>NW_024096607.1:792500-849378 GCF_016545835.1 Crotalus tigris
GGCCTTCTGTCAGAGATCAACTCTCTACTCCATAGAGCAGGATAGAAAAAATATAACATCTGACAAGGCTGATTTTCAGTCTTAGGCTTCTGTCGTGACTGCAGAAGACCTTTTTCATTTTGAAGAATGCTGTTCAGGCTTTTTCTATCCTTGTCTTTACTTCATCGGTCATGTCCAGCTTTCATGTAAATTAGAACTGAGGTGCGTGATCCTTTCAACTTTTTC
Source organism: Crotalus tigris (assembly GCF_016545835.1). NCBI lineage: Eukaryota > Metazoa > Chordata > Lepidosauria > Squamata > Viperidae > Crotalus > Crotalus tigris. The sequence goes on from NW_024096607.1 coordinate 792,726, forward strand.
TAGTGGTATTCCTTCTGAATTTATTGGTGGTAAATTAACGGGTTGTTTGCTGACAACCATGATTTTGGTTTTTGAGGTGTTAAGCTTCAAGCCGTATTTTTCAGATATTTCTGTGACTCTGTTGATGAGGAGCTGAAGGTCGTCATGCTTACTGGCAAGCAGAACTGTATTGTCAGCATATCTTAAGTTGCTGATCCAAACACAGTTTACTTTGATGCCAGCATCGATGTTCTCCAGTGCCTCATTGAAGATTGACTCAGAGTAGATATTGAACAACAGTGGAGACAGAATACATCCCTGTCTGACCCCTCTTCTTATTTCTGCATCAGCTGAGTATTTTTGGCCTAGTCTCACATTTGTTACCTGATGCCAATACAGATTCTTTATTATTTGGATGTCTTTGTCATCTAGTCCCCCTTGTTTCAGGATTTCTAATAGTTTGCTGTGTCTTATTTTATCAAAAGCTTTTTTGAAATCAATGAAGTACATGTAAACACTGTGATTGACATCTCTACAACGCTGTACAAGAACCTGTATGCTGAACAATCTCGTGTACCAAGATTGTTTCTGAAATCAAATTGTGTGTTACCTAGATGCTCTTCAATTTTGTTGTATATTCGTGTGTGAATTATTCTCAGGAATATTTTCAGAGCATGACTCATTAAGCTTATTGCTCTGTATTCAGTACACTTCTTTGCATTTATTTTTTGGGGGATTGTCACAAAGGTTGATTTTAGCCAATCATTTGGTATCTTTCCTGATTCATATATCTGATTGAAGAGCTGCAGTAAAAATTCTTCCCATTATCTTCCAGCAATTTTAAAATTTCTACTGGGATATCATCAGGTCCTGTGGCTTTTCTCGTTTTTGCTATTTTTATTGCATGTTCAACCTCTTCCATAGTGAAATTTGGTCCAGTTGTTATACTTCCCATATCTATATCATCCCTAGTGTCCTCAAAAAGTTCTTCAATATATTTCTTCCATCTTTTTAGTTTTTCATCCTCATCTAAGATAATTTTACCCTTTTTGTCAACTAAGTTGTTGATTTTCTTTTTGTAGAGGCCTGCTGCTTCTTTCATTGGGCTAAAGTTTGGATCTGCTGACATCAACAGCTCTGGATAAGCTGCATCCTTTTCATTGTCTTTATCTTCATCTGAGTCTAGAGAGTAGAATTCCGGTGGACCTGGAATTGGCAAGTCATCACCATGGGGTACAGAACACAGTGTGGATGGAATGTTTGGATATTCTATGGTCCACTTCTTTCTTGCAATCTCTTTTGCAATTGGTGGAACCATGCGAAAAGAGCAGTCGCTACTATGAATTGGTGGGTTCCCTTCACACCATTGGAACTGCAAAAAGCATGGACTTTTTCTTCTGGTTTATCCAATGACACAGATAAGTTGCACATGTAATGCAACAATAATGAGGGGGCCCAACTCTTGTCCTGATCCTCTATTTTGCATCCAAAATATAGGTGGTATGCCTTTTTTACCATTGCCATCATACTGCACTTTTGAGATGCATATATAACCTCGCCACAAATGTAGCAGATGTTATCTGCATTGTTTACACAGTTTTGTGGTATCTTGGCTTCTGAAGGAAAATATCAAGCAACTGTTCCTTGGAAATGTTAGGCAATAATATTTTCACAAGCCACCAGATGTAACTACTGTATTTGATGCGTAGATCTGACCAAGACAAATCTATCTTACATAATAAATAAGTAAATTACAGTTAGGTAATAATCTTTAGTCTCAAACTGAAGATAAATTTATACACTTCCATGTGGTATCATTTTCATTGTTCTACTGTACTTTGTCGAGAAATTATGAGGCATCGTGATCATTAGACACCTCCCTCCCTTGTAAACAAATATACTCGCCTATATATAAATCTTTATTTGAAATAACTTGAAAACTTTAGCCAACCAGCACCTTTATCATCTGTTTTCTAATTCATATAATCAAAATATGTAAGAATTAATACATTTTATCTCCGAGGTTGATAATTTCCCAAAATTTGTAGACCAGGGTTATTTCAGTAACAATTTCATTAAATTGTTGGAAGTCAGCCAATCTGACATAAAAGCTATTATAAATTACTTATATCATCTTGGTTTTGTCATTTTTGCATTATGTAATATTCTGCATGCATAACTGTATCATATCCTTCTAAAGTCCAAACAGAGCAACTACCTAGGACTAAATGAGTTTTTAGTAAAACAAAATCCATTAATATTTCTATAAGTAATACAAGTGGTTCACATAGTAAGCCAGGGGTGTCAAGCTCAATTTCATTGAGGGCCGCATAAGCATTCTGGTTGTCCATTCTGGTGGGCACGGCTGCAGAGTGGCCAGCTTGATGTAGCCAGCTTGATGTCACTCATGTTGGGCTGGGCTGGGCTGCAGGGTCACTGGGCTGGGCTGCAGGGTCCCAGTGCCCCAGGAGCTCGAGAGCTGGGCTGGGTGCTTGGCCTCTGCTGCCCAGGGCTCCGGGCAGCCCAGGGGACCATCCAGGTGCCTGGATCCTCCGGGCAGCTCCCACACCTGGCCTCCTCTCTGCTCGAGCCATGGGGTTCCCTCAGCCCTAAGGCACTGGGCGCTGCTGTCCTTTTTGATAGGGTAGCTCACATATCGCCGGATGCCTGGCCATTCCAGGCCACTGCTCTGTATCTGGAGTACTGTGTTCACCTTTCCAGCCCTGCCATGTAACAGAGAGGGCAATCCCGAGGTGGCCCCTGCTGACGCTCAGCTTGGGCTGTTCCACTCTCTCATATCCCCACTTTTCATCCCATAGGCCAGGTCCCAACTGCTGCCTGGTACACAGCTGGGCCCCCTCCTTCAGTCTTGTGTCCGCCAGGTGGCAAATGGCGAGGGATAGATCCCTGCTGCTGGCCACCTGGCCTGTGGGACGAAAGGCAGGGAGACAGGAGTGTGGAGCAACACAAGCAGAACATCGGCGGGGGCTGGCTCCGGGTCACTCTCTCCGCTTCATGGTGGGGCTGGAGAGGTGAACGCGGCACTCACACCACATGCAGAGCTGCATCCTGGAACAGCTGGGTACCCGGCAAAATGCGAGCCACCCCATCAAGAAGGACAGCTGCACCCTGGGATGTGGAGCCAATGGAACACCATGGCCCGAGCAGAGGTGGACGCCAGGCGCGAACCTGCCACAAAGAGGATCCAGGCTCCCGGTTAGTGTTGATGTTCCTCTGGGTTACCCAGAGCCCTGGGCAGTGGAGGGCAAGCACCCAGCTCGGCCCGCGAACTCCCAGAGGACCAGGACTCTGCAGCCCAGCCCAGCCCCACTTCCCCAAGGAGCCACCCAGCTGTGCTAACCTCCTCAAGGCTGCTGCTGCCATGCTGCTGCAGTATGAGATGAGGCGAGGCCCGGCAAAGCGGGGCCAGGTGAGGAGAGGAGAGGCAAGCAAGGCAAGGGGAGGTTAGGGCCAGCAAGGCGAGGGCTGGGCGAGGAGAGGCCTGGCAAGGTGAGGGCCGGGTGAGACCAGGCGAGGTCCAAAAAGGTGAGGGCCGGATGAGGGGAGTTGAGGCCTGGCAAGGCAAAGCTCAGGTGAGGGGAGGGGAGGCCTGCCAAGGCAAGGATCAGGCGAGGGGATTTGAGGCCTGGCAAGGCAAGAGCCATGCGAAGGGAGGAAAGGCCTGGCAAGGCGAGGGCCGGGCCAGGAGAGGAGAGGCTGGGCATGACAACGGGAGGCCGGGAGGGATTGGGTGAGCAGGGCAGGACAAGGTGAATAAGCTGCAGTTACTGTTGGGCACTGCCAGCCCCCAAGTACTTGTCACCTCCTGTGCACTCTGGGAGGGCACCTGGCTGCGTTGGCGTGGGCTGGGGCAGTGGGGGCCGGTCCCTTGCTGTTTATGGTGTGGCCCCGTGGGCCAAATATGGGCCCATTGCCCATACAGTAGAAACAAATATAGTACTTCAGGAAGCATATTTGTACATATATGGAAAATCAAGTTATGCATTTGCATAATCCTTAACCCAAAATTTCTTTTCATTTTGCCTTAATGTGACACATTAAAACGTATTTATATTGAAGTAATATTAAGGTAGCTTTTGCCCAGTTTTATTACAGCAATGTTACCTGCATTTTAGAACTTCTCCGTAAATTTAATGTTTTAATATTGGGGGCATTCGCTTTTTATCTGTACCTACTACATAAAGCAATTTGAAAGTTTTTAGGTGGGAAAACATAATTTAAATATTTTAAGTTAGATAAGAATTGATGCCTGAAAAAGGAGATTCCCTTCCCCAAATTAATTTACTTTTTTGTTTATCAACCCTCCTTCCAAATTAGTTTACTTTTTATTTGCCAGATCCATTCTGCTTTTATTTGCCAGATCCATCCTGCTTATAGATTCTTACAAATAATCATAGAGTAAAATAATCTTTTAAAGTTCAGTAAATACAAAAATGTTCTTTCTCTTTGTATTTTCTTACTAATTTAGTCTGTACTATATTTAAATTTTCCTAGTAATATAATTAATTGTCAAAGGGAGTCATTTGATCAATAGATAAGCTAAACAATATAATATTATTTAATCATTTTTCTTTTGTATTTTTTTCGGTTGTTTGTTTAAGAATTACCTTTACCTCGATTTAGTGCTCTGAAGAGTAATAGTGAAATAAGGTACATCAGTCTACCAGAAGCACATGGAGCAAAGTTTCAGAATCCACATACAACCTTTGAGATAAATTGCTTCCGAAGAACAGATGAAGAAGAAAAACAGGTAAAGTCCCTTTTAAATATATAACTTTTATTGTGGGATCAGCTACAAGCTTTTTGTTTTATGATATCATGCTGACAAAATCAGATAGATCTTGATTAGCATTTTAGTTCATTTTATTGATAAAGTCTCTTGACACAGACTGGGAATTACAGCTAATTATTTAATCATTGCAGATTCTTTCAACAAAAAATATCAATTGCTTATTCTTAGAGAGTTAAGATTGCTCATCTCTTATATGAACCACTTGCTGTTCATCTTAAGCAGATGAACTACAGATGAATTTTCTTTTAGATACAAAGAATTTTTTTTAGATATGTGGAAAATCACTTAGAGCCAAATTCAGTAGTGCATTCACTTTTGCCTTTGTTAGTAGTACTGAGATTGAATTGCTCTTTTCCTCATCCTCAAAATCTACTATAGTAAATCAAAAGATCCTTCACAAGATTTAGGGGGAGAGCCATAAGAAAGAGAAGAAAGTCTTAATATAAGTAGACTTTTGTTTACATAGTGCTTTTGCTGGTTCTGTATGAAGCTATAAAGGCTTACTAACAACTGTTCAAAGTGTAAATGTTAAAACTTTAGTTTGAAATTTAAATGCTTCAATTTGCTTTTTATGAGGTGTCAAGGTATTAGTTAAGTTATTACCTAACAAAAGATTGTTCAATATTACATTCTTTTCTATTTTAAATATTGTATCATTCAATATCATTCTACTTTGTGACACCCACTCTCTAGAACAGGGGTGTCAAACTTGCAATGTCATGTGACGTGTTGCGACATATTACAACTTTTTTCCCATTGCCGGCAATGGGGTGGGTGTGGTTTTGGCATGACACATCCAGCCCATGGGCCAACAGTTTGACAACCTGCTCTAGAACATTATTCCCTTGGAGATTACACTTGTCCCAACCCTACTGGCTTTTTATCTTATTTTTATTCATTGTTAGCTGCCCAGAGTCATGTATTTGAGAGGGGCAGCTCTATAAATTGAATAAATAACCCATTAAAATGAATTACTTTGCTTCACCTGCCAAGAATCAGGTACTAAATATTCATATGTAATATGAATATTTACAGAAGAAAAACTGTACAAATTTGTTTCAGGTCAAGCAGAAATTTAACTGACATAAATTGAGTAATCCAGTTACATATGTTATTACAACATCTCTCTTGAAGGAAGAAGCAAAGTCTTCTCCCATGTCTCCCATTGGTTCCCATCCTGCTTCTCCCTCAAGTTATCAGAGAATTCCTTTGGGATATGGATATAGTATATTGAGAAGTGGGCTTGAGCAACAGCATGGAGGTAAGTTAATGATTACCTTTGCTATTGTTGTAAGTGTAAGCAGCACTGCCAAAAGGTGTGATAAGAGACTCCTTCTTCAAGATTGAGGAGGAGCTATGTAGAATAGATGGGAATTAATGAGCCATCTTTACCAGCAGCCGAACAAGTCACTCTAAAGATTAGTTGCTATAAGGAGCAATATGGAACCCTTTAACCACACTGACTTAGCAAAACTGGCACAACTGGGCAAGGAGGAGTAAATATACATTTATTGCAGACACATGTTGTATGGATGGAAGAAATGCTTATGGGAGAAGGAGGATCACCATATGCAGTCTAACATCCCCCCCCACACCATATACAGCCTAACCCCTCCAATTGTTAAGTCTCATTTTATACAAAACCTCTGTGAATTATAAGAGGCACCTGTGTGCAAAACATCTGACCCAGCATGCCAGAGACAACATTTTAAAATATTTGTAACCTGCCCCAATTTCTTGGAATCTTCCTGGGAGGGTCAGGTTCCATATTAAGAAAAAAATGTGGAGTGCTCAGTTTGCTTAAGAATTTATCACCTAGAAAATGGAACCAATTTTTGGGGGTTTGCCAAGTTTTTGCTTTTCACATAGCAAATTAGACTATTTCATGCTTAACTTGATCATTTACAATAATATTCTAATAAATCTTTAACAACCTGTGACAGTAGAATATCAGAAATCTTGGGAATGCTTTGGTCTTCATATATACACTGTTAATAACACAAATACATTCTCCAATTGTTTACAAAATTCCCTTTACAATTCACTCAATGTATTGCTAAACTGTAGTGTTCTGTCCCAGCCTATGTGAGTACTTGCTCAACTGCTTTACTCACAAGAAGAAACCCCTCTTCATGGAACCAGGCAGGACCCGCAAGAAAAAACAACCCCCTTTTATTTTTACACACCTCACTCAATATCCAAGACTTCAGAGGCAAGCAACACAATCCATAAAAACACAATCCTCAGCACAAACCAGCACCTCCCACACCTTTCCCCTTGATAATCCAGCTGGGGCATGGCTTCTTAATGGCTTTTCCTTTGCCTCTTGAGCCACCCCACTGCCTTCCTTGTCTTGCTCGTCTCCCTTCTCTGCACATCCGTGCATCCGGGATTGGCCCCAGCTGTTCCTCTTTGTTGCCCAACTCAGGCTCCCAAAACAGCTATGTCTCTGCCCGAGCATGAGTAGAGGGGCCGGCCTCGTCTGACTGTGAGTCTTGGTGCTCCTCAGACCTTCCTCTGATTCCAATGTCACTCCAGGCCCCTTGTCCACATCTGAGTCCTTAGACACAGCTGCCAGATCCACTAGCTGCCGAGAAATCACAACATGTAGTCAGATATCTGCAGAATGTGGTCACACTTCATATTGATATATTTAAATAATATAACATAGAATATAATCTAACACATGCTTTATTCTTTGCAAAACATGGTTATATCCAGTAAACAGATATTTTAATGTCTATTTGCTTTCACAGTTAGCTGGGCAAGTTGAAATTTAAGTTGCCTGTTTCTTAGATCAGGGCTTTTCAACCGGTGGTACGTGTACCACTGGTGGTACTTTGGCACCAGGCAGGTGGTATGCGACCCTCCTAGACAAGTGTAGTGGGGGAGGGGAATGAACTGAAGCAACAGAAGCCTGAGGGAGAGACAGCTGAAGCTGCAGGACTAATGGGATTCTTCAGAGGCCCCAGGATCACCACAGGGCTCCAGCTGATTGGTGCTTCCGGAAGGTGAACCAAAGAGAAAAGGAGGGGGGGAGAGAGGAAAGGATATAAAAGATGGTTTTGACAGGAATGGGAAAAAAAGACAATAGGGAAAGAGAAGGGGACAGAGACGAAGCTGTGGAAGGAGAGTCCAGTAGGCAGGGAGGAAAAAGAGACAGGGAAGAAGAAGCTGTTGCTGGAAGAAAAAGTCCTCTGTTTCATTTTCTCCAGCCAGGAGAATACAATGAATATGATGAAATGAAAAGCCAGGAGACGAGTATATCGGAAAGGAGGTTGGTTTATTTCGGAAGCCAATGGGTTCTGGGTCAGCTGGCAACTTGATTGTGTTACCATAAGGATTTTAATACAGTTTTTACAGTGCTTCATAATTCAGAAGCTCGGTTTGTGTGCTTTTGTTATTGGAATATTTTAGTCTGTTTCACAAAGGCTAGCAATGAGTCCAAAATGTTGGCTTCCATAGGTTCTAATCCCTTTAAACAAATGTAATTAGTTTTACCCCTTTATCTTGAGTCTGTCTATTGCTTTTAACAAGTTTTCTTTGTAGGTAAACAGGCTTAATTTAAGGCTTCCTCTTTTCACAATTGCCGGAGCATTTCAGGCTCCGGTTGCAATATTGTTTAAGCTGAGGTAAGCCTGAAGCTATTATTTGACAGCTTGAAGAAAAAAAAATAGAGTTAGTGTTTCTTTATTCTGGGAGGCATTTGTGAGCCTTTCTTACTTTGCACTTGATTCCTGTGTCTTTAGGGATACAATGAAGGGACTGGAGGGGGCATTCTTACTACACTGTGGAAAGGGAACCCAGAAGGCAGGGAGGAAGAAGAGAGAGGAGAGGGAGAGAGGGCTGATCAGCCAGCTGACTACCAAGATAGTGGTACTTATTAATAAATATGGATAAATTCATCATATATTTGTCAGTGCAAAGGGAAAGTGATTCAGCAAAAGAGCCATCACCAAAGAAATTAGAACCGGTACTTTTTTCTTTTTTTTACAGTTTGTAACATTTTATTAGATTATAGAATAAAATACAAAAATACAAAAGCAAATAGTATGACACATTAGGGAGGAAAAAGGGGGGAAAAGTGAGGGGGAGAAAGGAAAAAAAAAGAAAAAGCACTGACTTCCGACTTTCTCTGTTGAAGCAGTAGAAGAAAGCTTTAACATCGAACCTCAACTTTTTAACTTTTCCATAATATTATAAACTAGCCATTTCTATAACAATAAATGAATCTAATCAGTAACACACACCCCCCGCCGCTTTTTTTTAGTCATCAAGTTTTGGACACCTTGCTAAGCACTGGTGGTATTTGAATATTGTCATGTCCTAAAAGTAGTACAATCTGTGAAAATGTTGAAAAGCCCTGTCTTAGATATCAGTGCCTTCAAACCATTGTTTCCTTGCAAAGATATTTACTCAAAAATGGTATATGAAGAATTATTTCCTAACTAACACATGGTCTATATCTATATCCAAATCTATATATCCATATGTCTCTATTTCTCTCTCAATGCACATTGATACATACATTGGCATTAGTTGAAATTTTTTCTTCTCCACCCTTTCGTATCAGTCCTTCCAATCCTTCAAAAATAATGTTTACAAATGAGGGGGACTATAATAGAAAAAGGAATTATTGTGAGGGAAAAGGAGAATTTTGAGAATGAGGCATGACCAGGTACAGTATCTCTATTCTCTGAATAGTACAATAAAAATAACTAATTGCACAACTTTTTTCTGTATTACTGAAATATGATAATGAAAGAAAAAGTGTCATTTTTTCTAAAATATGAAGAATCATACTATATACAAATTTATTTTTAGTACAATATTTCCTTTTTTCAATTATTCGAATTATATTTTTAATTGCAAAAAATTGTTTAAGCCGAGAAGTCAACAAATTATGCAGCTTGTATTTGATATTATAATATATAAGTATGGGAGAATGGGGTCATAGAAAAATAACAAAACATGTACTTTATGTACATATACTTTATTTTCTTATGCTTCTATTAAATCATAAGGAATCTCTGACATGTCTGCTATATTGAACCTTGGAAGACTTGTATTTGGACTCTTAGAAATGTGATGATTAGAATAAACAATATAGACAAATGTCCTCATGTTGAAAATACAGCTTTGTATTTTTTTAAAAAAGAAATCATTTATCTGTACAAAAGTGATAATACTGTTATTGCAACAAATTCACAAAATATAAAAAGGAAATTGATCTTACAAATTTATAGGATATTGTGCAAAGCCTTCTGATCATTTGCTGCTACATAAGAACACATTGTATTACTTGTCTTAACTATATGGTGTATTACAGTGATGGCGAACCTTTTAGAGACCGAGTGCCCAAAAATTGGCCCCACCCCCACTCCACCCTTGCCCTGCCCCCACTCTGCCCCCCCATCTCCCGCCCCGCCTGCCTGCAGGGCCACTCACCGACTCCAAGGCCCTCTGCAGATCGCCCAGGCAGCCCAGCAGTGCTATGGTAGTCACGCCCTGTGCCCGCGCCCTGCAGCATCAACTGTGTACGATGGGGTGTGAGGGCAGTGTCTTGTTTCCTTGGCTGTGCTACTCCGCATGGGCCATGCTCAGGGGCGACTCTCCTTCAGGGAGGCTGCTGGAGAGGAAGGGGTCATGGGGGGAGGCGAGGCTGGGGCAACAGCACGTGTGCCCACAGAGAGGGCTCCGAGTGCCGCCTCTGGCACCCGTGCCATAGGTTTGCCACCACTGGTGTATTAAGTTAGGACTGATTTATTTATTTTTTATTTATTACAATTAAAACTGCTTTTCCCCCCTGTACTGTAAGATGCCATAGTTTTCAGACTGAAGACAAGATTATTTAAATAAACATTTTAAATAACAACTACTACAGAAATTTAGATGTATATTTTTGTTATATATCACAAATGACAACGGTAGACAGCTTTGTTGTAACATTGAGTGAACATATAAATGTTGGTTTAACTTACTGAAGAAAGTTGCAAATTTAGTTTAATTAGAGCTCAAGTAAAAAATAAAAAGAAATTGCTGTTCTGAGAGATATTAGATGCTTTTTGCAAATAATGAATTATTGATTCTATATAGAATCAAACCCCTCTGTTAAAAAACCATTTACCATTTGAGCCTTCTTCATTAACCCTTTTCCTTAATTTTTATCCATCCTAATAGTGGTTATGGTAATAAAGTGAATTTTACATGTGTGTATAAAATTATTTGGTATGCGGCAAGTTCCAAACTTCGTAATGTTTTATTTTGGTTTAGCATATGTTTTGCATTCACCTTAATCTTTCTTTTTTAAAAATTTTATTAAGTTTTTATAGTTACAAATCTTTAGTGCTTGATAAACAACATGTTGTCTGGATTTACATATTTGACATTAATAGTAATACAACTTTTATTCCTACTCTCTACTCCGTTTTTCTAGCCATTTATAAAAATTATCCCATGTTTGAAAATAATCTGTATCTTATTTCTCTTTCATTTTCAAAGTAAGCCTATCCATTTCTGCACAATCCAAGTTTTTCCTAATTATATCTTCTTCCGATGGCGTTTCTTCATTTTTCCAACACTGTGCAAATCTAATTCTCGCTGCTGTTAGTACGTTTAATATTAAATATATACATTTTTTGCCATAGTTCTCTGTGATTATACCTAGAAGAAATAATTCTAGCTTAAAATCTACATGTTTTCTTAACATTTTCTCTAACCACATGTGCATTTTTGACCAAAATTTTTTTGCTTTAGGGCATTTCCACCAGAGGTGATACTATGTGCCTGGCTTTTGCCTGCATTTCCAACAATTTCTAGATATGTTTTTAAACATTTTTGCTAATTTTGCAGGTGGTAAATGCCATCTATAAAACTTTTTATATAGATTTCCTTTATAAGTAGCTGCCTTTGCTATTTTATAGTTTCTCTCCCACAAGTTTTGCCATTTTTCTAATTCTACATTGTGCCCAACATTTTTTGCCCAAGTTATCATTGTTTCTTTAACTTGTTCATCTTCCATCTTCAGGTTTAACAAAAATTTATATATCTTAATTTCTTAATCAGTTTTTCATCTGATAAAATCATATGTTTTAGCATCATTTTCGTATCTCATTTGCATTTGCAAGTATGGCCACCATGAGAGCTCAATGCCCTGTTCTTCCAATTCTTATTTACTTTGTAATTTCCTATCAGTATTCAAAATGTCTCTGTATGTCACAAGTTTCTCATAGTTGATTAAATTTGGGTGCAAAAACACTTCCATTGTCAAGATCCATCATGGTATTTTCATATAATTTTTCATTTTTATCTTTTCCCATGTCAAAAGCAAGGCATTTCTTATATAATGATTTTGAAAGTATTTATGGATTTTGTTCTTCCCATACCATAGAAAAGTGTGCCATCCAAGTTGTAGGTCATGTCCTTCTAGGTATAGTAATCTTTTGTGTCTAAGGGTTATCCCCTCTTTTAACTATATTAATGCAGCTGCTTGATAGTATAGAACCCAGTCTGGTAGCCCAAATCCTCCATTTTCTTTTGCTTCTTGTAACAATTTCAGTCTTATTCTGGCTTTTTCCCCCTTGCCAAATAAATTTCAAAATCAATGCATTTAACTCATAAAAAAAATTCTCTAATTTTATAGATATTGTTTGGAATAGAAAAGGTAGTTTTAGTAAAATTTTCATTTTCACCATCGCTATTCTTCCCAACATTGATAGTTCTAGATTTTTCCATCTTTCCAAATCTAATTATATTTGTTTTAATAATTTAAGATAATTATCTTATTTTAATGTCACACACCTTGCTGTTAAGTATATCCCCAGGTATTTAACCTTCTTAACTATCTGGAGATCTGTTTTTTTCTGACAGTTGTTTTTTTTGTTTATCTATAAGGTTTTTGACTATCACTTTAGTCTTATCTCTGTTTATTTTCAATCCTATTACTTCTCCAAATTCCTTAATCTTTATCAATAATTTAAGGCTTGTCTCCAAGGGATCTTCTAATCTAGTATGAATACCAAATTGTCTGCAACTGCTTGTAATTTATATTTTTCATCTTTTATCTCAGTGGTTCTCAACCTGTGGGTTGAGACCCCATTTGGGGTCAAACGACCATTTCACGGGGGTCGCCAAACAATGCAGTCCGCCATTTTTTTCCCTTTTCCTTAGCTGTGCTACTTTTATTCTATTGGCTTTTGAAAGCCAATAGAATAGACTCTCTTTCAAAAGCCAATAGGAATTGTCCAGGCTGTCTCTGCCCTGCTGAGCCCACCAAAAGTCCCATTCTGCAAACGGTGCTGCACCAATTGAGTAGTCCTCGACTTACGACTGGTTGAGTAGTCCTCGACTTACGATCGGTTGGGGGTCGCGGCATTAAAAAGGTTGAGAACCACTGTTTTATCTCCATACTTTTAATTTCTGGGTCCTGTCTAACATTTCTATTCAGTATTTCCAGAGTTAAAATAAATAATAATGGAGATAGTGGACACCCTTGTCTTGTGCCTTTTTTAATATGAAAATTCTCTGTAAAATCTCCATTTACAATTACTTTAGCCGTTTGTCTATGGTAAATTGTTTGATTATATTTATAAAGTTTTCTCCAAAGTCCATATAGTTTAATTGTACCATAAATTGCCAATTAACATTATCAAAAGCTTTCTGCGCATCTAAGAAATTTAATGCCATTTGTTTCCCTAGATGCATTTCGTCATATTGCAGAATATCTAAAATTATTCCTAGGTTGTTCTTTATTTGTCTTTTTGATAAAAATTTATTTTGGTCTGGATGTATAAATTCAATCAAAAATCTCCTCAGTCTTTCTGCTATTATTGAAGCAAGAATTTTGTAATCCACATTTAATAAAGATATTGGTCTATAATTCTTTATCTGAGTCAAATCTGAATCTTCTTTTGGTGTTAAAGTAATACTGGCTTCTGTCCATGTCCACTAAAACTTCATTCCATACTTCTTGCATTAATGGGCTTAGTATATCTTGTAGGCTTTTATAAAATTCTGCGGGTACCCCATCTGGGCCTGGTGTCTTATCATTTTTTTTATCTTTTTATAGCTTCTGTCAGCTCCATCATTGTTATTTCCCCATTTAACATGTTTTTGAAATTCTCTGGAATTTTTTGTAGATTAGCATTTTCTATATATTGCCTTATTTTTTCCTGAGTAGTTTCTTCTATATCATAAAGTGTTTCATAAAATTCTTTAATTATTTTTTTTATTGTATCATTCTGGCATTGTAAATCGCCTCTGACATCTTGCAGTTTGTTTATCTGTTTTTTCTCTCTTTCTTTTTTTAGTTTATAGGCTAACCATCTACCCGGCTTATTGGCATTTTCAAAAAAGCTTTGTTTTGCTCTTTTAATTTGTTGGGCCATTTCTTCAGCTTCTAATAAATTTAATTTGTGTTTTATTATTGCCATTTGTTTTTTAAACATTTTCTTTTGTGGGTCTCTTTGTAGTTCTAATTTTGTCAATTCTTCCTTTAGCTTCGTTTGTTCTTGTTTTTTTTTCCTTGTTCACCTTAATCTTTCATAGGTTCCTATGAAGCTAGGCATTCTATTCAAGATGGATTGACTTCAGGGAATTATGGGCCCAAATCAGTGCCAACGCGCTCATCTATTATTCAGGTAATTTGCATGAGATGCAAAAATAATTGAAAATAAATCTTCTGCATGTGCTAAAAGAGTATTGAAAAATAAAATTTTGATTTTTATAATCAGTGTTACTTGAACTTGTCTTGAATGAGACCAGTAGGAAGATGCTGATAGTATTTTGCAGCAAAGAAAAATTGCAATCTAAAACTAGTGAGGCATACTGAGAGCTAATATGAGCTCTGGCCTTTAGAATATGTATGAAATGGAAGCATTTTACAATAGTACACAGGATCAGCTAGAGTAGGGGTTCCCAACCCCTGGTCCGTGGACCGGTACCAGACCGCAGCATGCCAGCAACCGGTCTGCACAAACAAGCAAAGCCCCTTCTGTGGTATGCAGGCAGCACACAAAACCACGCCCACTCCAGTCCACAGAAAAACCTCTCTCCACATAACCGGTCCCTGGTGCCCAAAAGGTTGGGGACCTCTGAGCTAGAGGATAAAGTGAGATTGTCTTCCATCTAATTTAAATACAGGTAATCTTCAATTTATGGCCATAATTGAGCCCAAAATTTCTGTTGCTAAGTGAGACATTTCTTGAGTGAATTTTACCTCATTTTATGACCTTTCTTGCCACATCTGTTAAATGAATCACTAAAAGTTGCTAAGTTGGTAACATGGTTGTTAAGTGAATCTGACTTCCCCATTGGCTTTGCTTGTCAAAAGGTCACAAAAGGGGATCACTTGACCCTGGATCACTGCAACCATCATAAGTATGAGTGATGGTTGCCAAACACCTGAATTTTGATCATGTGACCATGGGGATATTGCAATGGTTATAAATGTGAAAAATGGTCATAAGTCACTTTTTTCAGTGCCATTGTAACTTTGAATGGTCACTAAATGAAGTTGAGGACTACCTGTATTAATTTAGTTTAGCTTTTATATTAGGATTAAGATTTACAGGTTGGAGGGCAGACATCAATGCCAGATATTTTAGTTTGTCTCTATCTACCTGAAGTCACCATTTGTCCACTTCTTTTTCATAATGTTTTGGATAAGAAGGAAATGGGCAAGACAAAGGGCTTGAGACTGAGACAAACTTCCAGATCTTTCTTATTGGCATCAATTTGAGTAAATTAAAATGTTCACTACCTTAAGAATTCATGCTGCCATTATACTTGCATGAGCCATGGTGGCAGCACATTGGTTAGAATGGAGTACTGCAAGCTACTTCTGCTGACTGTCAGGTAATTTGGCAGTACGATTCTCACCGGCTCAAGATTGACTCAGCCTTCCATCCTAGTGCATCTGTGTATAACTAAAAGAGCGTTCCACAAAACAAAGACAATTTTGTATCTCAGAGGTTTCTAAAGAACAGAGACATTAGTGTGTGTCAGAAAGAAATATATTTCATCAAGGAAATTTTGGGTAGAAGTTGCACTGGGTAATTAATATATGAAAACTAAATAGTTCATTTAATTCAAATTAACACGATCAAACTCAAATTTATAACCAGGAGTTTGTGTCATGGGTTACTATGATGTGGGTACTAGCAGCAAGGAAAAGACAACCTTTAAAATTCTGCAAGATAGCTGACAGAAAGGAGCTAAGGATAAACTAATCTATATTGGTTTTTGTGACTAATATTATTCTTCACTATTATAGTTTATTTTAGTTGGAGGTGCATCTAGAGTCCATTGGAGTTGAGTGACTGATAAATTCAAATTAATAAATTAAGAAAGGCCTTTTTGAATCAGTTCTCACTACTGTCCTTTCTTATGTAATGGTCACGTAATGGTCATGTACTGATGGAATTAGAGTTTAATGGATATCTAAAAGCAACCTCTCCTTGTGAATGATTTATTCCTGGAGTGCTTGTTTAGGAAATGTTAAATGCTAAAGTTGTTTTTTGAGATTTGATCTTTCCCCATCTTAATATTAACAATGATTCCAATCAAACAAACAATTTATCTGTAATTCATTTGGAACTTGTCTTATTTTCCTTGTTTGGAAATGTGAGGATTGTTAGCAATTTATTTAAGAAGTTTTCTTTTTTACGTCATAGGTACATTTTATCTATTTAGTTTGTAAACCTTTCCACTGGAAAAGATTATACATTAAATATCCACAACATTCATTTTTGACAATTTTTGATATGTATGGCTTCTGGAAAATAATGTTTTGCAAATTCAACCAAAGTATCAACTCTATTTATTTTTAAAAGAATGACATAGTAGCAACAGAACATAGTTAATGCTTTGAAACCTCAGGATGCTCAGCTTTTTTGTTATCCTTCCAAATAAAACATTTTCCTTTTTTGAAGTATCTTTCAATAGAAACGGAACCACAGGACAGCAGTAGTAATTACCCAGATAACCTTTGGAGGGTAACTGAGGAACAACGAGACTATTATATCAATCAGTTCAAGTCTTTACAACCAGATCTCAACTCTTTCATTTCAGGTAATGTCCTTTGTAAAGATAGAAAGTAATACTAGACTGAGAATCCTGGACAAGTAAAAGAAATTCTTATAGATAAAGTACAAAATGTGTAACTCTGTGTGTGTGTCTTGATAGGGGTGGGGATGGGTTATACATGATAGATAGAACCTGGTTTCTTTCTTTCTTTCTTTCTTTCTTTCTTTCTTTCTTTCTTTCTTTCTTTCTTTCTATCTATCATCTATCTATTAAACAAATACATAAACATGTGGGATTACCTACATGAAATTAAATGTTATAGTAAATTATTTACTATAATAATTGGAGTTCTATATTGTCCTATCACAGATATCTTTTAATAGCAATGTAATATTTAAGCTCAAGAAACTAGAGTTTCCCCTATTTATGCTTTATAGAAGCAATAAAAACCATATTATTATGATAAATAAGGACATTAATTATGAAACCATAGTTTACTAAAAACATTGATTTATAGTTGCCAATAAAACCAAACAAATATATGTAGAACATGTACAAAACAATTACTCAAAGCCATTATTTTATTTGTTAGTTTTAATCCTACAATAGCATTCTTTTATTGCTGCTTTTAATCTTATTTTGAATGATAAGCAGCCAAAGAGATGATTTTGAAATAAATCCTATATTTTAATGTATAATATTCAATAAAACATAAGAGGGGGTTGATATAAACAAAATTAAATGCTTTCAGGTCCCATTTGGAATTGGGATACTGATGAAATATTTATATAAAGTTATGGAATTTTATTATTTTGAATTTGTATACCTTTTCATAAATCATATTTTATAACTAACAATATTAACACATCATAGTACATTTTTCTCCCTTCAGAGATAAAAGTATAATAATAATAATAAGAACTGAAACAATGAGATTTAGAACCGCACAAAACAACAGAAAAACATTCCCTGCTCTGTAACTTTTTACAAAGAAAAAGCTAGCAAGCTATTAAAAGATGCCAATGCTATAATATCAGATATAAGCATCAGCTCACTGCAAGAAACAAACCAACCGATGGACAGCATGGCTGCAGTTATAACTGAATAGCTGAGATACAAAATCAACAAACAAGAAAAAAAACTAAATAGTGCATCAGTAACATGGAAGATCAGGTTGGAACACAAGATCAGCAAGCTAAGATCAGATGCAAGCAAGGCAGAACAGATGAAAGAAAAGAAGCCAAGTTACAAGAAGACCAAAGAGTTTCTGATCAAGAAATACCACCTAGAAACAAGGAAGATTAAGGAAGCACTAGAAATAATAAAGCAGCGAATTACAGCTACACAAGTAGTCCTTGACCTGTATGACCACACTGAGACCAAAATTTCCATTGCTAAACAAAACAGTTGTTAAGTGAGTTTTTCCGCATTTTATGACCTTTCTTGCCACATTGTTAAAATGAATTCAGTTCAGTTCTTAAGTTAATAACACAGTTGTTAAGTGAATCTGGTTTCCCCATTGACTTTGCTTGTCAGAAGTCACAGAAGGTGAACCATGACCCCAAGAGATTGCAACCATCATAAATACGTGCTAGTTGCTAAATGTCTGAATAATGGGTCATAAGACACTTTTTTCACTGCCATTGTAACTTCAAATGGCCACTAAATGAACAATTGTAAGTCGAAGTCTACCTGTAGCCAAGAACATCTCCAAATTCAGAAAATTTTCTACCAATCCATCAATGGATGGACCTGACCCCCCTCCCCAAAATACAAGTCTGGGCATAAATATGGGACAACCTAAAAAATACAATAAGAATGCATGTTGGCTAAAAGAGATGGATAAGAATGAAAAAGAAGTGGAAATGAAAGAATTAGTAATAGTAACAGAAATAGTGGAGAAAAGAGCCAGGAAGATCAAGAGTTGGTCAGTACCAGGTGAAGATGAATGACGTGGCTTTTTGGTTGAAACATCTGACTGTTCTACACCCACTATTGCCAAGCAGTTTAATAACATGCTGCAAATGGTGAAATTGAAGATTGGTTAACCTCTAAGAAAAGCTACCAGATAATGAAAGATCCAGCAACAGAGATAGCATCGGGCAATTACCTGCTTATCAACAACTTTCAGATTGCTAACTAGTGTGATAGCTGATGTAGTCCAACAGCGTCTAGCTGAAAACAAGCTCTTTTCACCTGAGCAGAAAGGAAACTGCCCAAACAGCAGAACAACAAAAGATCAGTTCCCGGACAAAATTATTTTAATGTAATTTAATTAATTAATTAAATTAATTGAAACATAACACCCTAGACTTAACAATGTAGATAAGTAAGCCAAAAAAAAGTCTGGATAGTGGATGTAGCAGTACCTGGAAACAGCAGAATAGAAGAGAAAGAACTGGAGAAAATCAGAAAATTCAAAGACCTATAAATCGAAGTAGAATGACTGTGGCAAAAGAAAGCAATGACAATACCAATAGTAATAGGTGCCTTGACTACAATTTCAGAACAACGGAGGCACCACTTGAATATTGGGAAAATCACCAGTCAGTTGCAAAAGACAGCTTTATTTGGAAGAGCTTATATCCTGCGACAATACCTTTAACATCATCAGACAATAACATCTTGGGAAGGACTCAATAGATAGATAAAAATGCCAATCTAGTCTAAACATTTAGCTGAATGTGAGATGAACTTCGATTTGTTATAGGAAAATATAAATAAAATAATGATGCATTTCCAAGTTATTTCAGCCATTGCTTCTTAATGAGAAAAACAAACTTTTTTAATGGTGAACCAGTTAAAGATTCCTCCAAAACAGAATTGAAAAACATGATTTGATACTAGTACTGAAATTGTAATTTCCCAATTTTAATTAGACCATAATATAATGAAATCACGTAATACTTTTAATGTCAAGGTAGAAAGAAACGAAGCAGAATGCTTCAATTTTTAACTAGTTCCAATTAATATTATACCTATACCTAAACAGTTTATGAACTAACTGGTTACAATCATCATTATTAAGTCCTATGCAGAGCACATTGGGCAGCAAGTGTTTTCCAGAAATTTCAATCATTTGCAGCATCTTCAGCATCGTCCCAAGGGACATTAATAATCTTAAGATCTTCCTTAAGTGTTTGACACCAGTTTTTTGAGATGGGCCTTGTTTTCTCTTTCTTGCAGAAGGTATTCAACATAGTGCAATTTTTGAGATGCCGGTCTTTAGATATATGTAAGATATGGCCAACAAGCCACATTCAATGTTTATTCACAGTTTTCGATAGGTTCTAAATCTGATCTTTGTAGTATCTCTTCATTAGTAATGTGATATGAGACACAGAGGACATTATCCTTGTACTGACAGTATCTTGATTTTTGTTCTGTGAAATAATATGCTGTTTGCTGCAGTCCTCTTTGTTTAAAAGGATATTCAGTAAGTTCTATAAAATAAATATTATATATAAAAAGTTTCATTGAAATTTTAAGTTTATCTGGTAGCTCATAAAAATTACGTATTTTAAATTAAAATCTGTCTGCTTTAGTCTTTACTACTGCTGTCCACCTGGAATTTCAGTATTCTGATAAAATGAATGTTCATCTATTTTGTAGGATTTTACTTTGATTAAGATCAGAAAAATATATATTGCAAATAATTGTTAAGCATTTATATCCACATCTGAACATGGAAATAAAGAAAAATCCTAAAAGAATCCCGATTCTTCTATATGCCGATGATGCGGTTATTATTTCACAAACTTCTGTAGGACTGAAGAGAGCAATTAGGGCAACACTTGGCTATTGCAGACAGAACAAATTGGTCCTTAACTTTGATAAATCAAAAATTTTAGTTTTTGCTAAAAGACCCAGCCAATACTCCTGGAAAATAGAAGGACATAGTCTGGAACAGGTTAGAACATTTATATACCTTGGGGTTTTCCACTCGCAAGGGACATGGAAGGCACACTGGATTATACATTGCAAGCAGCCAATAGGTCCTCAAATGCAATTAAACATTACTTTTACACAGGCGGAGGTCAATTAGTACCTGCTGCCTTAAAACTTATCGAGGCCAAAACATTGGCGCAAATTCTATATGGGGCACAAACAGGAATCCTTACAAAGAAAAACTTGCTAGAAACCATACAAACCAAATTCCTGCAAGCCATCTTAGCTGCACCCAAAGGAACCCCAAATGCCCAATTAAGAATTGAGACAGGCATTAACTAGCTTAAAATGCATTTCTTTCCAGAGGGACTGTCCCCGTTAGTGCTGACTGACAACTTCCCCTCTCACTGGAAGCAGGCAATAGATCATAAACTCTTATGGGCTCTCATCGGTATTCTTAATGTCCCTAGGCTTTGATCAAGCAAAGCAAGTAGTATTCAATAGAATGAAGGACATGGAGTTCCAAGAACTAAATAGGTTGCCTCGCCACAGTAGGGGTAGAATCAAACAGGGTGTGTGGGAATCGGCAAGATATCTGAATGATCTGACCTTCCCAAAACAAAGAATATCTTTCTTCAGAGCCAGATTTAACATTCTTCCCTCAGCACTCCTCCAGGGCAGGTATAAGGGAACACCAATGGCAGGGCAGGTATAAGAGAACACCAATGTGGTAAAGGAGAAGTCGAAGATATCTCACATGTTTTATTGTACTGAGTTTATAGGTCAGCATATATCCTCCCCTTATTAAAGAGATTGCCAGGGAGGGCAGACAATTTTTATGTGGGCTTTCTCCTCCAGGATTCAAACCCTTCTATCACGCATGCAGTGGCAAAATACTGGGTTGCTGCAATGTCCACAAGAAAAAAATTGGTTACAGATTTATAGCCGTCAACTTGTGACATTTTTGGGGAGATATCTCTAATAATTTTTGAAACATTATATTTACTCACATACTTAGCGACTTTTCACTAGGGAGTGACCCTAACATTTTGAGAACATGTATTTTCTTAAAAGGGATGTTATTATTTGCTATTAATGTCAGTACTATTTTTTTAATATATTGTAAAATGTGATGTCTATTGCTGGTCTATGACCGTAATAAAATAGTAGTAGTAGCAATAGTAGTAGTAGTAGTAGTAGTAGTAGTAGTAGTAGTAGTAGTAGTAGTAGTAGTAGTTATTATGGCAGCCCCTCAAATAGTGGAATACTGCTACCATGTCACTCCTGTTTCTTCTTTTCTTTAGACTAGCCAAACCCAAGTCCTGCAGCCATTCTTCATATGTTTTAATCTCTAGGCTAGATTTCCAAGTAGAAACAATATGTCCAATTCTCTTGGCTGTAATGATATTGATCCAGGTATCCTGTCCAGGTAAGATCCAGTCAATGGATGGCAGGAGAAGGTCATAGGGAAAACTCCTATGGAACAGCCTTCTCTTGAAGTCAAACTAACCCAACTATGGTGTCAACATTTCAAAAGGTGTTCAAAACAGAGCTATTTCGTAGGCCCTTGAAGTTGATATAACTTTATATCAAATGATACATTGATAGTTCAATATATGTTTTGAAATTCTATTTATTCCACTTTTTATAAGTTTTATTATTGAAATTATTAATTAATTTCTATTGCATTATTAACTATTGTTTTAAATACTTTTTCAGACCTTAGTGGATTCTTATAGCATGGATATACATATATGTGTTCTTTCCATCTAAAGTTTCTTTGTGTGCATAAACAGCAGCAAAGGCCAGATAATCCTTCCTTGCTCAGTACCAATTTTGAGGTAGCATTTAACTGTAGTTTGGAATTCAGAATATAATTTCAAATTTTGTTTTGCTTAAGATCCTGAAGTATACGAGGTATTTAGTATTAGTGCTTAGGTAAAATAACAAAAAACAGATAAATATTATCTTTCAGAAGCCTCAAAATCTTTTTCTGAAAAATAAAATATTAATGAACATTGCAAGAAATATTATAATTACTCTTAAAGTTACATAAGAAAAACAGTGCTCTTGGCTAATATAAACAAGCAGATAATAACTTGTAAACTGATTCATTTTTAAAAAAGAAATATAAGGATACCAGTAGAAAATTTGTAGCTGAGTTATTTTACTGCTTTCTGGTCATCATTTTTAACAGGTTCTGTGGCTAAGAATTTCTTTACAAAATCTAAACTGCCGATCCCTGAGCTTTCACACATATGGTAAATACTATTTCCTAATTCATAATATTATTTTATCTTTCTGTGTGGTTTTTTTCCCTGTATCTGTATGTAAAACCAATGCAACAGAAAATGTCTTCAGCAATTGCTCACACTGTGATCCAAGCAAAGCAGAGAGTAAATTAATATTTATTTTATGCTTTTATCTTTTCAGTGGCCTAACAAAATGTGAATGGTACTGTAATCTAAAAATGTTCTAAAGAGCATATTAAGGAGTCTAAAAATACAGTAGTTTGAATCATTCAGATAAATATAATTCAGAAAAATTAACATCATAAGCTTCACTTCTAGTTTTCCTTATGAAATCGTATCCTAATTCTTTTAAACAGTGATAGTTTCATGTATTTTAGAATTACTCATTACAACTGTTTTTGGATGTTACATTTCTAAACTTGCCTAGGCTCAAGGTTGACTCAGCCTTCCATCCTTCCGAGGTAGGTAAAATGAGGACCCAGATTGTTGGGGGCAATGTAAATATATATATACATTGCTTACTGGTGTACACCGCTTAGATAGTGCTTGCACTTAAAGCGGTATATAAGTCTCATAAATAAATAAATAAACAAACAAACAAACATCATTAGGAAAATTACTTAAAAGTGTTATTACATAAAGTAATTTTTAAAAATCACAGTAGTTTAACTGTAATTTTATTGAAATTGCAATATATTTTTATTATAAAGTATAATTGAAATTTATATTTGTAATAAACATATTTGAATTACAATTAGAAATCGCATTAGTCTAAATGTTAATACCTGTGTGAGCAAAATGTGATGTACAGGTTTTCATTCTCGAAAATAGGATTCTATAATAACTGTCTGATTTGAAGGGAACTTAGTGACGTTGACTGTGATGGAGCATTGAGCTTAGCAGAATTCTGTGCCGCCTTTCACCTTGTTGTTGCTCGGAAGAATGGCTATCTTTTGCCAGACAGCTTGCCAGAGATGCTCTTGCCTGACTATCTTTATGCAGGTAAAATTTCAGTGTTTGTATGTAAGTTTTCAGTTAATTAAAACCGTGTTTTAACCACAGTCTATTTTTATGCAGTAATTACAGTATAGGAAAGATGCTCTGAAACTGGGTAATCAATGTTTGGTCTTTTAATAACAGCAGTGATATGACTCACTTCACAGCAAACCTGTGTGTAGCCAAAAAGCTTGGCTAACGTATGTTCATGAAGTCTGTGTCATGAAATCCTTAAAATTATTAATTTACAACTTAGAAGCTGGAAAGCCTTTTTGCCCTACATCTGGATGCTTCCAATATGATTATTTTAAATTGTGCTGACATTTTTAATCTTATATCCATAACCCTGCAATGCACTTTATAGTATATTACGTCACAATAGAATAACAACTTGAAACCATTACTGGATTTTTCTTTAAAGTCACTATTATTGCAAAAAAACAAAAACAAAGTGTGTCTTGGCATGATAGCAACTAATGTAGCTTTTATGGCTCTAATAAGGTTATCGCACTTCTATAAATCTTACTTTTCCAATAAAAAATCAGTATAGTGACCTTTTGATACTAAAATACTAGTACAGAAAATATTTTATAAGGGTTCTTTCCTTATTTGGGTATTGTTCTTATATTTAAAGAGACACTATCACACAAAGAAAATTGGGAACTTTATGGTGAACCACCCAGTCAGGACTTCTAAGTTTGTTTAGAAAGATTTAGTACCATTTATACCAGTTTTGTCTGTCTGGAAATGAAATAGTCTTAAAATATATTGTCTATTTTTTTAAAAGGTACTTTTTAATTACAACATTCTGGGAATAATTAGAAATTTCCCATTCTTTCATTCCAAATAATGAATGAACAGTGAATGAATAGCATTAACTTATGTATCCCAATCTTTTTAATACTTTCTCCCTAATTGTTTCATTTTAGTTTACCAATCTCCTACATCCCTAGGATTTCCTTATAGTCTCCCCTCCAAGCATTAACTAAGTTCAGCATCAGCTTAGCTTTTTTGATACATCAAGGTCAACTAAATGTATCAGCTTACCATAACTTATTCATTCAATTTAAAAAAAATTACATATTTTTAATATATGGGAACTTATTCAAATGATAATCACAAAATAAAAAACTCCAGTCTTGTATTACGAAGTAGAAAAGTGGCCAATTGTTATCATTAGGTTACAGAATATACTAAAATAGAAATCAATGAGAAAATAGGTCTGAAAAATGATTATTATAAAGATTGAGGTGCTTAACCATCTTTTTTCTTTTTATAGGTTCCCATAAATCTAAAGTTGAACATGTACTTAATTCTTATTCAGAGTCATTGTCAGTAAATCATTCAACAAGAGAGTTTAGTAGGACTGAGGTATGAACAGCTCATCTTGTTTTAAAATATTTGAAATTATAACAATGGTGTAAAACAGTCTTCATGTCATAACTTCCTGTAGCAGTTTCTTTGCCTCTCTTTGTGCTTCTTTAGTGCATTTATCTAAGTGGGTTGGTGACCAATTATAAAGCAACAGTTTCCTCAACTTTTTTCCTTCATCACTAAAACTTAATTGTTGGCTGGATTGGATTGGCTGAAGTGCAGCAGTTCAAATCCTTCCAGAAATCAATGTGAGTAGTGTAAGCATTAAAATCAATGCACCTCTTAAATGGAAGAGGACAAAGTAGAGAAAAAAGACTAGATTCAATTACCTGAGATTTAAGGCTGAGAAGGTGAACACTGTAATTATAATGCAGCTGCTAGATACCACAGCTATAATCAAAGTGTAATTTGCTGTATTTGATTCCAGCATAGTCAGCCAAAAGAAAGCCTTATGAAGGCTGTCAAAGTGGGAGAAATTATGGGAGAATTTTGTTTTAAGAAATACTGAATCCTTGGCAAGAGAAGTCTTATATCAAGATATGGAGTCAGCTGTGCATTCCTAAAGATCACTTTTGGTCAGCTGGTATCTGATTTTGTAAGTGTAAATGTTAAAGACTTTGCACACTTCATTGGAATTATTGATTCATTGTTACAAGTAGTCAAAATATTATTTAATTCATTCCTGAATTTTTAAAAGTAGAAACAAACCTTCCTGTGCTTTTCTTATCAGAGATGAATATTCATTCTCCCCATCACTTTCTCTTACCATATTTTCCGGCGTATAAGATGACCCCCGACTTCGGAGACGATTTGCATGGTTGAGAAAGTTGTCTTATATGCCGGAAAATACGGTATTTTTTAATATAATCAGCTCAAAACTGTATGCGAAGATCCAGATAACTCAGAACCACTGATTGTACACTGGGTCCCCAGCAAAGCATTAGCAGACCTGAGGAAAAGCAGAATTACAGTTGCATGTACCCTTAGCCTACTACATTGCACAGGCAAGACAAAGAAAAAGGCCGACACAGTGTAAATTACTGCATGATGTTAAAATATTTTAGATAACCCATCTGGATTGCCTTTTCATTACTTATCCCTTCCTATTAGGTCAGTATGAGCTAAATTATCTTTCAGATATGGCTAGTGAAAATAAACAGTCTAGTTTAATGGGGTCATTGATTCCTGACCCCCCCCCACTCTCTTGCCATTCAGGATTAATGGAGCTTATTATATTTATTTAAAACATTTATGTAGCCGCCCATCTTTCAACCAACTCTGAGTGACTCCCAATCAAAGACCATAAGATGTATTAATGTGATGTATAAAATCACATTAAAACTATGAAACCAAATTGATCAAAACATTAAAAAAAAAACGTGGTGCTAAATCAAAGTTCTAAAGTGTGATTATCTAGACTTCTCCCAGCACTTGGAGGAAAAGCCAGGTCTTCAAAGCCTTACAGAAGACTAAAAGGCTGAATGTTTTCTTGCAAGGACACTTTAAGCCGTTCACGTGATTTTACTTTATACAGTTAATAGTTAATGCAATTCACATGTGTATGGCCCTACCTCTTACTGCCACAATAACATTATACGTCTCTATTATAGTCAAAGAAAAGGAATTACTGTAGCTCCATGATAGTATTCCTAATAAGAGGCTTGATGAACTTTAACTATCTTTAACTATCTAACATGTTAAGGTCTGGTGTTTTGCTGGGAGTGAACAGTGCTCATAAAATATTCAGGTTGTATTTGTGTTTGTCAGGTGTTAATTTGCCATTGTAATGCAGCACCATTGACTAATTGCAGTCTGTGATAAAAATAATGTTAACAGAATGATGCTAGACTGCAATCCTGAGCAAACATATTAGACATCTATAGGATACTTCTGGAAAAACTTGCATAAGATCATACGACATGTAATACAATTGTATGGCTCTTTTGCTGTACAAAATCAAAGTACCAGCTTATCCTACCTGGTTTAGTTTCAAAACAAAATTATAAAAATAATTAAGGAATTTTAATTTATCCCTAAAAGTATTTTCTTACACATCTCTCCCCAGATTATTGGCTTCTCTCAGCCTGTACATTTTTGAATGACCTGACTTCCAACTTATGTTTGTGTCTTCTGTCTTTTACTTTTTTTTTAATCTTCACAAATGGATACCTTTCTGCCATAAAAAGCCTTCAATTGATGAGAAACCAGTTAAGGCTGCCCAGATTCAAGATACAGTTACTGATGATAAACAAGGTACAGTTCTAAACTGTAGTCTCAGTTTTAAAGTGGTAATATTTTATATAGTTTCTATTGGATATAAAACATGGCTAAGGATCTAATGCTGTCCTGAAGGAGTGCTAAACATGAATCCAAACCAGTCTGGCTGACGGATCACAGGGACAAGAGAAGAGGCAGTGTTCAGGAGACGTGAGAAATTGTGAGGAATCTGAAAAAGAAATTGAAGGAGCTTGATATCAACAGGTGGCACTGTTCATTAGGGGCTAATCCCCAATTTTACCCTTTATTTTGCTTGAATGCCACAGAGTTTTAATGTAGGCTCATATACCATGTTTTCCCAAAAGTAAGACCTACCCTGAAAATAAGACCTAGCTTGATTTTGGGGGATGGTCCTAATATAAGCCCTACCCCAAAATAAGCCTTAGTTTTGGGTTGAGGCGTACCCCTAAAAATCAAGTGTGGTTGGGAGGGTGGAGCTTACCATTGCAGCCTAAACTCCCATTGATCGACACTTGCCTCACCAGAAGGAGCAGCTTCATTCTGCAGCTGAGAATGGAGCTCAGCATGCATTTCACAGTCAGAGGCCTTTCCAGAAGGCCTGTGTACCCAAGAGCTGAGTTATGGATTGAATCCATAGCTTGGTTCTTGGCTGCAAATGCCTTCTGGAAAGCCCTCTGACTGCGAAATGCAGAATGAAGCTGCTCCTTTGGCCACAGAAGAAGTGGGCCGGTTGGGTGGGGCTGTTGGTGCCACCGCTGTGAGGTGAGTGGAAAAGAAACACACACACACCCAAAAATAGGACCTGGTGCCTCTTGGAGGCAAAAAAAAAAAAGACCAGGTCTTATTTTGGGGAAAACACGGTAAGTGAACTACTCTTCTCTTTTTAGCTTCTTTTGTATCACCTGGACCCCAGACATCCCCTTCCATGGGGCAGCCCTTGAAAAGTATTCAGAAGCTTCAATTGGTTCAAAATGCAGCAGCAATAATGGTTTTGTGCAGGCCTACATTTGCATATGTGTCATCTCTCCTGCAGGAGCTGTATTTGCTGTCAGTTTGCTTCCAAGTCCAATTCCAGGTGCTGGTTGTCACCTTTAAAGCCTATATGGCTTAGGACCAGATTATTTGAAGGACTGTCTTTTCCTTGTTACATCTACCTGACCCATCAGAATAGGGAGTCAAGGAATGCTATGGATACCCTTTCCTAAAGAGGGACCAAGATTTGATTGGACCAAGAATAAGGGCCTTTTCTGTCATTGCTCCCTGCCTGAGGAACATTTTATTTTATTTATATTTCATATTTCTTAACCATCCATCTCCCTCAGAGATCAGAGATACTGTGTTTGGGTTTTAGTACTGATCTCCCTGAAGTGCAAGTTTTCATTGCTATCTTGGTGGTGATCAATGTTTTTAACAAGATGGCTTCAATTCATATTATGGTTCCAGAAACTTTATTCTAATTATTTAAGTAATTCATATAAGTACTTCATGGGGTCCTTGGTACTGTTGGAGCTTGATTGTTTTCTTGCAGATATTTCATTACTCAACTAGGGTAATGCTCGAAGACAGTGGAGTTTTTATGACAAGTGGCTTGCAAAGTGTCAATGTTGGTTCCTTAATTAGGTTGTGGTTTACTGTTCGATTGTTTGTCTGAATTGGTAGTTCCTTGATTGGGGTATTGCTTATTGCTTGATTTTAGTATTAATCTTGGTGTTAATCTCTGTTTATTAGGATGTTGATTGCTAGCAATGAGACGTGGTGTTTTCGTTTTTTAATTTTCTCTTTTGAATGGAATGTAGATGTTGTTTGTGTCTATTGGTGGCTGATTTGTCATCCAGGAATTGTCTAGCATTTTGGGACTTAGCTTGGTCTACAATTGTCTAGCGTTTTGGGACTTAGCTTGGTCTACACAGTTTCCCAATTGAGTTTTCATCATGTTGTTTGACTGCTAGTTGGCTTTCATTTACTGTATCTTCTTCCAATCACCTTCAAATGAATGGGGAGAGGGAGAAAATCAGTGCAACTGTAGAAAAAATATTTGTGCTCATATCTTTCATATTAAAAGGAATATTAGCTAACTTTGTTGTCTTTAGAAAATAACTTGCCAGTAGTTATTCTCTGTGTATGACAATTGGCGCATCTAGGCAGCTACGATTGTCACTATTGGCTTTCAAACATACCCTCATCCTCTATTCTGTGAATTCATTCTTTCTAGGAGAAGTGACAAACAACCCAACTCCTCCTCAAGGAACATCTTGATTTTAGTTCCAGTGAAGATCCATCCAGTTTTTCATTATTCTGTGCCCTCCATGTCTTCTCCATCCCACATACCCTCTTCTCCCTCCTGTTATAGTTGAGAATGCAGGAAGAATTTGAGATGATGTAATAAATTTTAATTTTTCAACATTGAAGAGGAAAATTAAAATACTTAATTTATTGGAAAAAGCTACCCTGATGCCACGCAAACCTTCTCATGGCAGAAGCAGATAAAAAAACTATAATACACTTAATAATACAGTAAATGTACCCACCCTTTGAGGAAGTCCAGATGAAGAAACAGGCATAGCAACGATTGCTGGAATACTCTTTATTATAATAATGTAGAATAATATATTCTATATACCCAATAACATATTCTGTATACCCAAGTTTCTGTCCCATCTTCTATGAAACAAAATTAAGGCAGGGTTATTTTGAATTTCTTTCTTATGTTTCTGTCTATCTCAGAACCACATATCCTCTTCTTCAAATTCTCTCTGTAAGAGTCTTTCATATTGCCTCCAACATCATCCCAAGGGTGCTTTTTCCAAACGGCAATTGGACTTTCTTGTTTCTTTTTTCTTTGAAAACATTTCATTTCTCATCCAAGAAACTACTTTAGTGAAGTAGTTTCTTGGATGAGAAGCAAAACATTTTCAAAGGAAAAAAAATCAAGAAAGTCTGGTTGGCTTTGGGAAAAAACACTTTTGGGACAACGATGACCTGGATGATTGAGAATCTCTATAGGCATTTGCCTCCAATGTCAGTTCTAAATTCCTTTACAAACACAATTGATAGAATCAGGCTCTTTCTTCTCAGTTTAAGTAGACTTGCAGTGCAACATAGGACTAGTGCTTTTTCAAAATAGCATTAAACCTCAGTTGATATGGAACCTGCATAAGATTTGATATATACTTTAGATAGCGTCAGTGAGTTATTGTACTGACTTGTGCCTCCATGGAAATCAGTCGTGCTCTCTTGTTCAGGTGAAAGCAAAATGAAGGGCAGTCCCAGTGATGGGAGGGAAGAAGATATTCCTTCAGTGGTCTGATGATGTCCACAGCTATTGGTAAAGCCTGACACATTATGTCAGGGGTGTCAAACTGCCAGCCCAAGAGCCAGTTTCATCATACTGAAGCCGCGCCCACCCCATTGCCGGCAATGCAAAAAGAGTCATGATACGTCGCAACACGTTACATGACGTGGCGAGTTTGACACCCGTGCATTATGTCATAGCAAAAAATGCTGGGAGAAAGGGAAAACACTACTGTCAAAATTGAAATATTTAAAGATAACTTTAGGCTATTTCAGGTGTCAGCTGGCAGGGAATAAGATAAAGGCAACATCATGAGGCATAAAAAGGAGGCTACCAAAATGTGAAGATAAGACCTCATGTTGTGCCCCTTGTTAATTCCTTTAGGAACAACATAGTTACAAGATAGCACACAGTAAGAAAGTTACAGCTGAGTCAGTGTCTCAGAATAAAATTGCTATAATCTTGTAGTATGTAACAATATATGAATTATTTTGTGTGGATACCTAAATGAGATAACCGTCTAATTATAGTCCCATGCACCTCCAGAGTTTCTTCTGTGTTATCAGACAAAATACACCTCATGAGAGTAATTTATGTTGGGAGATTTATGCTTCTAAGGTACTGCAAAAGAACAGCAACAAATTCATGAATTTGGATATATTTGGAAGTATGTTTATACTTTACAACCTGAATTTCAAGCTCCTTATAATACTCAATTCTTGTTAAGAATGCATTTATAAATTCATGTAGAGGTTAGCAGAAAGTAATCTGTATGTGTGTATCTGTGTATGTCACTATCTACTCACTGTAAATCACTATCTTTTGACAGATTATCCCACTTTTGAACTATAAAACTGAATATTGGGATACTAACTATGAACCTAGAAGCTAAAAATAATCGTACAATTCATTTAGGTCCCACTCAACATTATGTGTTGTATTCAATCTGTATTCTCTTATTATCAAAAAATTCTTAAGAAAATCTATAATGCCTATTGATTATTGTCTGCTTGTTTTGTTTATAGTTTACTCAAGCACATATAGAGGGCTAATTTGGGAGAAATGTGAGTTATAATTATATAAATAAGTTATTATAGGGTGCAAAAAGTCTCATTATTAGTTCTGCCTCTGATTGCACCAAATAATTATTTGGGTTATAGTCATTAATTCCAAATTCACTACTAGCATTGCTGCTATATGATTTCTCTTTATTGCAATCAGTTTTTCTTTCCTTTTAGAATAAATAATGCAACTGGATAATGTAACTTATTGTATAATGTTCTTTGAATATTGGAGAGTTTATTTTACATTATGTCATTGATGAATAGATATTGTTTGCATCTGCTTTCTGCTGCAGAATGAATTGGAATCTAACAAGCTTTGATCCACAGAACAGACAATTTGGGTTTTTGTTTTTTTGCTAATTCATCATTCTACTGCAGCTCATTCTGTTCTGGAAACTTTCTCAGCCTCAACAACAGATTGTTAGAGAATTGATTGGTGAGAACACTCAATTCTTAGCAGAGCTCTGTTTGTTGAACACTTTACATATATGATAATTTGAGTCTGATTTTAAGCTTTATGCATGAACTTTGCAGAATAATTTGTTTGTAAATTTGCTCTCTTTGTCAAACATTGTTTCTTACAATGATGCAAAATATTCCCAAGGGCATTTCTAATGGAAATTAATAATTTAGTCTCAAATAATTAATAATTTAGTCTCAAATAATAATTCATTATTTCTTTTCAATTAGGTCTGAAAGTGAGTGGTTCTATCCAAGCAGCACCAAGGGAATTTAAACCTTTCAAAACTGGTAAGAAAAGTTTCTTATATAAAAACAAATATAGACAGTGGAGAATTTCTAAATGTCTAATATTGTGAGAAGAGAAAGTTTTCCCTTTATCAAATTCCCCAAATGGTGTCATATAAAGAAAATTAGTAAAGTCCCCAAATGGTGTCATATAGAAAAAAAATGAGTAAAGTCAGGGTTAAAGGACAATGGAGAATCCAAAAACCAGCACGATCCAAGCCTAAGGTTTACAACATAGGGCCATTTAACAAGTAAAATTGAGTTTCATTAGCTAGTCTGCCAAACATTGGGATCTGAAAAGCATGCATTGTTCCAGCAGATGTAGAGCCTCAACTAACAGCTTTAGTCTGGTTTCCAAGTCCCATCAAGCTCTTGCTCTGAGTAAATAGTTCTGTTCTCAAGAAACCCTCTACTTTCTTTTGAAAATCCATTAGTTGCAGAGAGCTATCATTTTACAAGGAGTTTCATTATTGGGCTTTTATATGGAATCTTGTTCACTGAATGGCAATAGGCTAGCAATTCCTATTAATGATTCCATTCTAGAACTGTAAAATGTTCTATTGTCTATCTTAGAATTCATATTTGTCACAGGTGAACCTAGATGCAGGTTCTTCCAAGAGACAGATTCAATGCTGTTTCTCCTGAATGTTGAAGTGTATCACTGTCAGTACTAGAATGAAGAGAATCAATCTATTTCTTTTCTAAGGATTCTAAATCTTTCATGTCTTTATCTGCCAATGTGGTAGATAAAGGCTGTGGTCTAGAAATACAGAGATCCAGATCTGATCCTCCCTTAGCTGCAGAAGCAAGGGCAGGAGTGAATATATAGGTGACTTTGGGCCAGTCACCCTTCTCAGTCCTAGATTGGGAAATATAAAGCCAGTCTCCACTAGACCAACATGGTAGATTACGGTCCACAATCTCCAATAAAGGGGCAATCATTCCTGCAGTGGATGGATTTTGACTGATTATACATATAGTTACAATTAAGCACAATACAAACTTTATCAAAATATAGCATGCACTGTAATATTTTTTTCTTGATAGCCATTTCATTTCATTTCTGTTTATTCTACAGATGTTCTGTATATCCTTGGTTTACCTTGCGTCAAATAAATTTGGTCATAATACACGTCTTTCCATTTTTACATTTTCACCAAATTCAGATGACATTTAAAGCTCGAACATAGTCATTATCAACAACTGGCAATTTGGTTTTTTCCTGGGACTTTGCATAGTAATCGCAAACTACCGCTTTGCAGTGCTTTACAGCCCTCTCATAGCAGTTTACAGAGTCAACATATTGCTCGCAACAATCTGGGTCCTCATTTTATTGACCTTGGAAGGATGGAAGGCTGAGTCAACCTTGAGCTGATCAGGATTGAACTACTGACAGTGAGCAGACTTAGCCTGCAATACTGCATTCTAACCACTGTGTCACCAGGGCTCTATCACATAGTATATTGCATAGTATATGACTAGGAATTCTTACTGATGGAATCTGATAGGGAGTCACTGCAGTCCCTTTGTGCAGTTTTAGAATTCCAGGAATACTTGATGCTTGCTGGGATATGACTAAGTGCTCTTTATTTTTGAAAGAGAGAGAGAGGAGATTGCATTATAGTTTAATCAAATCATGTCTCACAGACTAACTGATGTATTGTGGCATCATAATTTGTAGATAAATGCCATCTTCATCACACATCTAAAATGGATTAATACCAAGTGTGAGGTTGATTCCAAAAGACTTTTTAATTGTCAAATATTACCTTTATTATTTTAAAATGAATTGCATATTGAGGGATTGCTGCTGTAATATTTTGCTTCTGTGAGCATCTAGTACAAAAATAGGCTTTTTAAAATAGCAAATCAGTGCAATCTGAACAGACTGGCTAATAGCAGAACAATGGGTTTACTAATAATAGTAAGAAAGTGTAGGCAGCAACAAGGAAAAGGTAAAATCAGTACAACCCTCAAAGATTCTCTTCATTCCCTTCTCATGCCCTTCCTCCTTGTTTTTAAAAATGAGGAATTATTCAACAGTTAAAAGGACTTTTCTTTAACAGTGCAACTGTCTCAAAGCCAAAGTGAGGAGATGAAAAGGTTTTTTTTAAAAAAAAAAAGACTGAGAGCTCTTCCTTGTGACTACATTAATGTGCATTTCTCTAATCTATGACTTGGAAGAAAAGTAGGCTGCATAAATTGCACTCCCCTGACAGCCAACCTCTTTTCTGTTTCATTGAAAAACTCAGTGGACTAATTGCCATACAGTTTTAATGGAAAACAAAGTAAGGAAAGTGATGAGTGGAGTCTCCAGATTTTTTTTTTCCTCTGCCACACAATGTCACCTGCCAGTAGGAAACTCAGTCATTGATCACTCTTCTTAAACATGAATTCCTTCAAATGGCTAGATTCATAGATTTAGCCCTCTGTAAGAACCTGGCACTGAAATAGTGATACACTGGGTGAAAAGGGACTGCATGATAAAGCAGGATTTCCTACTTCACCAGGCAGCCTCTCAGATCATCTACAGATCAAAGGCCTGGAAAGCCAAGATGGTTTTGACCCATTTAAAGCAATTTCTTTCAAAAATAAACTGATTTGTAAAGATACTCATTTTTCTCACACGTTCTTATAGAGCTAGTTGGTAAATTTCTCAGCTTTCCTGAAACAAAAAGAAATGGAAGAGAGAGCCAGAGACCAGGGAGGAGAAACTTGCTAGCAAAGTACCTAACAGAAATTGGGCAGGTCCTGTCCCTTGATTGTGTCTGCACTGGCACAATTAATTATGTGTTGTGCTCTTCTATCCATGGCAAGACCTGTGCTAGGGGAAAAGAAAAAAATACTATTTTTAAAATGGAGCAACTAAAGACAAATTTAAATTCCTTTAATGGTGGGCTGACCATAAGATGAAGGTAACAAGGTGAGGACATTTCTTTTAAATATTTAGTAATCTTTGTGCCATAGTTAAAGAGATGTGAGGATTAGCTTTTAGTCATCCTTGTAGTTTTATATAAAAATTATACTACATCAGTGTACTGGCAGTGATAATTAGTTCAGTCTAATTAATCATGTTTTAATAGAACAGAAATAAATCATTTCCGCTCACCCTCTTGTTCCCTTTTTTCTTGAATGAGTATCTTGTGGCTAACTCCCCCCCCCCCTCAAAATAAGGGCTTCAAAATTATGGTGTTTCAATGATGCTATTACCTATCAATGCCTTACAGGCAATGGTAAAGTATGCAAATTCACTGTCTGCCAAGAGTGAATGTGTTAAAGAACCTTGTCTTTTTGAGGAAGGAAAAAAGAAGGAATACTGTCACAGGATTCTGCTCATTTTGCTCAAGTCTGAACACTTATAAAACTGCTATTCCAAAACTCAGTAACATTACATGTTAATTGTAGACCATTAATATGTAATTCAAATTTGACCTTACTCAATATTCATTGTACTCTGTCATTGTTCACAGAAAAGAAAGACAAAAAATGTCTAATATAAACTGTACTATGGGAATCTTATTTTCTAATACTTTTATCATGAAAATGATGTTTTTACCTAAATGTAGTTGAGATCCATTCGCAGTTTTCATGTCTAGTTATACTGTTGCATCATTTGATATTATGAATAGTTTTATTTCCTCACAATGTTATTAACAAATTATCTTACATTATAGCTGCTCAAGAATCAAAAACACTTAAAACGAGACCAAGGTCCAGGTAAGTAAGCAAAAATAAAATGTCAATCTGTCAGTATTTATTTTGCTGTTTTTGCAATAAATTGCAATTCTAAAGTAAACCAGGGGATTTAGCTATTACAGTAATTCAGATAATACTTTTGAAGTGGACCTTCAAATACTACACTGAATTTGTCGGACAAGTAATAATTTATTTTTGAATGCCTTTTGACTGATACCTTCTGTGCCTGATAGCTTTGATATAGAAATGCATCACATAAACTGTTTTAGATAAAATTCACACCTCAAAAATAAACATTTCATTTAGTAAATAGCACTTTTCTTTTATTTCTGCAGTTTTAATTACCTAAAAGTTTTTATGATATACTTTATTAGGTAATTGTACTTTCCTGCATTGTTTTATTTTTGTGAAATGCATGGATTTTATTTATTCTACTTACACTAATGGAAACATGTCACAGTAAATATATAAATAATAAAATAAAAACAATGTAGCACTAAATACATTTCTAAACATATACAGTTAAAAGTTCCTTGTGATAATTGTTTGTATACTTTTCACTTTTAAATATGGTCACATCTAATTCTTATCTTCAACAAATGCCATACCTAACTTATTTTTTTTTGTTATCTTAACCTTACAATGAAGCTACAAGTACTATAAGCCTAAAAAAGTTAAACTGTACAAACAAAGTGGATAACTGTCCTTCAGAAAATATTTTCTATTTTTCTTCCTATAGTATTAAGATTAAATAGAGGGAAAAAATAAGTATCAACCAAATAAGATATTCTTTTTTAGGATGATATTTTTATTGTTTCTAAATGACAACCTATGCAATTTTTAACCAGATGTTTTTAATAACTGTCAGAATACAGATATATTTATGGACTAATTTTTGTTCCTTCTCGCATATTTTCAAAAATTAAATCACTATATAAGAATATGTCCACTATATAATTTCACTTCAAAATGTGTGGTTCAAGGTATTTGAAATATGCATGTTTCCAAGAGTAAAGACTGATTTGAAAGCAATAAAAACAAAACAGAATTAACTCTAGCCCCAACTTTTCAAAGGTCAGCTTTATCTGAGTTGCAGTTGCTAAACTCTGCCTTTTTAGAATTCACTTTTGGAAAGGGTCTTCAAAGTGCCTGGAAATATGAACAGCATTTGGATCTAGTTAAGTAGAATCCCCTTCTGCTTCTTTTAATTATTGTTTTTTATTCACTTTTCTTTATTGGATTTTGGTTTTTTGGGTTTTTTAATAATGTGTGATCACCTTTTATTAATATTTATTTTTGTTAAATGCCTCTTGGAATCACATTGGTTGAGAAGTCAGAGGCTTATAAATGTATGAAATAAATATCTGCAACTCCCCAGAGCACCCCACTTTTCCTATGATTTTGCAGCAGCTACAAAGTGTAGTTACATAAATAATCCTTGAAAAAGACATCACTGCTTGATGTCTTCATAGTCATTCATAATCCTACATACTCCAAATTATTTTCTGGTATCAAATACAAAAACTGGCACAGCCTTCTCTGAATACATTGTTCCTCATGTTTTCCTTATTCTTTATATGTATTCCCTGGAAAATTACTACTTTCAATTTAAACAAATTCTTTACCATAGCAGTTTGCCAGATACTAAATTGAGTGTTCTTTTAAAAAATGAGGGTAAGAAGTCAGAGGCAGATGTGCAAGCATCTACAAATGACTATATACTGTATATTCATTTTGTATGTATAAAACATGTATAAAACATGTATCCCAAATGTATCCCCATGTATCTTAAAAACAATATCCTACTTTGGAGTAACAGTACTCCAGGTACTCTGTGGAACAGTCTCATCCTGTTTACTATTATACCAGTCATCCACAAGTACTAGCAACAGAAATCAAGGACAATAAAAAAAGCTTCTTCCAACATACTAACAACAAAAAAAAAAATCAAGGAAACTGTAGGCCCATTAAAGGGAGAAGATGGCAAGGAAATTATAGGCAACAGGGAGAAAGCAGAGCTGCTTAACTCATACTTTGTGTCAGTCTTCAAAAAGAAACTACAGCCCAACATACCAAAAAAACCATTGTAAAAGATGTAACAGAAACAAAAATTAAAATAAGCAAGAAAATAGTAAGGGAGCACCTATCCAACCTTGATGAATATAAATCACCGGGACCTGACAGGCTACATCCCAGAGTTCTGAAAGAGCTGGCAGAAGTTATCTCAGTACCATTGCATCACATCCTCTATAAATCCTGGAGCATCGGGGAAGTATCAGAGGATTGGAAAAGGGCTGATGTGGTCCTCATCTTCAAGAAAGGAAAAAAAAAACAGACCCAAGAAACTATAGACTAATCAGTTTAATACCTGGGAAAATCCTAGAAAAGATTATCAAAAAACAGATCTGCGAACAACTAGAAGCAAACAAAATCATAACTAGTGGCCAACACAGGTTTGTCAAAAATAGATCATGCCAAACCAATCTCATTTCATTCTTCGATAAAGTGACTAAACTAGTAGGCAAGTGAAATTTAGTGGACATAGTATACTTAGACTTCAGTAAGGCATTTGACAAGGTAGACCACAACCTACTCCTTGGTAAACTAAGAAAAGGTGACATAGACAACATCACTACCAGATGGATCTGTAACTGGCTAACAAACCGTACTCAACGAGTAATCCTCAATGGTACTACATCCACATGAAAAGAAGTAAGCAGTGGAGTACCACAAGGTTCCGTCTTAGGCCCAGTACTCTTCAATATTTTCATCAATGACTTAGATGAGTGAATAGAAGGGGAACTCATCAAATTTGCAAATGATGTCAAACCAACAGGAGTAACCAACACCCCAGAAGACAAACAGAGGATTCCAGAAGATCTTGACAAACTTGAACAATGGACCCTATCCAACAAAATGAGTTTCAGTGTGGAGAAAAGCAAAGTTTTACATTTAGGCAGGAAAAATCAAAGGCACAAATACAGATTGGGCGAGACCTGGCTCAAAAACAGTAACCGTGGAGGGACCTCGGAATCCTAGTGGACGATCATTTGACTATGAGCCAGCATTGTGTAGCAGCAACCAAAACTAACACAATCCTGGGTTGTATAAACAGAGGCATAGAATCAAGATCATGAAAAGTACTATTACCGACTTCTGGTTCCAGATTCGGCACATTCAGTCGCACGGAGAGACTTCTCTCTTCGCCGGCTGCTTTCCCTCCACCGGTAGACCCCTAATCGGGTCGACCTGGAGGGGCAACCACTGTTGAGGAGGCGTTTGTCTGACTGAGGAGGGGCGGCAGCTCCCTCTGCAGTCCGAGCTAACTCCATAGGGCTGATGGAGAAGATCGGCCAGTAAAATGGCCAATCACCCAGCCATGCCAGCCGAAAGTCAAAAGAACAGCTAAGTATAAAGAACCACTGTGGTGAATCCGGGTGAGACCTTTTCTTCCCTCTCTTTGCCCTAACTACTTTCCTGTAAAAAGCCTTTGAACTGCTTCCCTATTCTAAGAGAGCGGCATTTGTGTACTTGGGAAAAAGAGCTTAAAAGAAACAAAATAGTTAACTCTTTATCGACCGTGTAACTTTTTGGATATCTAGGGGTCCTGAGGTAACTTGGAAAAAACATTCTACAATCCACTGCGGACATCCTGTGGTGAAAAGTGTCATTGCAATTGTGTTTTTTTTTTTTTTGCTACTTGAAGATGGATTTGATCTTCAAATGACAATAAAAGGGGAAAGATAAAGGACTTGGAACAGCTGGGTGGTGAATTTGTCTACTGGAATTTTGGAGGTGGATATTTGTTGACATTTACTAAATACAGCCTCCATTAAAAGATCAAAAGACTATTTCACCACTGAAATGAAGGAACCTTACCCACAGCTTGACTATGAACTTATACTGGAGAAAATTGTGGAAACTATGGAGTATATGAAAACATATATGAAATCTTGGAGAAAATCTAAAGATGATATTTCAGAACCACAAACTGACTTTCAAATAAAGGATCAAGCTATAGGCCAAAGCACAATAAAGGAAGAACAGAGTAACCCCAAGGAGGCCTCTACTCAACAGGATATATAACCCAAAGAGACGGAGGAATTATACCTACAACTTAATTATGAACTTACATTGGGAGAGATTGTGGAAACTACTGAGCAAATCAATCTTACACAACCCCATATACAATCTATGGAGAATTTTGATGACCAAAGAATAACTCTAATTATGTTACCTGAATTGCTAAAAACAACAGAGACTGACATCCAGATACAAGTTATGGAAAACTGTGATAATGTGGACAATCAACTAGTAATTAAAACACGGAATAAAATTGAGTATACCATTCAGATGACATTGGAAGAAAGGGAAGAGAACTTTGACCAGTCTGAAGTACCAAGAAATACCTTTATTCAAATGTTGAAGTTTGATGATGCAGAAGCTCCAATATGGAAACCGGTTTGGCACAGAAAGAAAGCTAGAGTTAGATTTAAAAAGGTGTTTTAAAATCTTATCTAATGGGTTAAAAAGGCTTTAGACTCGGACTGATTTAATAATAAACGGAGTAGGTGAATTCTATAAAAGGATATTTTTTGTAATAATTTGCATTAAAGATGATAAGTATTTGGAGGGATAAATTTCATTTAATGGGTTAAGAAGACTTTTGATAGATATAGACTGATTGACAGAATATATATTTAAAATAGAAATGTATTTTTATTGATATTTTTATTTTAAGTAAGATAATTATTTTGTAATAGAAGGAGAAGAAGAGGGAATTGTAATAAGAGGAAAAAATGGTATTAATAAATGATTTATTAGATTAAGAAATAGGTTGTATGTGGAAAATATATTTATTGTTATTGGAATAATATATTTATCTTAGATAGAATTATTATGCTAGGGAAAAGGAGAAATGAGGGATACCCGAAATGTTAATAATATGTCTATTTAAGCTCAATTGGAATTCGGTAACTGTAAATGAGCAAAGCTTAAAAATAGGACTTGGATTTTTTACAATTGAAATGTGATTTATGACTGATCTGATCGATTGCATTCTATTTAGAAATGTATTAATTTGAATATGTAATACTATATGTTGGAACAAGAGAAGGAATTTTAATGAGCTAATCTAAGTTATATATGCATGATTTTGTTTTTGAATAATTGATATCCCCATCACCATGTTGTTTCTTAAGCACTTTGATGTAAAAATGAAAAAAACAATAAAATTTCTTATTAAAAAAAAGTACTATTACCGCTTTATAAAGCCCTAGTAAGACCACATCTAGAATACTGCAGCCAATTTTGGTCACCATACCACAAAAAAGATGTTGAGAGTTTGGAAAAAATTAAGAGAAGAGCAACTAAGATGATCAGGGGCTTGGAGATTAAAACATACGAAGAACAGCTATGGAATTTGGGTCTGGCTAGTCCACGGGTTGGCAACCCATGGCTCAGGAGCCACATGTGGCTCTTTCAGCCTTCTACTGTGGCTCCCTGTTCTCCTCCGCTATTTGCAGAGAGAGAGACAGAGAGAGGCACTTGCGCTTCCCCTCCTCTCTCTCTCCGATCTTCTGCTCACCTAGCCAGCTGACCTCACGCTGTTCTTCGACAAGCTGACAAGCTTATTGGGTGGGCTCCCTGCCCTTGCTGCATCTCCGCAGGAAGCAGCAGAAAGCAGCATATCTCTCTCTCTCTCTCTCTCTCTCTCTCTCACATACACACACACACACACACACACACACTTTTACTTAGTTAGTGGGAGAAGAGGACTGGCAGACCAAGGGCAGAAGAGAGCCAGCCCAATAAGAATGTGTGAGCTTGTCGGAGAACAGCGTGAGGCCAGCTGGCCAGGTGAGCAGAAGATCGGAGAGAGGGAGAGAGGGGGGGAGGGGAGAGGAAAGAGAAAGAGAGAGGGGGGAGAGAGAGGGAGAGGAAAGAGGGAGAGAGAAAGAGAGAGGGAGAGGAAAGAGGGAGGGAGAGGAAAGAGAGAGAGAGAAAAAATATGAATATATGTTGTCCTTATTGGACTTTTAGTAAAGAACTAAATATTTAATGAAATATTTTGATTTTTTTAAATTAAGAGATGAGGTATGGGGATAATTATGCTGTATATAAAGATGGTAGATAGCTACTAAAATTGTTTTCAACTGTTGGGATGAAGGAGAAAAGTTTTTTTTCCTCTTTCTCTGGCATAAAAATTTGTTTTCTTTAAACTTATATAAGATGTTTTATAGATAGCATATGTCATGCCTCCGTCTGAGCCTGACTCTAAGGATGACATGGAGTTCCCTGCTGAGGCCCAGGAGTGGGTGTCTGTGGCTTCGGAGGACTGTGGGGAGGAATAGGCTGAAGTAGGCCAGGGCCCTTCAAGTTTGGAACAGGGAAGGCAGAGCTCAGGTGAGGAGCAAGGCCCCTCCCCACCAGATCCCAGATCAAGGAGAGCAGAGAGGAGGAGGGAACAGAGGCAGGCTCACTTGCTCGGGAGGAGAGCGTCATGCCCCACTCCACAAGGCACACCAGGGGAGTAGGTATTTAAGGAGACACTGTGGGGTGGGGCATTTGCCTCGAACAAACGTGAACTCTTATGATGTGAGCTCTTGTACCTGGACTGTTTGCATTTTGGATTAAGTTTATTTCCTGCTGAGTTCTCCTTGCTGTCCTCAGTTTTGCAGTTTGCAGGATACAGGCAAGCTGGCGTTGAAAAGATCATACTTTGTTTTTTATCTATTTTACTTTAAAGAACTGTTTAACTCCGTTGACTGTTTTATTGTACTTGTGCCAGCATAAGTGGGGGCTGTTGGGTGAATGTTGGCGGTGCTTACAAAGACAATTATTCTGACCAGCTAATTGCTTTGCCTCAGTTCGGGGACCTGGGTCATCACATTTTGTTCCCGGCCCACTCCCAATTGCTCTTCCAGACCAAGTAGGGCGACCATAGATCAGCTCCGTGTGGAAAATGATCAGCTAAAACAGCAGGTGGCCCTCCTGACTGCACAGATGGCACAGATGCAAGCAG
This sequence comes from Crotalus tigris, assembly GCF_016545835.1. Lineage (NCBI taxonomy): Eukaryota > Metazoa > Chordata > Lepidosauria > Squamata > Viperidae > Crotalus > Crotalus tigris. The sequence continues at coordinate 836,113 of NW_024096607.1, forward strand.
CTCAGCCACGCCACAGAAACCCTGTTCCAGTGCCAGACAAATTTGATGGCTCACAGGCACGATTCCCATCGTTCTTTGGGCAGTGCCAGTTATGTATGAGCCTTCGGCCAGAGGACTTCCACACTGACCGGGATAAGGTGGGGTTTGTGCTAAGCCTGTTGACAGGAACAGCAGCACATTGGGCAACGTCTCTGCTGACTCAGCCCAATCAGCTGCTGGACAATTATGCAGAGTTTTGCCGGCAACTCAAGGCCATGTTTGAGGACCCAGTTATGGCCCAGACTGCAAACCATCGGGTGAGAGAGTTGTGACAGGGCCGTGGTTCGCTAACAGACTACATTGCTACGTTTCAGTTGGTTTGTCAGGAACTGCAGTGGAACGAGGCGGCGCTTATGGACCAGTTTCAGGAGGGACTTTCGTCCGAACTCCTGGATGAACTGGCACGCAGTGAATGCCCTTGCTCCTTGCAGGAGCTCATGCACCTGTGTCTCCGTATTGATGCAAGACTCCAGCAGCGACGGGCACAACGACAGACGGAGGCCTTGCCCGCACCTGTTAAGACAGTGGCACCATTGGCACCACCTCTGGAGGAGCCAATGTAGTTGGGGGCTGCATGACCCCGTTTGACCCAAGCTGAAAAAGATCGCCACCGCCATGAAGGCCTTTGCCTGTATTGTGGTGGTCCAGGCCATATGGCGGCCAAGTGTCTGGTGAAGGCACCCAAAATGGCAGTGGGAAACGGGCCAGGCCTGGCCTAAAGGCTCTATAGGCCGGGCTTGCTCAGACACGTGTCCAGTACTTCCACCTCAGCAGACTCTTGTTAAGCACCTTGTGTTACCAGCGACTGTGTTCGTGCCTGGTCAGGGAGTGGTGGAGGTCCAGGCCTTGGTGGACTCCGGGGCTACTGCTAATTTCATGGACTCGGATCTTGTCGCTCAGTGGTCCATTCCCCAGCAGCAGTTGTCACCGCCAGTCTTGGTGGAGACGATTGATGGGCGGCCCCTTCATTCCGGCCCAGTGGTTGCTGCAACCAGACCCCTTCACATGCATATTGGGCCGCATATGGAAGAAGCCATGTTCTATGTGGCTACCGTTTCTCACTTTCCTGTGGTGTTGGATTTGGAATGGTTGAGGGCTCATGATCCGCAGATTATTTGGTCATGTGGGGCAGTGTGGTTTCCCAGCAAGAGGTGTGCCACCCATCACCTGCATGTCTGCTCAGGGAAGGTGGCTACCCCTGTGGACCTGGACCTACTGGCAGAGTTGGGGGATTATGCTGATGTCTTTGGGGAAAAAGAGGCAGATCAGTTGCCCCTGCATTGGTGTTATGACTGCCCAGATGATTTAGTGCCGGTTGGCTGGATTTACTCTCTGTCAGAATCGGAGTTGGCAGCTTTAAGGGACTTCATCGACAAGAATCTCCGGAAGGGGTTTATACAGTCTTCTACCTCCCCGTTGGCTGCACCAGTGCTCTTCATGAAGAAGAAGTCAGGGGACCTTAGACTGTGCTGTGATTACCAGAAACTGAATACCATCACGATCCGTAATTGGTACCCACTTCCGCTCATCCCCGAACTCATCAAGAGGCTCCGCCAGGCCAAAATATTTACTAAATTGGACTTACGGGGAGCTTATAACTTAGTCTGAGTTCGAGCGGGAGATGAGTGGAAGATGGCCTTCCAGACGCGTTATGGACATTTTGAGTACACTGTTATGCCCTTTGGCCTGACCAGCATGCCGGGAGTGTTCATGCACTTTATTCATGACGTGTTCAGGGACCTGTTGGATACATTTGTGGTCATCTATCTTGACAAAATCCTGATTTACTTGTCCTCCCCACGAGAGCATTGGAACCATGTTCGGCTTGTGTTGCAACGATTGCAGGGTAACCATCTCTTTGCCAAGTGTGAGAAGTGCCAGTTTGCGCAAACCATGATCAACTTTCTGGGCCATCGCATCTCGCCCGAGGGTGTGGAGATGGATCCGAAGAAAGTAAAGTCCCTGCAGGAATGGCAGCCTACACGGAGGGTCAAGGACGTGCAGCATCTGTTGGGGTTTGCAAATTATTACATGTTCATTCCTCATTTTGCGACCCTGACCATTCCCCTTTCCAATCCGTTAAGGAAAGGGGTGAAGTTCCACTGGTGCATGGAGGAACAGGGGGCCTTGGATGTCCTTAAGGCCGTGTTTGCCTCCGAGCCTATCCTCAAGCATCCTGATCCCTTAAGGCCATTCGTGGTGGAGACGGATGCATCAGATGTGGCCATCGTGGTGGTGCTTCTGCAAGCCATTGCTCCCGCAGGTACCTTGTTACCATGTGCCTATTATTCACAGAAGCTGTCGGACCCCGAACGGAATTACACATCTGGGACAAGGAATTGTTGGCGGTCAAAGTCGCTTTTGAGACATGGCAGCACCACTTAGAGGGGGCCCGTCACCAAGTTGAGGTTTGAACAGACCATTGGAACCTAGAGCACATACGGACTGCCAGAACGCTAAATCAGTGACAGGTGTGATGGTCACTGTTTTTTGCGAGGTTTGACTTTCGGGTGACCTATGTCCCTAGCGGGCAGAATCAGCGTGCGGACGCGCTGTCTTGGAAGCCCAAATTCACCCGAAAGGCAGACAAAATCATGCCCAGAACGGTTATCCCCTTGGAATGGTTGGCGGCCACAGAGGAGCCCGTGGACCTACAGGGCAGAATTCGTGACGCGCAGCGGCAGGATCTGTTTGTGGCAGCTCGACGTCATGAGTTTGCTGGCGATGAGGGAGATAAGATCCCTTGGATGTACACGGATGACCTGTTGCGTTTCCGAGAGTGTATCTATGTTCCTGGGGAACACCTCCATGGCATCATTCTGAAACAATGCCATGATAGTCCATCAGTGGGTCACTTCAGGGTCTTCAAAACACTGCACCTTGTCTCCAGAATGTTTTGTGGCCGCGGCTCCAGCACGATGTGTCTAGTTATGTGGCATCGCGCAGCATTTGTCAACAGGCCAAGTATGCTACTGGTGCGCCCCCTGGTCTCTTGCAGCCGCTACCCATGCCGGAAAGACCCTGGGGGGTGGTCTTGTTGGACTTCATTACCAAGTTGCCCCCTTCCAAGGGTGCCACAACCGTCTTGGTGGTGGTGGACATGCTCACCAAAATGGCTCATTTTATCCCGTGTGTGGGCCTCCCTACAGCACGGATGACGGCCCAGTTCTTTATCGCCCATGTATTTCGGCTGCATGGGTTACCAGACCGAGTCGTGTCAGATCGGGGGGTACAATTTATGGCACGCTTCTGCAGACTCTACTCACGGAACTGCAGGTACAGGTGTGTCTGTCCTCCACCATCACCCCGAAACCGACGGGGGCACAGAGAGGGTGAATGCCATCTTGGAATAGTACCTCTGCGGTTTCAGCAACACCCAACAGGACAATTGGGCAGAGCTGCTGGCTGTGGCGGAGTTCGCCTATAACAATGCCCAGCATGCATCTACCCATGTGTCACCGTTCTTTGCCAGTTATGGATTTTATCCATGGCTCTTTCCGTTGGCTCAATCAGACTCCCCAGTTCCGGCCATGGACAAGTTCCTCCAGGAGCTGAAGGCGGTGCATCAAGTAGTTTGTCACAAGTTCCGACTAATGAAGCACTTCAAAGAACTTTCAGGCATGTTTCCTAAAGTCTTTATTTGCAGCTACAGTTTTGCCGGTCCACATGATAGACTGGTTGATGCCAGAATCTGAACTTCCTGTCGCTGGCATCAAGCTTTCCTTGCTCAACCCCTCCCTTCTCATGCAGTCACAGGTCACATTATGCAATTAGTGAGAAGGTCAAAAGTTTACTTCCTCTTTCTTTCCCGGGCTTTTTCCCCCGCCCAGTCTAAGCTAAGTATTAACCCAATAAATGCCAGACAGTTTTGCATATTGTCAAAGCAAGAATATACAGTATTTGCAGCATTGACATCCGGCCCCCCCTTACAAGAAGGACAGATCCTGTAAGGAAACAAAAGCATATGTTAAGGGTTATCTTTCGGTTTGCTGGGGTGTTTCACATGAAACTTTTCGATCAATCTGTCAGCGTTCACTTCACTAGATTTCACCCAGGTGGCTTCAGACAATGGGTATCCCTTCCATTGTACCAAGTACTGTAATTTCCCTCTAAAGATTCTGGAGTCAAGAATACGTTTCACTTCATAGTGGGTCTGCCCTGCCACTACAAGGGGTCCAGGTGCCTTCTTTGGAGGAGGTCTCAAAGTGGAGCCCCGATAAGGCTTCAACAAACTACAATGGAAAACTGTGTGAATTTTCCCTAACAGTTTAGGGAGTTTTAGTTGTACTGTGACTGGGTTGATGACCTTTACTATGGGGAAAGGCCCCAAGAATTTTGGTCCCAATTTCTTGCTGGGCAATTTGAGGCATAGATATTTAGTTGACAGATAGATCTTTTCCCCAACTTGGAATGTTCTTTGGGGAGCCCTCTTTTTATCAGCCTGCTTTTTATAGGTTTCAAAAGTCTTTTTTAAAGCAGTTTTTGTGTTTTTCCAAACTTCTTCCCATCCTCTCACCCATTGATCAAGTGTCTGTGAAGTGGAGGGCAACTGAGGATATTCAGGTATTGGGTTGAATTACAAAGGATTCCCCTGGGCAGGGGTGCTTTAGAATACCCTCATTGGAAATACCCTCATTGGAAATTCGGTAGCCAAGATAGTCTAATTGGGTTTGGTGAAATTCACATTTTGACAATTTGACATAAAGCTTGGCATTCAATAGTTTCTTTAACACTTCTCTCACTAGCTTTATGTGATCAGTCATGTTTGTGCTGTATATCAGGATATCATCAAGATACACCAAAACCCCTTTGTACAAGTGATCATGTAGAACCTCATTAATCAACTGCATAAATACAGCTGGGGCCCCCTGTAGTCCAAATGGCATGACTTTGAACTGATAGCTCCCCATAGGACAGTTGAAGGCAGTTTTCCACTCGTCTCCCTCTTTTATTCTCACCCGGTAGTATGCCTCTCTTAGGTCTAACTTAGTGAAGACACTCCCCTTAGCCAGGTGGGTCAATAAATCCTTTAGGAGGGGGAGGGGGTATTTATTTTCCACACTTACAGCATTGAGTCCCTTGTAGTCTACGCAGAGACGAAGAGACCCATCTTTTTTCTCTTTGAACAACACAGGGGCTCCCACGGAAGATTTGGCCCGTTCAATAAACCCCCTCGCTAGGTTCTTGTTCACATATCGCTGCATCTCCTCCATTTCGAGGGGGGACATAGCATACATCCTCGGATGTGGGAGTTTGGCTCCGGGCACCAGTTCGATGGAGCAGTCATTGGGTCTGTGAGGGGGTAGGGCATCACATTCTTTTTCACTGAACACCTCCGCCAGGTCCAAGTATTCTTTGGGGATGACTGGTTCACCTGGGGTCAGTGAGGCGGCCATGTGCGCTCGCTCATTGGGTGGCCTAAGATGCCCAGTAACATCTGTTGAATCAATGGGGGGATCAGGCCCTATAGGTAGTCTCACAATTCTCATTCCTTTCTCCCACCAGATAAACGGCTTCCATTTGTCCAACCAGGCTAGTCCTAGGATCACTGCCTCGGTCATCTTTGGAGCCACCAGGAAACGAATAAACTCCCAGTGTGCACCTATTTCTAGGCGTAAGGGCTCAGTTAATTGTGTAATAAGAGTCCCTCCCATCAGGGAGCCATCGGTTTGCTCAAATCTCATCGGTTTGGAAAGCTGTTTTGCCCTTATGCCCATTTTCATGGCAAACGCCAGACTAATAATGCAGCGGGTACATCCCGAATCAATTAGTACGTTTAAGTCTATTTGTGCCCCAGACTTAGGGATTACAAGTTTGGCGGGCAGTGAGAAAGGCAGGATTTGTTGACTCACCATTGGGTCTTTTTCTCCTTCATCGTCACTATCAAAGAAGGGAAGAGCAGGGGCAGGTCCACCTGGAGTCTTGGCATCCTCCTGTGTGTGGGGTGTAACCTGGGCAACTGGTTCTTGCGTGAGTCGATTGGATTTTTCTCTTGTTAGCTGCTGAGCAGGTTTCTTTTGCATCGCCGGTCCTGGCTTGCTCTGCAGTCGAGGATAGGGGACTGGACAGGTGGCCGCTCGGTGTCCTCCTTGTCCACACCGGAAACACTCGAAGGAAGGGTGTGCAGGTGGCCTGGGTCTCTCAGCCCTCGCAGTAGTTGAAGGCTTTTGTGGGGGTGATTGCTGTTCAGGTAGCTCTGGTTGCTGTTTGGGTTCCTGTGGGGGAGGCTTTTTATAGCGAGAGAGCTTAACATCCAGCTTCACGGCTGTCTGGTACCACTCCTGCAGCCGATCAGGTACTTCTCGATAGATGCAAGCCTGGGAGAGGTGATCATCTAATCCCTCGATGAAGTGATGGATGAGGGACTGCTCAGGCCACCCCTCTATTCGACCTGCCATCTTGCGGAACTCTCGCACGTACTCCAGGGCAGGCCTCCCCGCTTGTTTTATTTTGTGAATTTGTCCTGCTGCTTTGAGGCCGATGGATGGGTCTTCAAATCGTTCTCTCAGTCCTAAGAGAAAGAGATGGGGATCCTCCAATTCGAGGGCTTGCTCGCTATATAGATTGTTCAGCCATTCAGATGCTTCTCCCTCCAGGTTGGCCGCAATGACGTCAACCATGGCCCCTGGTTCCGGATAGAGATAGGCCCAGCGATTTAAATGAGAACGCACTTGGTTGAGGAAAAAAATCAGCTTCTCTGGGTCCCCATCGAACGTTGCATTGAAGGGTGGTGCAAACACAGGCTGCTGTGGCTCCCACTGGGGCTGGTTCCATGGCTGCTGGGCCCTCTGCTGCTGGCCAGCGGGGTTGGATGGTACCCCCTGCTGCTGTAGGCCTCCCAATGGTGGCTGCGCAAGTTGGGGTTGTAGTGGTCTTCTCTGTTGTTGGACTGCAGGGGGTGGTGGTGCCCTCTGCTGCTGCTGATCATTCATCTGCTGGGGAAACCCATCTACCCATTGCTGCAGATGTCTCAGACTGGAACTCACCCTCTCATCAGGGTTGGGGTCTCTGACCGGCAAAGGCAGGGTCTGACAGGCTTCCTGCTGGGCTCCCCATCGCTCTTGTGGCCACCCCAGTTGCTGTAGGCCCCAACCTGGCTGCAAGATTTATGCCCAGGGGTTGCACGTTTGGGGGCTGTGGCCAACCTCCTTGCTGTGGCTGTTCTCCCCCCAGCTGCTGATTTCCTGGCTTCTGTACCACCCCAAGACATTGCAAGGCCTCTATTGGCTGTGGTAAGTTCAGAGGACATGGATCAGCCACTTGCTGGGGAACCCAATTTCCCCTTTGCTGCAGAGGATTCAAACTGGGATTCTCTCGCTTAGGGCTGAAGGTTTCACTTTGTAGGAACTGTTTTCTGTTTCTCATTTCTAAGTTTTGAAATCTTTCCAATGACTCACCCATAACTGTGTTATCTGTCCATTCTGCTTTTGAAGTCTTCGCTCTCAGCTGGGAAATCTGCCAAATTCCTCTCTCCCCCGGGTTGCTGGCTGTCGCTTTCCCCCCCGGGGAAACTGTTGCAGCTACGGGGCTGGTTTCAGGAAATTTTTCTTTCTCCATAATGAGATCTCCCCCAAAACTTTGCCAGCTTCTCTCAGGCTTAGAGGCAGCTGTTGATAGATCGGGACGTAGATTGTTTGAAAAGAGGGTCGGATTCTGGCATGATGTCACAAGTTCCGACTAATGAAGCACTTCAAAGAACTTTCAGGCATGTTTCCTAAAGTCTTTATTTGCAGCTACAGTTTTGCCGGTCCACATAATAGACTGGTTGATGCCAGAATCTGAACTTCCTGTCGCTGGCATCAAGCTTTCCTTGCTCAACCCCTCCCTTCTCATGCAGTCACAGGTCACATTATCCAATTAGTGAGAAGGTCAAAATTTTACTTCCTCTTTCTTTCCCGGGCTTTTTCCCCCGCCCAGTCTAAGCTAAGTATTAACCCAATAAATGCCAGACAGTTTTGCATATTGTCAAAGCAAGAATATACAGTATTTGCAGCATTGACATAGTTCAGTACCAGCTGGAGAAAGCCAAGGAGGATTACAAACGATTTGCCGACCGTCATCGTCAAGATGTCCTTCCATTATCTGGGCGATCGGGTTTGGCTTTCCATGCGGCACCTGCCTACAGCACGGCCGTTGAAAAAACTCGATCACCGTTACTTGGGTCCATTTCCGGTCGAAGCAGTGATCAATCAGGTGGCGTTTCGCTTGTCATTGCCCGGACCATGCGGATTCACCCGGTTTTCCATAGGTCATTGCTGGTTCCAGTCGCAGCCAACGATCCACATTGGCCAGCTCCACCACCGCTAGGTCCGGACATCCCCCATGGAGATATGGAGTATGAAGTGGACAGTATTCAGGATTCCCGTCGGTTGCAGGGCTGGTTTCAGTATCTTGTGGCATGCCCCTCATCAGGTTCGCGACTTTCATACCCGGTTCCTGCACCGTCCTAGTCTGCATGGTCCTGGGGGAGGGGGTCCTTTGCGGGGGGCATAGTGTCATGCCTCCATCTGAGCCTGACTCTGAGGATGACATGGAGTTCCCTGCTAAGACCCAGGAGGGGGTGTCTGTGGCTTCGGAGGACTGTGGGGAGGAACAGGCTGAAGCAGGCCAGGGCCCTCCAAGTTTGGAACTAAGGAGAAATTTCCTAACAGTGAGGACAATCAACCAGTGAACAGCTTAACCCCCAAAATCGTGGGCGTTCCATCACTGGAGATTTTTAAGAAGAGACTAGATATCCATCTGTCTGAGATGTTATAGGTTCTCGTGCTTGAACAGGGGGCTGGACTAGAAGACCTCCAAGGTCCCTTCCAGCTCTATTCTATTCTATTCTACTCTGTGAAATAGTCTCATCCTGTTTATTATTATACCAATCATTCTTTAGATGAAGACATTATTTTAATAAACACCCATTCCTTCAATTCTTTTTTTGTAATGTATTTTATTGATTTTTTAAAAACATAAATCACTTAATAATTGGTGAACTGTGTTGTCTTGGTTACATTTGTAAAACAATCATTAACAATTGATTTCTATAATCCATATTCCACATAATGGTTTTATTTGATTTCCTCTTTTCCCAAAATATCCTCTTTTGCAAACATTGACTTAATACAATTCTTATTGTTTTGATAGATAACAATTAAATATATAATTTACATTTCTTAAGGAATAGCTAAAACAATGAAAAAAAGAAAGGAGAGTAAAGAAACATAAAAAATAACATACTACTTAAAATATATATCCCTCCTAAGCTAATATATATTTATTTCCTAAATTTCTTATTCTTTTTAACCATAATTAAAAATATGTTTAATCTTTAAACATTCCATTTAATACATCTAGTCATCTAGTCCTTTAACTCTTATTCAAAACATTTTTATCCATTATAATTTTCTTAAATTCAATCACATTTAGGTATCTAAAACATTTCCTTTATCTAAGTCATTTCAACTGTTTTATATTGCTCATATCAAGAAAGAGAACAGAAAAGGGAAAAAAGCATACTGTATTATTTAGGGAATTCATCCCTTTTAGAATGACATATATATTCCAAAACTTTTCTATTTCTTTAACCATATTCAAACAAATGTTTCCTTTTTAAGTATTCTCTCTGGTAAGTCCCATCATCTATTTTCTTGGTTTCCACTTTAGTCTTTTTCCTTTGCCCAGTATCTTTCTTAATCAATGTATTTTGCTGAATCAAAAAAAATTTCTGTATGTTCGTAAATGTTGCTGTAGATATAAAAAGTAAATCAAGTGAAGTGTCTTTGTACGGGGCTTCTGCCTTTCCATATTTGTTGAAAATCTTTTTCTTTTTCTTTCTCTCCGCTTCTCTTATCATTTCCTTTCTTTCCGATGTTCCTGACATCTCTACAGTCCATTTTATCCAATCTGTTTTCTTGTCCTCAGATTTATTTTGGAGTCTTAAGGGATAAGTTGTTTTTTCCAATCCTTGTGATTTTTTCCCCACTAGGATATAATAATAATAATAATAATAATAATAATAATAATAATAATAATAATAATAATAATAATAATACCCCCAGTGAGGCACTACCTTGACGTGGTTGTGGGGCTTGTGTACTCTGAGGAAGATGAGAGCTATGCTAGAGGTTCAACCATACTGGACAGGTCTCATCAGAGGAGTCAGACAAAGAGTGTCTCTCCCATAAAAAATATGTTGAGGACGTAAATTTCAGAATGCCATACCGTCTCGGACTCGCCCGGGGTTGACAGGTCGCACTAGATATTGGAGTTCCTGGATATCTGGTGAAAATGTGTTTACATGACTCAGGACTGTTGGCTAGCAACCAGGGCCAGCAGCTGCAGGAACTACTGGAAGAAAAGGTGTTTACGCCGTCGCAGATACACCAGTGATGGAAAACAAAGAAAATATATATGTTACTACAGATCAAGTCCAACAAGAAGAGGATATCTAAAACGAATTCACAGTTCTGGAAGACCAACATCCAGAATCAGAATAACAGAACAGAGACTAGCAGATCAACGCCGATTTATAACACGAAATAAAGTATTCAAAGAAACAGAATTGGACGAACTGCAAAGGTTTACCCAGGGCAAAAAAATCAAAGCCTTACCAGAAGTATTTCAGAATGTAGAGGCAAACCAGGGGGAGTTGGCAGTGAAGGAATCCAGCAGAGATATACAACTGTTCTCATTTGGAAACCAGGCACCTCTTCCTCAGGAAGAACAAAACCCTCTAACTAAAGAAATAAAGAATTGAAACAAAGAATAACTGAGCATCTAGAACAGCACAAAAACAACAGAATAAGGCTGCCTGCATTGAAGCTTGTTCCAAAGAAACAGCTAGCACAAGCATTAAAAGATGCAAATACTGCAATATCAAGTATAAGCACCATTTCACTGCAAGAAACAAACCAACTAATGTAAAGCACAGCTGCAGTTATAACAGAATACCTGGGATGCAAAATCAACAAAGAAGAAAAAACAAACACCAGTGCACCAGAAAATGGGGTTAACTGAAATAAGATCAAGTCAAGTTAAGATCACTCAAGCGAGCTAGAACAGATGAAAAGAAAAAAGCTGAATGACAGAAGACCAAAGAATATCTAATCAGGAAATCCCTTAGACACGGAGATCAAGGAAGCACTGGAAATAATTAAAGCAACAATCAGCTCTCATAATACGGAAATCATAAGATATGAAGCTCGAATTGCAAATATAGGCAGACACACCATCCAATTTCAATCCAATCAGAAACTTTTCTAACAATCCATCAATGGAGAAACTGCAAGGAATCAGTCAGTACCTGACAAGGAAGAAACAGTGCAGTTCTGGAAGCAGATATGGGATAACCCAAAGAAATACAACAAGGATGCGGCTTGGTTAAAAGAGATGGATGCAAATAAAACAGAAGTTGAAATGAAAGAACTAGTAATAACAACAAAAATGGTAGAAAAAAGAGCAAAGAAAATCAAAAATTGGTTAGCACCAGGTGAAGATGAACTGCATGGTTTTGGTTGAAACATCTAACTGTTATACACCCACTCATTGCCAAGCAGTTCAACAATATACTACAAGGAGGAGAAATTGAAAAGTGGCTAACAACTGGGAAAACCTACCTAATAATGAAAAATCCAGCAAAAGGGGCAACACCAGGCAACTACAGCCAATTACCTGCTTACCAACAACTTTCAAATTACTAACTGGTGTGGTAGCTGATGCAGTACAACAACATCTAGTTGAAAACAATCTCTTTCCACCTGAGCAGACAGGAAACCGCCCCAATAGCAAGAACAAAAGATCAATCCTATAGACCACATGATCTTGGAAAGACTGCAAGGAAGGAGACCAACCTGATGTGGCTGGATTGCACTAACCAAAGGCATTTGACTCGTCTTCCACTGATTGGATATCAAGTGCACTAGAATACAGGGGTCAGTAGAAAAACATCAGAATAGTGCCCAAAAAAAAAAGAAAGAAATTTTCGTGTCACAATGGAAGCAAAGTTTGCAATTCAATGTAGAAGCTGGAGAGGTTAATATCAAGAGAGGGATATTTCAAGGAGATTCATTATCACCATTACTATTTGTTATTGCACTGTTTCCTCTGTCAACAATACTGAATAACTCAGGACATGGCTATCAACATCAAAAACATCTGCTAGACTATCCCACCTCCTCTACATGGATGATCTGAAGCTATATGGAAAAACATCATCTGAAATAGAATCGCTGCTCAACACTGTCCGTATATATAGCCAAGATATTGTAATGGAGTTTGGCTTGGACAAATGTGCCACACTTACTATCAAACAAGGAAAAATAGTGAAAACTGAAGGAATCAACATGCCCCATGAAAATAACATTAAGATCTGGATGAGGAAGAGTACTACAAATACTTGGGTATCCTTCAAGCTGACAACATCAAGCACACTGAAGTCAAGAAAAAGATTAGAGGTGAATACATCAAGAAGTGGAAGAAATCTTTAGTCCAACTTAATGGAGGAAATCCATAAGGCAATCAACACCTGGGCATCCAGTCGATTTGTTACTCATCTGAGAATAGTGGACTGGACTCAAGCAGAACTAAAAGCAATAGATAGGAAGACCAGAAAAATAATGACACTGAATCATGCCCTTCATCCACGCAGTGACATTGACAGACTTTATCTACCAAGGCAAATAGGTGGGCGTGGAATGCTAAAAGTACATCAGATGGTTGAAGAAGAAAAAATGGCTTTGGAAGAATATCTGAAGAACAATGATGAAGATGCACTGAAATTAGTATACCAGGAAGGCTTACTATATACTAACTACGTAGAGACCAACTGCCCTGCAAGCAAACCAATTAAGGACAGAATAGAGGCATGGGAAGACAAAGCACTACATGGCCAATACATTAAAAAAAATAGCTGGGAAAGCAGATATTAACAATACCTGGCAATGGCTAAGAGCAGGAAAATTGAAGAAAGAGACCGAGGGACTAATTCTGGCTGCACAAGACCAAGCCTTAAGAACAAATGCATATAAAGTCAAAATTGAGAAAACAGCAACAGACAGTAAGTGCCGTCTATGCAAAGAAGCTGAAGAAACAGTGGACCACTTGGTAAGCTGTTGCAAGAAGATTGCACAAACTGATTACAAGCCGCGGCATGACAAAGTAGCAACAATGGTGCATTGGAAGATCTGCAAAAAATATCATTTTCCTGTAAGCAAAAACTGGTGGGATCATAAAATAGAGAAA
>NW_024096608.1:0-400000 GCF_016545835.1 Crotalus tigris
GTTGTGCAGGCTTCAAAAATTATTGGAGGAAATGCTTTGGACTTCATGCAAATGTCCTCAGATGCAGACAAAGTCATAGTAAGATGAGCTTGTGTATTAGAAAACACGCTCTAAGCAATTTCTTATCTCTACTTGGGTATGTGCTAAGATGCAGTAAGAAAATCTCTGGTTTCCTACAAGGGTCATAGGATCCTCACTCCCAGACTAGAGAGTCAGGGAGGTGCTCCCCCAGATTATAGACAAGGAGGTTGAACCCCTGAGTTTGAAAAGTAAAGAAGTGTTCTATTCATTGACCTTTGCTCCATCTCTAATAGCTGTTCATAACATAAGACCCAACTGCTTTCCTGCAAGAAAAGGAAAGCTTTCTTGAAATGGCAGGAGGTAAAAAGAAGAACATAAAAGGGGGGGAGGAATACACTGCCTAGAATTGTATCACCTAGTATTGTAATATTAGCCTTTAATCCACACTTTTAATGTTAAAGCAAATTAAATGAATGTTGTGAAGTAGTGTTCACGCCAAATCTCCGAATTTAAAAGAAACCACATATATTTCTTTGAAAGCATAAGGACTAATATGCACATGTTGCAATTCATGTGCAAATGGCTAGGGCTGTCTTGTGTTGCTGATTTTCTTCATGTCAAAATAATCGCAGTCACGCTCTGTATTGTTAATGACTGTTTCCCACAGTCTGTAACTTTTGCAGAAGCTCAACTGCAGTACAAAACTGCTCTGTGGAGCTATGAGATGGAAGGCAACCCAGTACAGCAAGAGGAGAAAAGGTTAACTTTCCTGTTTCATCTATTCTATCTCCCTTGGTGTCTTCGGCTGCCTGGTTCCTTCCAGATATGTTGGGTTATCAGCTATCCAAATCTCCACCTCCATTGAGTCTGTTCACCTTTTTGCAGCTATAATCCTAACATATCTACAAAGCATAAAAGAAGCCTGGCCGATCCTCAGTTGAATTTGACTGATTCTTGCCTCAACCCAGAAACATCTTGTCAGAGCATGCACATTCTTATTGCATGAGATAACCCTGGAGTAAACATAGTAAACATGGTCTATATTAAATGGTGGTTTATCTTACACTATCTACAATATTATACACCAAGAACAATAGATATACACGTGCTAATATAGCAGGATCCAATACACCACAATTACAGCAGGAAACGGAAGAAAGAGAACACGTCTGCGGAGCCTTCCCTTTTATACAAAGGCTCTTAAAGAGACACAGATCCTGCTGAGTCATTCCCATCATTACATCTTACATTACATAAACTGGTTAGCTGTTAAATTATTACCTTGACACATCTCTTAAGAGTTCTCCAATTCTTTTTTTAAAAAAATATTTTATTGCTTTTTAAATTCATAACAAAAAATAGAGCAAAACAGAAAAATAATATTGAAAGTGACACATACATTTTCAAAGGGGGGGACACAAAAAAGTGCTGTAAGAAAAAAGTGACAAAAATACAACCCCCATAATATGTCATTATATCAATTCTCTCCATATATTTGTCCAATGTAAATATTATTCAAGATGTACATATTCATGATACATTTATGCAACTATATTTTTAATCTACTGTATTTTGTATAAATGACTCCCATATTTCATTATAATCGTCCATACAAGGTATGTTTATAGGCAATCCACGCATAGGTGGCAATTGCAGTCAGTTTCTCTGTCCACTGAGTGAAAGGAGCCATACATTTATCTTTCCAATGCTTCAGTATCAATCTTTTGGCCATAATAAGAGCATGAAGAATCCATTTACATTACCCAGTTGTCAAATTCCAAGTATGTAATTCAAAAGAATATTATCCTCTGAAAATTTTAGCTTTTATTGAACAATCATATTTATATAATCCATTACTTTCTCCCCAAACCTAGTAACTATAAGCCATTATAAAAATATTTTAAAGAAGTATTACTCTTATTATATTTTTAACAAAATGCTCTTTTTGGCAGTCCTTTTATATACAAACAGAATGGAGTCAAATAAACTCTAAATATTATTTTTTGTTTATAAGTTGTAATCTTGCTATAGAAATAGAAAACTCTTGCTATAGAAGTTACCAATAGAAGTAACTCTAGAAATAGTCCTTGTGGAGTCCTTGATTCTCTCTGACCTTAGTTGCTTTCTTGCAGATCTTCCATTATCTGACTACATAACATCTTCAGTGCTAGAGGGAGAGGAGTTTGCTCCTTGTTAGAGTATGTTTACTGTCTGGAGTTAATCCTGGTATTAATCACTGCTTATCTGGTTGTTGATTGCTGGAGAGGAAATGTTTTGATCTTTTTATTTCCTTTTAAGCATTTTTTGTTTTCTCTTTTGAATGGTTTGTAAATGTTCTTTGTTCCTATGTGCCTGTTGATGGCTAATTTGTCTGAGTGTCAAGTTTCCAGAAATTTCCTAACATTTTTATATTTAATTTGGTCTAGGATGTTCACATTTTCCCAGTTGAAACTATGATTAAGTCTGTCCATATGTTGTATAATTAAGAAGTTTTCATCAGGTCTTCTGACTGGGGATGTTTTCTGCTAGTCTTCTGCCTGACGGTCCTACATAGTAATAATAATAGTAGTAAAGTTGGAAGGAACCTTGGAGGTCATCTAGTCCAATGCCCTGCTCAGGCAGGAAACCCTACATCATTTCGGACAAATGGCTGTCCAGTCTCTTCTTAAAAACTTAAAGTGTTGGAGCATTTACTGCTTCTGGAGGCAGGCTGTTCCACTGATTAATTGTTCTCACTGTCAGGAAGTTTCTCCTTAGTTCTAGGTTGCTTCTTTCCTTGATTAATTTCCACCTGTTGCTTCTTGTCCTGCCTTCAGGTGCTTTGGAAAATAACTTGATTCCCTCTTCTTTATGGCAGCTATCATGTCCCCCCTTGTCCTTCTCTTTGTTAAACTAGACATACCCAATTCTAGCAACCGTTCCTTATATGTTTTAGCCTCCAGTCCCCTAATCATCTTTGTTGCTCTTCTCTGTACTCTTTCTAGAGTCTCAACATCTTTTTTACATCGTGGTGACCAAAACTGGATGCAGTATTCCAAGTGTGGCCTTACCAAGGCATTGTAGAGTAGCATTAATACTTCACGTGATCTTGAATCTATCCCTCTGTTAATGCAGCCTAGCACTGTGTTGACCTTTTGGGCAGCTGCAGCACACTGCAGTAGTTATTATAGTCTTTACACTGTATGTTGTAGATTGCTCCTGTTTTTATTTCTTGGGCTACTGGATCTTTTGAATTACTTACGATGTTTTGGAGGGCTTTAATTGGTTTGTGTGCTGTAGTGATGCCATGGGGTAGTCTGTTGGCTGTTTCTGAGATGTTTTTGATATATGGCAGAATTACCCTTTTGGTAATTGTGCTGGTTGTGCTATACTGAGTTGAGTGGTCAGACACTTTTTGATACAATTGTGCAGATATCCATTTTATTGGAAGATGTATAGGCAGATTATTTCCTTTTTCTGAAGTTCTTGATTGCTGCAATGTATTTATGCTCATCTGAATAATGTTCTTACACAACTCATCTTGTGGGAGGTTGGGTTGTTATTTCGGTTATGGAGCAATTGGTTAGTGTGGATGGTTTTTCAATAATTTGTGTTTCTAATCTGCCACTATTTCCTCTGCTAATGAGGATATCTAGGAAGGGCAGCATGTTGTTATTTTCTTCTTCCCTTGTGAATTATATTCCTTTGAAGATGTTGATTTTTTTCATGTCTCTTCTCTAGTTGTTTCTTTTTTATAATGACAAAGGTGTTGTCCATATATCAGATTCATACTTTTGGTTGTATATGTGAGAGTATTATGGTTTCTAGATGCTGCATTACAGTCTCTCCTATGAGTCCTGAGAGTGGTGAGCTCATCGATGTTCCTATGATTTGTTGGTATATTTGTCCATCAAACTGAATTTGTACATTTGACCAACATACTGAAAGTGAATAGTGAGGTAAAGATTAATGAGGTCTGCATATTCTGCATATTTCAATCTTAGTGTATTTGTTATGGTCAGATATATTGTGTAGTACTGCTGCCATAGTTTTTTTTTCACTAGTTCTGGGTTTATGAATGTAAAAAGTGCTGTGGCATCAAATGAAAACATAATCTCATCTTCTATTATTATTCTTATAATAATAGAAGAATAATTCAAAATAATATTATTTAGAGTTAGGAGGAAAGTATGCTGGCATAAATTACCGTGTCCCAGCTGCAGAGCCCAATTCTGCCTCAGGAACTGGATGACAAGCAATGCTGTCTTTACACTTTTCATGTGGGATATGTTGATGAAAGTGATCAGTGGATTCCCTTCCAGTTGCCCAAACACCAGATGTCAGGTACATGTCCATGACCTGTTAGTCAACCTATTTCAGGTGTCGGAATTAGGGAGGTGCCAATAAGGTGCCACAAATTGTAGGCTTCTGAATTAAGAATCACTCCATCATGGTTGAGCTGAGCCTGAGCTTTCATTGCTTTATCCCAACCAAGTCCTGATGGTCTTTATCCCAATCAGGTCCTGATGCTTAAGGCCATCAGGACCTGATTGGGATAAAGCAATGAAAGTTCAGGCTCAGCTCAAGCATGATGCAGTGAGTCTTAATTCAGAAGCCTACAATTTGTGGTACCTTATTGGCACCTCCCTAATTCCAACACCTGAAATAGGTTAAATAACAGGTCATAGTCATGGAACGCTTCTGTACCTAACATCCAGTGTTTGGGCAACTGGATTTTTCATTTTTCATTCAATTCAGGGCAGAAAATATAGTGGCATATAGATGATATCTTATTATGAGACGGAAGATGACTTCTCCCAGTGACTTTATATAGTCATTAAGAGCTGAAATGTCCCTAACTATGATCTGTATGAAGAATAAACAATATGGAAAGGAATCATCTTGATGCACATGCCATGAGCTTAATACCAATAAATAACAATATGGATGCATATTTTATTATCAAATTAATGAAAGGGGGATCCTTTAAATCAGAGGTCCCTAACCTTTTGGGCACCAGGGACTAGGTCCATGGAGAGAGGTTTTTCTGTGGACCAGAGGGGGCATGGTTTGTGTGCTGCCTGCATTTCGCAGATGGGGCTTTGTTTGTTTGTGTGGACCGGTTGGTGGCATGCCGCGGCCTGGTACTGGTCCACTGACCGGGGGTTGGGGATCCCTGCTTTAAATCACCAAAGAATCTACAAACAAAGCATTGCTAATATAGGCACATATTACCATATTTGGTGGACATGTGGGAAGGCAAAGGCCTATTGGAAAAGCATACATATGTGGTTAGAAAAAATTTGGGTGCACAAGTGGATTTTAAACCTGAACTTTTTTTACTAGGCATTATGTCTGAAAAGATTAATGAGCAGAAATTATATTTAATTCTACATATTACCACAGCAGCAAGAATAATTTTTGCACAGTACTGGAAGAATGAAGGATTGCCATCAGAAGAAGAAATAATCACGAAAATATTGGAATGTGCAGAGGTGGAATTCTTCAAAGTATTGAAACCAAACCTATTGAAATATTTTAATTAAATGGGGCCTGCCCACTTTGAGCAATGGAATCTTTGATGTGCCCCCCAAAGGGTAGGCCCTGAGTACCCCGGGATAGATTCTCTGTATTCCCCCAGAGGTTGCACAAAAAATAATATCCAAAAATTATACAGTTAAAAAACAGTTAAAAATAGCAACATGTAAAAATGTTTCTTTGTCCTTCCTTTAAAATTTCCTGGGTGTTTCACAGAAGAAGGAGCCTTTCAGTTCGCTATGAAACTTCATTCTGGGCAAAATCCAATCCAGCTGAAAGCGATGCACTTCAAATTGAACTTTCCATTTCTGAAAGATGATATTTGCATTAACTTTTGTGCTAGGCAGGAAGATTGCCCTGTGGCGTTTTCTTGACAGTTATCACCTGACTGAAAGAGAATCTGGGTTCCAAAGTCCTTTCAACGGAGAAAAGACTATGGGTGATATTCTCATGGCTGTGGTGTGGTGTTATTGCTCTTCTACAAAACAGCTTTGCACAGCGTCAAACCAACACTGAACCTGTAAGATTGCATATTTCATGGGAGCTGAGTCAGGAGATATTTTTACTTTGCAGGGGGTTATTTGAAACCAGAGCAAAGGGGGAATTTTCTAAAAAATACCATGCTAACATTTCGCTCTGTAAATTTTTCACCAGTTTTCCCATTAGTGGGAACTCTTGGCTCATCCCACTGAGAACCACCTCTAAGCTAAAGCTGAGAAGGCCTTGGCTGAATTTTAAACTGCACAAAAATTGAAAAGACTTCCCTCCCCCACCCCCCATACAGCTAACCTTGTTTAACATCAGTATTTAGGACTCATTGCTAAGCAATACATATGTAAAGCATGATGTCCACATGGCCTTATGGCAGTTGTTAGATACGACATCACGCAATCACTATTTGTGACTTCCTTTCCCGCTGACTCTGCTTGTTGGAAGTTGGCTGTGAAGGTTGCAAAAGGCAATCAAATGACCAGGGGATGCTGCAACATCGGAATTGTGAATCAGTTGCCAAGTGCTCCAATCATCGTCTTGTGTCCATGGGGACACTGCAGTGACCACAATTACAAGAATTAAGTTTAAGTCTGCTCATTTAGCACTGTTGAACTGTCACTGAAAACAGGGCCATTAAATGAAGATTAACTGCAAAAAAGTGAAAAGTAATAATGGCTTACTCTGTGAGCTAGTATGCCCACTTGAGTGTTAAATATAATTTTGCAGAATTGTTGCAGATTGACAACAAAGGGTTCTGATGTAAATAAAATTACTCACTTGTAAGGAGGGTGAAAATATCCAAGAAAAGAAATAAAATTGACCAGGACTGAAGAACATATGTGCCAAAATATGCCTTTACCCAAAGCAGCAAAATGGTGACATCTAGCCCTGATCCCACATCCAGGCTCCTGAAATCAAAGCAACTTTACTAGGTGTTTATTTGCAGAATGTGGCCTATATCTCCCTCTCTTCACTATTGCTTGCTCAACCCCCAATCAACCACAGCAATATGTAGTGATGATTGCAGCCACTGGCAAAAGACTAAGTCATATCCGACTCCTTTTTTTTTCCTCCAAATTTTTAACATTTTATTAGGTTAGAGAATAAAATACAAAAATACAAAAGCAAATAATAGGACACAGTGGGGAGGGAAAAGGGAAAGAAAAGTGAGGAGGAGAAGGAGAAGAAGGAAAAGAAGGAGAAAAGAAAAGGTATTGACTTCCGACTCTCTCTGTTGCAGTAGAATAAAGCATTAACATCGAACCTCAACTTTTTACTTTTCCATAATAGTATAAGGTAGCCATTTCTATGACAACAAATCAATCTAATCAGTAAAATCCAAAATCAAAGTTTCATTTTTTCTCCACCTCAAGAGCAAATTCCAGAAGCAGTCTCAAAGTATAAACAAAAGTACTTATATTCTTTTCTTTAATTTAAACAGTCAATTTAGCCATCTCTGCCAAGTCCATCAGTTTCTGTAGCCATTTGTCCATAGTGGGAATCGAAATGTCCTTCCATTTTTGTGCATACAGTAGTCTTGCTGCCGTCAACATATATAAGTCATGTCCAACTCTTTGCAACCCCGTGGACCATAGCATGCCAAGCCTCCCTGTCTTCCCTCTCTCCCAGAATTTGCCCAAATTCATGTTCATTGCATTGATGACACTACATAATCATCTCATCCTCTTCCGTCTCCTCCTCCTTTTGCCTTCATTCTTTCCCAATATCAGGGTCTTTTCCAACGGGTCCTTTCTTCTCATTAAGTGGCCAGAGTATTTGAACTTCAGCTTCCAAATCTGTCCTTCCAAAGAACAGGCAGGGTTGATTTCCTTTAGGATCAATGGTTTGATCTCCTTGCAATCCAGGGGATTCTTAAGAGTCTTCTCCAGCATCACAATTTGAAAGCATCAGTTCTGAGAAAAAGTATCTGGCTACAATAATAGCAAGGAGCTATCATTTCTTCACCATAGTATGCACTAGGATTTTAAAGACTTTCATCCCTTTTTAGTCGATGAAAGGCAAGGGGATTTTTTTGTTGTTGTTGCTTCAAAAAGAGCAGCAGTTCAGGACAATTGATTAAACTGCCTACTTTGCAGTCCTAATGGTCAGCTGGAAGCTCTGTGCATTCCCTCCAGTTTCATGCCTGCAGAAGTGAAGATCATGACAGATCACATTCCAACTGCTGATGTGGGTATGTCCCATCTGATGAGAGGGCTATAGGAAGTAGCCTGATCTTCACACCTGTATTTAATCCCTCCAGCACTTTGCAGCCTGGCTGGCATTTCCCCTTTAATGAGACGGCAAAGGAAGACTCCAAGAGGGAGCTCTTCCTTCCACCCATCAGGCTTTCTGAGATGGACTGCAAAGTGTGAGCTGCAAAATGTGGTGGACAGAGAGAAAACAGCATCCTCTACCCCCTCCAGGAATAAAAGGAACCTCCTCAACACCAACATGAAAAATTCAAAACAAATTATCATAAATAAATAAAAACAATGCCCCTTTTGCCTGGAAAGAAGATTTTGCAAAAATAGTGAAAGAGTTTCTGGCACTACAGACTTATCTCAGAAGTGAGCTGCAATGCCTGAAGGGTCTTGGAGGAAGAGAGGCTGGGCTCCTTCCAGTCACGCTATTCACTACGGTTGAATAGAATGCCTTTCCATCCAAGCAGGTTCTTTTGGAAACAAGAAAACAGTCTCCTTTGACTGGCAGCAGCTTTCTAAAGTGCCCAGCAGAGGCCTAAGCTGGATCTGAATAGAGATGCCAGTGGCCAAATCTTTGGAATGCAAAGCACATATTTTGAGCTTGGGCCCCTTTAAAAAGTAAGTGGGTGATGTGGTGTGTGTCTTGCTATTTGACTCTTGATTTCAATAAAGGATAAGAAGGGAAAGTGCTCCCCCTCTCCCTGCCACCAGTGAGCGATTTGTTTCCCTTTCTCAGTGATTGGTTTGTTGGTTTGAAGTGGATTTCTCTTAATGATGGCAATGGGAAGAACCTTATGATAAGTTAGCCAGAGATTTAGACACTTTATGGGCCAGTAGGTTTATTGGAGGGGAAGTAACTTAAACTCTCTTTGGGGGATATGTGTTATTCTTAGCTGAGTTATTCTTAGCAGACACACACATATGGGCACAAAGACACTCAAAAAGAATGAAATGTAAGTGGGTAGCAATAGGTCTATATATGTAGAATTTAAGTCACTAAGAAAAGTTAAGAAAGGAATGACATACCATACACAATAGGCCACACCATAGTTATTGTAATGAGTATTCTGTCTGTTACATTAGTCCTCTGATTACGGCCCCTTGTTTAGCGAACTTTCACTAAATTACAACCATGCTGAATAAGAGGGACTTACCAATGGTCTGTTGCAGCATACTGCAGACATGTAGTTGCAATTTGGACATATGGCAAGCAGCTCGCATTTACAATGGTTGCAGCATCCCACGGTCATGGGGTCACCATTTGTAACCTTACCTGCTGACTTCACATAAGCAAAGCCATTGGAAGACACTTTGGTAAGTCCCTCCCACCACTTTTTCTCCTGTCAAGGGATCTGTCAGTTTCCCATCTAGTCCAAATGACAAGAAAACACTGAAGCATGGTCCTTCCTTTCTTCCTTCCTTCCTTCCTTCCTTCCTTCCTTCCTTCCTTCCTTCCTTCCTTCCTCTCCTCTCCTCCCCTCCCCT
This sequence comes from Crotalus tigris, assembly GCF_016545835.1. Classification (NCBI taxonomy): domain Eukaryota; kingdom Metazoa; phylum Chordata; class Lepidosauria; order Squamata; family Viperidae; genus Crotalus; species Crotalus tigris. The sequence continues at coordinate 9,717 of NW_024096608.1, forward strand.
CTTCTCTCCCCTCCTCTCTCCCCTCTCTCCCCTCCCTCTCCTCTCCTCTCCTCTCCTCTTCTCTTCCTTGTCTAGTTGTGCATTCATGAGATCAGAAAATATCAAGTACAAAGGAAAGATGACTGACAGAGCTCATAAAAAAGGCTATCAATGGAAATCAGATGTCCTCAAAGATCTGCCCATAGAAAGGAAAGTGATTGGTGCTTGCCTTTCCAGCACAGGGGGAAGGTTAAAGAGACCAACTCAGGACCATGGTAACAACGATCCAAACCAAACCTCAGTCCACCATTCTGGCCAATTCAGAGGAAAGGGTTCAAATCCAGAAAAGGAATTCTTAAGCAGATTTCATTATCAAGCAGCTAAAGGCTATAATGCAGGGAAGCCCTAAATCTGCCTGGAAATAAATCACATATTTCCATCAGTTGTGTCTCAGTTGACTTCCTTTTGAAGTAAGATAACTTGGAGGTCAGCAGAAAGTATCAGTGTGAATCAATGAGTCAGAGAGGGAAACCCATAGCCGGAAGATACTGTTTACCAAATTCCTTAACTGTTTTTCAAAGGATTATTTCACTGACCTCCCCCATCCTCAAGCTACTTTAATCATTTGCTAAAGCCAGTCTTCAGCTAACAGCTAATGGCATGAAGCTTTCAGACATTAAAACCAAATATAAATGTACTTGGCCATTAGTGGGAGGATTTGAAAGCTTCTGAGGACACTGACCTTTGCTAGCCTTTTACTAAAATGTTCTGCAGCAAAGGCTGAAGCCTATGCCCATTTAGGGTAAATATAGTGGAAAGGCTGATAGCCAGAGAAGTCCTTTCTGAAGTCCTCTGCCTTCTGCAGTGTCTCCTCATTTTGTTTAATATCATCCCCTTTAACGAGGTTGCTTGAAGAGGAGAAGGAGGATATTTTATTATATTCATGTATTTAAAACCTCCATATTATACTGCAGTTATATTTCTTCTCCCTATCCTTGGCATATTTTCAAGTCAAATTCACTTTGCAACAGTATAAGGCAGTTTTCTGTTATGTGATTTGAACATAAGCCAATTTCTCTAGAGGACATCTTGGCATCTCCAAGTACAATGGTGAAAGATTCCTGCCTGAATTCTGGGAAAACAGATAGTACTAACTTAATGGGCCAGTATTTTCCCTTAAGCATCAACAATCTGTTCTTCATCATCTGTGCTGTTAGAAAAAACATCTTCAGGCTTCTCCTAGCCAGGAAATCTTCTAGTTATTTGAGTAAAGTCCAGTGTTAACAGCAGATGACCTAGGACTATTCTCTAAGTTCATAAAGAACTATTGCTTCTACAAAGTAAAGTCAGGGGCAGGGGAAGAAAAAGTAGTGTTAAAGAAATCAGAAAGTCCCAAGGATCTTAGAAAGTGATATTTCAACCTGACTCATTAGCTGTCCTCTAAAGATGATGGGTCCACAAACCCCAGGCCTGATTTCTGACGTTAGGAATATATGAGCAGCTGAACTGGATTCTGAAATGTTTTCACTACCATTTTGCTTCTTAAAGTCTTCCCAACATGAGGAGACAAATGCTGGAAGTTGTAGCTCAGTAGCATCTGCAAAGATCTCCCACCGCTGCTCTATCCACAGAGGCCCAGACATAAAATGTTACTACTGTGTTTCCCTGAAAATAAAACATACCCAGAAAATAAGTCCTAGCCTGATTTTTTTAGCATGCTCCTAATATAAGACCTACCCCAAAAATAAGCCCAGGGGGTGGGCGTGGCCAGGACAGGAGGCAGTGAGCTGACAGTGTCTGGCAGCAGCAGCCCGTGCAGCACAGGTAAGTCTGAGTTTGGAGGCAGATGCAGGGGGGAGGCGGGTGATCCGGATGTGCTGCATGGCTGCTTAGCTCACGGAAGGCTCGTGGGAGGCTCACGTGGCAGCACCTGCACCAGGCAGAGGCAGAGGAGGGAGGCGATCCAGACGTGCTGCGCAGCTGCCTGGCTGGGGGGGGGAGGCTCACGCTGCATCACCAGCAGCAGGCAGAGGCATGCGGGGGAGGCTGGCGATTCGAGCACACTGTGCAGCCGCCTAGCTCGCTGATCACCCTGGTACTGTGATACCATGTTTCCCGAAAGATAAGCCCTAACACATCTCTTGGTGCCCCCAAAAATATAAGACTGGGTCTTATTTTGGGGGAAACATGGTACTTCACATATCTGTGTCAGTACAGAAGGGACACAGCTGGAATGTCTGAGGCTGACTACATTGCAATGAAAGCACATTGTTTCTTTCAACATACTGCCCTATTTGTGGGAAGATATTCTTTAAGACTCTTGTGTTTTACTTAAAAATATATTTCTGTCTGTCTGTCTATGCCACCCAAAGAAAGGAAAGAGTTTTAATTAGGTAGTGAGACTGAATTGTTTTTCATGTTCAATAATATTGTAAGAAACTTCCTTAGTTAAAAAGTGAAGTGAAGGGAAAATTTCAGGCTAATAATGAGGAAGGAGTTGCTGTCTATCTCAATAGATCGTGTACAATGGAACCAACAACATATTGGCGAAGATGGTGAAGTTGTAGTCATTGGAGCTGAACTAGATGATTGCCAATCAGCTGATCCAAATGATAGCCAAATGATTGACTGCTGCTAATTAGTCAGTAGGAGTCATTTGGAAATCAATGCAGGATCAAGAGCTGACCAGAAATAAAAAATTGAAAATACAGGCAAGCTCACTTTGTTTGTTTATTTGTTTACTCATTATAATAAAACACAGAAAATGACAACACAAACAGAAAAATAAAATTTGAAAACAAAATACACACTCATACAGTGAAACAACCCTATATTTATAATAGTGGTTAAACTAAATTAAATGTAACAAGAGAGAGAGAGAGAGACAGAGAGAGAGAGAGAGAGAGAGAGAGAGAGACAGAGAGAGAGACAGAGAGAGAGGCAATTAACAAATAGAACAGAAAAGATCCATATGCTAATCACTGATGTGATGTAAAGTTAATTGGTTCTTAAAGTTATAAATCTAGACCATATAGAAATATAGTTTTAAAGGGGTATATTAGAAGAAAATGAGCACAGGGTGCCTGCTTAAAGAGGAGGTAAAATTTGTTCAGCAGCAAAAATAAACACACAATTCAGCTGCCAAAAGTAGGCTAGGAGGTTGGGAAGCTAAGGATAGTAGTACTTATGGTAACAAAGGACTTTGATCATGGAGTGTTGGACTTTGATGTGAAGTATCTTAGATATGTAAATTGAGGTGTTCCTGCCCTGGCAAGGAATATGTGAAGTCTGGAAGAGGAAGATCCATTCCCTTGTCCTGTGGAGTACAGTATGTGACCTTAGATGTATAAATATCTTCTTTGGCATGGAATTTTATGAGGGATCTAGCATCAGGGTGCAGTCTTCTGATCCCTTATCTTGAGGGGATTGTGCTTTATGTTTGTTTGCTAGGGTTGGCTGAGTTCCCAGAGAGACGTATTTAATCAGATGCAGCCCGAGTGTCAAATGTGAGCAGAAAGAGCTTAAGTGGTTTCTCTATATCTTTATTTGAGTGAGACAGTAGATCAGAGGTGGTTGAAGTTGATGTGTGACCTTTCTGAAGGATGGGAGTCAAAGGGGCTTTTATTCTTCCAACAGGTATATGAAGGAGTGCCAGATCACAACAGTGATTGGCAAAGGAAAATACAATGGGAGATGGAGTGGAATCTGTGCCAACTTTCTCAATAGCACTGTTCTTCCCCAGAAAAAGCTGGTACGCATTTTGGGAATTCTCTTGAATTTTCAGCTCCTGTTAGATTATGGAAATAATTGGACCAGAACAGTTGGTAGTGGTCATTTGTGACCTCTTCATCTCTAATAGTCTGTAATACCATATGGACTACTATAATGTATTATACATTGCCCTGCCCTGGTTATCTCAGAGACTGCTTATTCTAAATCGAATCAGCTGTGCAAGGCATGCCTACAAAGAAGTGGAGCAGAGAGGGACACCACATTTTCTGCACAAACTCCCTTGTTTTGGAGTGCTCCTTCCACCAGAAATAATTTCTGTGCATTCTCTGCTGCAGTTGAAAGGGCTTTTAAAACGATGGCTATATCAAAGAGCATTTGGGAACCAAAGTGGTTTGTTAACTGACAACTGGGGGGGGGGTTACTAATATATATTATTAATACTGAGTGTGATGATTGGATTGGGTGTTATTTTGAAGTTGTTCTATGAAAACTAAATTTGTGGCTTGTGTTTTTTGGCTGGTGAGGCATTTAGACTTTACAATGATTGGAATGGAATAAAACTGGAAATAAACACATCACTTAATAACTAACACCTTGTTGAAAGAAAAGTCTTCATCCTGGTTCATCCAAGCCGGGGATAAATAAACAACATGGCGACTGGTTTGGGAAGAAGGTTACAGTTTATTGAAGAGCCAGACTGATAGATGCTTCTGGCAGGAAGGAGGAGAGAAATCAAGGGCTGAGCACATGTGGAGTAGGTTTTTATACCTTCTGAAAGCCTTTTGTTTGGAATAGTTTCCTATTCCTGTGGCATGAACTTTGAACTGAGTCTGAGTTTGCTTTTCTAGGCCTTGGTATCTGTGGTTTAATCCTATTATCATATCCTGCTTCCCTGGTGATGGGGCTAATGGCTCCTAGAGTTTGGGTGGGGTACGCAGATTTTAGGTCTCTTTGTCTTCTTGAGTTTCTGGCTCCAACTTTCTGATGGTTTTACATTTGCATTTGTATAGAGCTGGCTCCTGCTTGGGACAGAGAGATTTGGGGGTCAGGGTTGGTTTCTGCTTTTAAAAACCGTTTTGAGGAAATATATTTTTCTGCCCTTTTAATATTTCTTTCTCTGGGGCTCTGACTTCCCTCAACCTGAAGAAAGGAAGGAAGGAAGGAAGGAAGCTTTCTTCCTCTTTCTTTCTTTCTTTCTTTCTTTCTTTCTTTCTTTCTCTCTTTCTCTCTTTCTCTCTTTCTTTCTAGAATATAAGAAGAAGCACAACCAAGTATCAGAAGATGCTTGATGCAATTTATTTTGGCTGTTCTAAAATTGTTCCTTTTGAGTCTCATTCCCCATAAATTTCTATATTTGTTCTTATCATGTAATTATTGTAGTCTAACATATTAGGCAAATGCATGCTCATGGGAGTTGAAGCATAAAAGGATATTTACAATTACACTTTTTATTTATCCTCTTTAAATTGCATTCTGGACAAGAAATAAAAATATTGTGGTTTCATCACAGAGCGATCAAGAAAACAATGGGATAATACACTGGCCAGAATACAAAATAATATAAAACACAGATATGCTTTTCCACAATCGTTTTATTGTCTTTTAGCATGTAAATCATAGCTCTGTTTCTTCGTCCTGTCTGAAAACTGGCAATCTTGTAATAGCACTTATTGATTGTACTTATTGCATGAAATGTTAAATCAACATTTCATGTTTGACTTTATTGATTACTCAATGTAAATGATTTAAATCTAAACACAGGAGGAAAAAATACAATTCTTTAATTGTCTGAATGATTTAGACACATAGAACTATCTTCATTTCTATTGACCAAAAAAAAAATATTGTTTGGAAATTATATACATGCTCTTATTACAATATAGCACAGATGAGTGCCCTATTTGATTATACTACCAAGAGCTCTATTTTGTTCTGAGGAGATAATATTCCTCTGGATGGCAAGATAATCTCTCCTGGCAAGACCTGGCAAGATAATACTGTAATTTGAGAAAGAAGTGCAAATACACAAATGTTAGATCAGGCTAATATCTATCCAATTCAATGTTCAGTCAACCCTTAAGGAGTCAGATTATCCAGGAAGATCGCAAACAGACTATCCACTAAAATTCACCTTTTTCTTAAAGGAAAGATGAAAGCATTTTTTTAAAAAAAAAAGACAGTTGAAGATATAGATTTTTATAAAGTTTACATGAGCTATTCTATGGAAGGGGACAATTGAATGTGGCCACCTTACCATGTCCACTTCATCCCAGGGCCTCCATTGGTCAGTTGCAGTGGGGGGCTGGGGGTGAAGTGGGCATGGTAAGACAGCCACATTCGATTGTCTTAGACCCACTACTTTATACCTAGAGAAATAAAAAATAGAAATATTTACTACATTTAAATTAAAATGCAATACCCCCCCCCCAACATGTTGATGTAGATTGTGATGAGTAAGCAATCATCCGTTGGACCATTTGTCTGAAATGGTATAAGTTCTCCTGCTTGAGCAAGGAGTTGGACTAGAAGACCTCCAAGGTCCCTTCCAGCTCTGTCGATAGATAGATAGATAGATAGATAGATAGATAGATAGATAGATAGATAGATAGATAGATAGATAGATAGATAGATAGATAGATATTGACAGGGCTTTTTTTTCTCATAGAATGTCCAGAACGGAGTTCCGGCACCTTTTTTGGATGGAACCTTGTAGGATAGGCAAGGCAGGTTGTATAACGTGTGTGAGTTCCAGCACCTTTTTTTTTTTTTACAAAAAAAGCACTGAATATAGAGATAGATAGATAGATAGATAGATAGATAGATAGATAGATAGATAGATAGATAGATAGATAGATAGATAGATAGATAGATAGATAGATATTGTCCTTTGTTATGATTCTGGGTCTTCAGTTTGAACAGCCTTTCAAAAAAAGAGATTGTCAAACTGAAGTTTGTTCTCAAGCAGATCTTCAGAAGAGAGGTTTACCCTCTAAGCAGAATTTCTAGCCACCCTAGTACCCAGAGCATATATGGGAAAAAAAAAAAACTGACTTGGAGGATCCAAGAATCTGATCACTGATAGCTGTGCATGTGCCATTACTCTACTAAGGGAACACAAGATGTTCAGTCCATTTTCTAAAGCCAGGCATTGAGGAATCAAGTGAAATATAGAGATAGAACCTGTGCTAAGGCAATCTAGCCTTCATGCATTTGATCATTATAGCAAAGTTCCACTGTTGGAACGTGTATCTATGTAGACTCAATTAAGTCCTTCGGTTCAAATTTTGGTTGAAGGTGAGACATTTAGAGACAAGGTGGCAGCATCCTATCTTTCCCATGTTAATCTTTGTCTCTGAATGTCAAAGATTCACAGGGGGCTAAATTTCTCACTATCTCATATGTACCTAACTTTAATTTTTCATATCTTTGGTACAGCTTTCAAGAAAGGTGGAGAAGATAGTTAGCTATCTAAGGAGATGTGATTCCATTTGCCTATACATTTGCATGGGCTGCAATCTCCATTACCTCTGTAAGAAGATTCTCAGTATCTTAGGAATACTCTGGAGATGATCTATTTCATTCAGCATAACAGAAAATCTCATTGTGCCATTTATATATTTTTAAAAAGCTCAGCTCATATCTCTCTCAGTAATATGGCAGCCCACATACAAATCCCTGAGGTTTGTTAAATAGTTATCTGGAATGCATTTTTCTGGGATCAGCTTGCATATCATCAGTAAGGGAAATGAATAAAAAGAGAAGTATTCCTGAGCCAATAAAGGGGTTGACTGCCATCTCCTCCTTTGCATAAATTTAAAAGTTGTTTGCTATGGAATGTTGTTGCCTTATGAATTCCAGACACTGAAAAGAGATAAACAAGGTGAGCTGGTAGCTGCTTATGAATCAATATCTCTCTTGAGAGTGCAATAAAGGGAACAATTTTTCAAATTCAGTGATAAAACACAAGACTGATTATCCTAAGCATGCTGATTAGGGTATACACCCCATTGATCCCACTAGTTTTACTTCTGAATATGCAGTCAAGGGCTTGAGCTATTAACAGATTGGTTAATAAAGTGTTGTTATTACTATCTATTTATAAGAAGAAGAAAATACAGATATCTAAATTTATTAAGATAATATTTTGTTAATGATTATTATAAGAACACAGCCAGGTTTAATAGGATGGGAGAGATGTTAGACTTAGTAAACTTATCTTTTCATTTGCATCATTTTCTTATTTATTTATTTTGTGCCTTCGAGTCAGTCTTGAATCCTGACAACTGACAATCCTGACAATTTTTCTGCCATTGGTTTTCTTGGCAAGATTTTCAGAAGCAGTTTTCCCTTACCTGTTTCCTAGGATTGAGACAAAATGACTGGTCCAATGTCACCCACTGGCTTTGCTCCTAAGCCAGGACTAGAACTCCCAGTTTCTAGCTTGGTGCCCTAACTACTACACTAAACTGACTTCCCTTTCTTATTTAAGTAGAACTTAAAAAAAAAAAGTATGTGATGTATCCTAAGCCTGCAAAAGCAGGCTCGGGACGTTGCATTGGTCCCGGGCATTCCAAAAGCTGCCCGGGACCAGACTGAGTGGCGCCGGCCTTGTGCGTATGCGCAAGGTGCAAAAACGCCTACTACTTTGTTGTGTTATTGTCCGGGTCTCTGGTCGCTTAAAGAGGCCTGCACGCCTGTTACTCGTTGTTGGAGTATTGACTAAAGGAGAAATAAAGAACTGTTGAATTCACCATGTTTCCTCATCATTCGCAAGCGAACGGAGTATTTTACAGTATGCATCCAGCCTTATTCACTAAACTACCTGTCAATAGTGGGACATGAAGATGAATTGGCCTTTACCAAAGGAATGGATCTACCAACACCAGTCAAGTTTCTATGGAGATTCTCAATCATCCAGGTCATGGTTGTCCCAAAGGTGTATATCCAAAAGGCAACTGGACTTGCTTGGTGTTTTTTTTTTTCCTTGAAAATGTTTTGCTTCTCATCCAAGAAATTTCTTCAGTTCTAACTGGATGGTGAGGAAAGGTCCCACTATTCAGTTACAACTGAAGAAGCTTCTTGGATGAGAAGCAAAACAAATGTTCTTGAAACATTTCCAAGGGAAAAAACCAAGAAAGTCCAGTTGCCTTTTGGAAAAGAACCTTTGGGACAACTCCAGTCAAGATTTAATGTTGATACTCCCTTTGCATAATGTACCAACACCTAATCATGACTTTCTCGGGCTTGTATTTATGTGGCACCCTTAAAAATCCCAAACTAGTTAACTAGATTGGATTCTTACATTAAACTAGACAGACCCAATTCCTGCAACCATTCTTCATACGTTTAGCTTTCAGCCCCCTAATCTTCTTGGTTACTCTTCTCTGCACTCTTTTCTAGAATCTCAACATCTTTTTTTATATCTTCCTACTGAGTTAAGAAGTGGTCAGCTGATTAATGATTCTACCTGGGTCCATTCAGGAAAATCCCTTTGTATTCAATGGAATTTAAGTTCCAAATAAGGAATGCACTAGATTGAAGCTTTGCGTCTTGAAGATTTATTTCACTAGAATTTACCCTAATAATCTACCACATTAATTAGATTAAAAACAGTGTAAAGGCAAATAAAACAAAAAGATTCATTTGTTACAGTAGTATTCTTTATTACAAAATTCTTCACGTAGATGGTTCCACTTGGGGGAAGAGAATTTTTTTTTACCCAAATGTAAAAACGGACGTCAGAATTTGATTCAGGGTTAAATTGCATGCTTAAACATGATGCTTTTTCTAGTTTTTAAAAATTGAGCCATTTTGGTGTCTAGGGAAGGAAATTCCTGATGCCGGAGTCAGGGATTTTTGTGCTCAGGGGGAGAAATCTTTTTTTGACCCAAATGTAAAAATGGATGCCAGAATGAGATTCGGGTGAGCCTTTTTTGTGTCTCGGGAAGGAAATTCCTGATGCTGGGGTCAGGGATTTCTCTGCTCAGGAGGTGAAAACTTTTTTTTTACCCAAATGTAAAAATGGACACCAGAATGAGACTCGGGGTTAAATTTCATTCTTTAAAAAGGTGCTTTTTCTTGTTTTCATAAAACAAGCTCTTTTTGATGTCTGCAGAAGGAAATTCCTGATGGGGATTTCTGTCCTCAGAAGGTGAAAAACTGTTTTTGACACAAATGTAAAAATGGACACCAGAATGAGATTCGGGGTTAAGTTTCATGCTTAAAAATGGTGCTTTGTGTAGTTTTTAAAAATTGAGCCATTTTGGTGACCGGTGAAGGAAATTCCTGATGCCAGAATCAGGGATTTTTGTGCTCAGGAGGTGAAAAAAAATTTTTTTTAATCAAATTTAAAAATGGACCCCACAATGGGATTCGAGGTTAAATTTCATGCTTTAAAATGGTGCTTCTTCTAGTTTTCAAAAATTGAGCCGTTTGAGTGTTCGGGGAAGGTAATTCCTCATGCCGGGGTCACAGATTTTTGTGGTCCGGAGATGAAAAAATTTTAATTACACAAATGTTAAAATGAACCTCAGAATGGGATTCGGGGTTAAATTTCATGCTTAAAAATGGTGCTTTTTCTACTTTTCAAAAATTGAGCCGGGGTCACGGATTTTTGTGCTCCTGAGGTGAAAAATTTTTTTTGACCCAAAAGTAAAAACGGACCCCAGAATGGGATTCGGGGTTAAATTTCATGCTTAAAAATGGTGCTTCTTCTAGTTTTCAAAAATTGAGCCGTTCTGGTATCCAGGGAAGAAAATCACTGATGCCGGGGTCACGGATTTTTGTCCTCTGGAGACGAAAAATTTTTAATGACACAAATGTTAAAATGAACCTCAGAATGGGATTCAGGGTTAAATTTCATGCTTAAAAATGGTGCTTTTTCTACTTTTCAAAAATTGAGCCGGGGTCACGGATTTTTGTGCTCCTGAGGTGAAAAATTTTTTTTGACCCAAAAGTAAAAATGGACCTCAGAATGGGATTCGGGGTTAAATTTCATGCTTAACAATGGTGCTTTTTCTAGTTTTCAAAAATTGCGCCATTTTAGTATCCGGGGAAGGAAATCTCTGATGCCGGGGTCACGAATTTTTGTGCTCCGTTGGTGAAATTTATTTTTTGACCCAAATGTAAAAATGGTATCCAGGGAAGAAAATCAGAGTCATAGATTTTTGTGCTCCGTTGGTGAAATTTATTTTTTGACCCAAATGTAAAAATGGTATCCAGGGAAGAAAATCAGAGTCATAGATTTTTGTGCTCTGGAGATGAAAAAATTTTTTTGACCCAAATGTAAAAACGGACCTCAGAATGGGATTCGGAGTTAAATTTCATGCTTAAAAATGGTGTTTTTTCTAGTTTTCAAAAATTTATTTTTGACCTAAATGTAAAAATGGACCTCAGAATAGGATTTGGGGTTAAATTTCATGCTTTAAAATGGTGCTTCTTCTAGTTTTCAAAAATTGAGCCGTTTTAGTGTTCGGGGAAGGAAATTCCTGATGCCAGAGTCATAGATTTTTGTGCTCCGGAGATGAAAAAATTTTTTTGACCCAAATGTAAAAACGGACCTCAGAATGGGATTCGGGGTTAAATTTCATGCTTAAAAATGGTGCTTTTTCTAGTTTTCCAAAATTGAGCCGTTTTGGTATCCAGGAAAGGAAATTCCTCATGCCGGGGCCACGGATTTTTGTCCTCCGGAGATGAAAATTTTTTTTTGACCCAAATGTAAAAACAGACCACAGAATGGGACTCAGGGTTAAATTTCATGCTTAAAAATGGTGCTTCTTCTAGTTTTAAAAAATTGAGCCGTTTTGGTGTCAGGGGAAGGAAATTCCTGATGCCGGGGTCATGGATTTTTGTGCTCCTGAGGTGAAATTTTTTTTTTGACCCAAATGTAAAAACGGACCTCAGAATGGGATTCGAGGTTAAATTTCATACTTTAAAATGGTGCTTCCTATAGTTTTCAAAAATTGAGCCGTTTTAGTGTTCGGGAAAGGTAATTCCTGATGCCGGAGTCACAGATTTTTGTGCTCCGGAGACGAAAATTTTTTTTTGACCCAAATGTAAAAACGGACTTCAGAATGGGATTCGGGGTTAAATTTCATGCTTAAAAATGGTGCTTTTTCTAGTTTTAAAAAATTGAGCCGTTTTGGTATCCAGGGAAGGAAATCCCTGATGCCGGGGTCACGGATTTTTGTGCTCCGGTGGTAAAAAATTTTTTTTAACCCAAATGTAAAAATGGACCTCAGAATGGGATTCGGGGTTAAATTTCATACTTTAAAATGGTGCTTTTTCTAATTTTCAAAACTTGAGCCATTTTAGAATCCGGGGAAGGAAATCTCTGATGCCAGGGTCACGGATTTTTGTGCTCCGGTGGTGAAATTTTTTTTTTGACCCAAATGTAAAAACGGACCTCAGAATGGGATTTGGGGTTAATTTTCATGCTTAAAAATGGTGTTTATTCTAGTTTTCAAAAATTGAGCCATTTTACTGTCCGGGGAAGGAAATCTCTGATGCAGGGGTCACGGATTTTTGTGCTCCATTGGTGAAATTTTATTTTTGACCCAAATGTAAATATGGACTTCAGAATGGGATTTGGGGTTAAATTTCATGCTTAAAAATGGTGCTTCTTCTAGTTTTCAAAAATTGAGCCGTTTTGGTATGCAGGGAAGAAAATCACTGATGCCGGGGGCCCCGGATTTTTGTGCTCCTGAGATGAAATTTTTTTTTGACCCAAATGTAAAAATGGACCTCAGAATGGGATTCGAGGTTGAATTTCGGGCTTTAAAATTGTGCTCCTTATAGTTTTCAAAAATTGAGCCGTTTTAGTGTTCGGGGAAGGAAATTCCTGATGCCAGAGTCATAGATTTTTGTGCTCCGGAGATGAAAAAAATTTTTTGACCCAAATGTAAAAATGGACCTCAGAATGTGATTCAGGGTTAAATTTCATGCTTAAAAATGGTGCTTTTTCTAGTTTTCCAAAATTGAGCCGTTTTGGTGTCAGGGGAAGGAAATTCCTGATGCCCGGGTCATGGATTTTTGTGCTCCTGAGGTGAAATTTTTTTTTGACCCAAATGTAAAAACGGACCTCAGAATGGGATTCGAGGTTAAATTTCATACTTTAAAATGGTGCTTCCTATAGTTTTCAAAAATTGAGCCGTTTTAGTGTTCGGGGAAGGTAATTCCTGATGCCGGAGTCACAGATTTTTGTGCTCCGGAGACGAAAATTTTTTTTTCACCCAAATGTAAAAATGGACTTCAGAATGGGATTCAGGGTTAAATTTCATGCTTAAAAATGGTGCTTTTTCTAGTTTTCAAAAATTGAGCCGTTTTGGTATCCAGGGAAGGGGTCACGGATTTTTGTGCTCCGGTGGTAAAAAATTTTTTTTAACCCAAATGTAAAAATGGACCTCAGAATGCGATTCGGGGTTAAATTTCATACTTTAAAATGGTGCTTTTTCTAATTTTCAAAAATTGAGCCATTTTAGAGTCCGGGGAAGGAAATCTCTGATGCCAGGGTCACGGATTTTTGTGCTACGGTGGTGAAATTTTTTTTTTGACCCAAATGTAAAAACGGACCTCAGAATGGGATTTGGGGTTAAATTTCATGCTTAAAAATGGTGTTTTTTCTAGTTTTCAAAAATTGAGCCGTTTTGGTATGCAGGGAAGAAAATCACTGATGCCGGGGGCCCCGGATTTTTGTGCTCCTGAGATGAAATTTTTTTTTGACCCAAATGTAAAAATGGACCTCAGAATGGGATTCGAGGTTGAATTTCGGGCTTTAAAATTGTGCTCCTTATAGTTTTCAAAAATTGAGCCGTTTTAGTGTTCGGGGAAGGAAATTCCTGATGCCGGGGTCACGGAATTGTGCTCCAGTGGTAAAAAATTTTTTTGACCCAAATGTAAAAACGGACCTCAGAATGGGATTTGGGGTTAAATTTCATGCTTAAAAATGGTGCTTCTTCTAGTTTTCAAAAATTGAGCCGTTTTGGTATCCAGGGAAGAAAATCACTGATGCCGGGGTCACGGATTTTTGTGCTCCGTTGGTGAAATTTATTTTTTGACCCAAATGTAAAAATGGACCTCAAAATAGGATTTGGGGTTAAATTTCATGCTTAAAAATGGTGCTTCTTCTAGTTTTCAAAAATTGAGCCGTTTTGGTGTCAGGGGAAGGAAAGACCTGATGCCGGGGTCATAGATTTTGGTGCTCCGGAGATGAAAAATTTTTTTTGACCCAAATGTAAAAACGGACCTCAGAATGGGATTTGGGGTTAAATTTCATGCTTTAAAATGGTGCTTCTTCTAGTTTTCAAAAATTGAGACATTTTAGTGTCTGGGGAAGGAAATCCCTGATGCCGGGGTCACGGATTTTTGTGCTCCAGTGGTAAAAAAATTTTTTTGACCCAAATGTAAAAATGGACCTCAGAATAGGATTTGGGGTTAAATTTCATGCTTAAAAATGGTGTTTTTTCTAGTTTTCAAAAATTGAGCCATTTTACTGTCCGGGGAAGGAAATCTCTGATGCCGGGGTCACGGATTTTTGTGCTCCATTGGTGAAATTTTATTTTTGACCCAAATGTAAAAACGGACTTCAGAATGGGATTTGGGGTTAAATTTCATGCTTAAAAATGGTGCTTCTTCTAGTTTTCAAAAATTGAGCCGTTTTGGTATCCAGGGAAGAAAATCACTGATGCCGGGGTCACGGATATTTGTGCTCCATTGGTGAAATTTTTTTTTTGACCCAAATGTAAAAACGGACCTCAGAATGGGATTTGGGGTTAAATTTCATGCTTTAAAATGGTGCTTGTTCTAGTTTTCAAAAATTGAGACATTTTAGTGTCTGGGGAAGGAAATCCCTGATGCCGGGGTCACGGATTTTTGTGCTCCAGTGGTAAAAAAATTTTTTGACCCAAATGTAAAAATGGACCTCAGAATAGGATTTGGGGTTAAATTTCATGCTTAAAAATGGTGCTTCTTCTAGTTTTCAAAAATTGAGCCGTTTTGGTGTCAGGGGAAGGAAATTCCTCATGCCGGGGTCACGGATTTTTGTGCTCCAGAGATGAAAAAATTGTTTTGACCGAAATGTAAAAACGGACCTCAGAATGGGATTTGGGGTTAAATTTCATGCTTTAAAATGGTGCTTCTTCTAGTTTTCAAAAATTGAGACATTTTAGTTTCTGGGGAAGGAAATCCCTGATGCCGGGGTCACGGACTTTTGTGCTCCAGTGGTAAAAATTTTTTTTTGACCCAAATGTAAAAATGGACCTCAGAATAGGATTTGGGGTTAAATTTCATGCTTAAAAATGGTGTTTTTTCTAGTTTTCAAAAATTGAGCCATTTTACTGTCCGGGGAAGGAAATCTCTGATGCCGGGGTCACGGATTTTTGTGCTCCATTGGTGAAATTTTATTTTTGACCCAAATGTAAAAACGGACTTCAGAATGGGATTTGGGGTTAAATTTCATGCTTAAAAATGGTGCTTCTTCTAGTTTTCAAAAATTGAGCCGTTTTGGTATCCAGGGAAGGAAATTCCTCATGCCGGGGTCACGGATTTTTGTGCTCCAGAGATGAAAAAATTGTTTTGACCGAAATGTAAAAACGGACCTCAGAATGGGATTCGGGGTTAAATTTCATGCTTAAAAATGGTGCTTTTTCTAGTTTTCCAAAATTGAGCCGTTTTGGTATCCAGGAAAGGAAATTCCTCATGCCGGGTTCACGGATTTTTGTCCTCCTGAGATGAAAAATTTTTTTGACCCAAATGTAAAAACGGACTTCAGAATGGGATTTGGGGTTAAATTTCATGCTTAAAAATGGTGCTTTTTCTAATTTTCAAAAATTGAGCCATTTTAGAGTCCGGGGAAGGAAATCTCTGATGCCAGGGTCACGGATTTTTGTGCTACGGTGGTGAAATTTTTTTTTGACCCAAATGTAAAAACGGACCTCAGAATGGGATTTGGGGTTAAATTTCATGCTTAAAAATGGGGCTTCTTCTAGTTTTCAAATATTGAGCCGTTTTGGTGTCAGGGGAAGGAAAGACCTGATGCCGGGGTCATAGATTTTGGTGCTCCGGAGATGAAAAAAATTTTTTGACCCAAATGTAAAAACGGACCTCAGAATGGGATTCGGGGTTAAATTTCATGCTTAAAAATGGTGTTTTTTTCTAGTTTTCAAAAATTGAGCCATTTTACTGTCCGGGGAAGGAAATCTCTGATGCCGGGGTCACGGATTTTTGTGCTCCATTGGTGAAATTTTTTTTTTGACCCAAATGTAAAAACGGACCTCAGAATGGGATTTGGGGTTAAATTTCATGCTTTAAAATGGTGCTTCTTCTAGTTTTCAAAAATTGAGACATTTTAGTGTCTGGGGAAGGAAATCCCTGATGCCAGGGTCACGGATTTTTGTGCTCCAGTGGTAAAAAATTTTTTTTGACCCAAATGTAAATATGGAATTCAGAATGGGATTTGGGGTTAAATTTCATGCTTAAAAATGGTGCTTCTTCTGGTTTTCAAAAATTGAGCCGTTTTGGTATCCAGGGAAGAAAATCACTGATGCCGGGGTCACGGATTTTTGTGCTCCGTTGGTGAAATTTATTTTTTGACCCAAATGTAAAAATGGACCTCAGAATAGGAGTTGGGGTTAAATTTCATGCTTAAAAATGGTGCTTCTTCTAGTTTTCAAAATTGGCCGTTTAGGTGTTCGGGAAGGAAGTCCTGATGTCCGGGTCACAAGATTTTTGTGCTCCAGAGAGAACTTTTTTTTGACCCCAAATGTAAAAACGACCTCAGAAGGGATTCGGGGTTAAATTTCAATGCTTAAAATGGTGGCTTGTTCTTCTAGTTTTCAAATTTTGAGCCGTTTTGGTATCCAGGGAAGGAAATCTCTGATGCCGGGGTCACAGATTTTTGTGCTCCGGAGACGAAAATTTTTTTTGACCCAAATGTAAAAACGGACCTCAGAATGGGATTTGGGGTTAAATTTGATTCTTAAAAATGGTGCTTCTTCTAGTTTTCAAAAATTCAGCCGTTTTGGTATCCAGGGAAGGAAATTCCTCATGCCGGGGTCACAGATTTTGTGCTCCAGAGATGAAAAATTTTATTTGACCCAAATGTAAAAACGGACCTCAGAATGGGATTCGGGGTTAAATTTCATGCTTAAAAATGGTGCTTTTTCTAGTTTTCAAAAATTGAGCCGTTTTGGTGTCAGGGGAAGGAAATTCCTGATGCCGGGGTCACAGATTTTTGTTCTGCGGAGATGAAAATTTTTTTTGACCCAAATGTAAAAACGGACCTCAAATGGGATTCGAGGTTAAATTTCATGCTTAAAAATGGTGCTTCTTCTAGTTTTCAAAAATTTTGCCGTTTTGGTATCAGGGGAAGGAAATTCCTGATGCCGGGGTCACAGATTTTTGTGCTCCAGAGAGAAAATTTTTTTTCACCCAAATGTAAAAACGGACCTCAGAATGGGATTCGGGGTTAAATTTCATGCTTAAAAATGGTGCTTTTTCTAGTTTTCAAAAATTGAGCCGTTTTGGTGTCAGGGGAAGGAAATCTCTGATGCCGGGTCATAGATTTTTGTGCTCCGGAGATGAAAAATTTTTTTTGACCCAAATGTAAAAACGGACCTCAGAATGGGATTTGGGGTTAAATTTCATGCTTTAAAATGGTGCTTCTTCTAGTTTTCAAAAATTGAGACATTTTAGTGTCTGGGGAAGGAAATCCCTGATGCCGGGGTCACGGATTTTTGTGCTCCAGTGGTAAAAAATTTTTTTTGACCCAAATGTAAATATGGAATTCAGAATGGGATTTGGGGTTAAATTTCATGCTTAAAAATGGTGCTTCTTCTAGTTTTCAAAAATTGAGCCGTTTTGGTATCCAGGGAAGAAAATCACTGATGCCGGGGTCACGGATTTTTGTGCTCCTTTGGTGAAATTTATTTTTTGACCCAAATGTAAAAATGGACCTCAGAATAGGATTTGGGGTTAAATTTCATGCTTAAAAATGGTGCTTCTTCTAGTTTTCAAAAATTGAGCCGTTTAGGTGTCAGGGGAAGGAAAGTCCTGATGCCGGGGTCACAGATTTTTGTGCTCCAGAGAGAAAATTTTTTTTTGACCCAAATGTAAAAACGGACCTCAGAATGGGATTCGGGGTTAAATTTCATGCTTAAAAATGGTGCTTCTTCTAGTTTTCAAAAATTGAGCCTTTTTGGTGTTAGGGGAAGGAAATTCCTGATGCCGGGGTCACAGATTTTTGTGCTCCAGAGAGAAAAAAAATTTTTCACCCAAATGTAAAAACGGACCTCAGAATGGGATTTGGGGTTAAATTTGATTCTTAAAAATGGTGCTTCTTCTAGTTTTCAAAAATGCAGCCGTTTTGGTATCCAGGGAAGGAAATTCCTCATGCCGGGGTCACAGATTTTGTGCTCCAGAGATGAAAAATTTTATTTGACCCAAATGTAAAAACGGACCTCAGAATGGGATTCGGGGTTAAATTTCATGCTTAAAAATGGTGCTTTTTCTAGTTTTCAAAAATTCAGCCGTTTTGATGTCAGGGGAAGGAAATTCCTGATGCCGGGGTCACAGATTTTTGTTCTGCGGAGATGAAAATTTTTTTTAACCCAAATGTAAAAACGGACCTCAAATGGGATTCGAGGTTAAATTTCATGCTTAAAAATGGTGCTTCTTCTAGTTTTCAAAAATTTTGCCGTTTTGGTGTCAGGGGAAGGAAATTCCTGATGCTGGGGTCACAGATTTTTGTGCTCCAGAGAGAAAAAATTTTTTTCACCCAAATGTAAAAACGGACCTCAGAATGGGATTCGGGGTTAAATTTCATGCTTAAAAATGGTGCTTTTTCTAGTTTTCAAAAATTGAGCCGTTTTGGTATCCAGGGAAGGAAATCTCTGATGCCGGGGTCACAGATTTTTGTGCTCCGGAGACGAAAAATTTTTTTGACCCAAATGTAAAAACGGATCTCAGAATGGGATTTCGGGTTAAACTTCATGCTTAAAAATGGTGCTTCTTCTAGTTTTCAAAAATTGACCCGTTTTGGTGTTAGGGGAAGGAAATTCCTGATGCCGGGGTCACAGATTTTTCTGGTCTGGAGATGAAAAAAATTTTTTGACCCGAATGTAAAAATGAACCTCAGAATGGGATTCGGGGTTAAATTTCATGCTTAAAATTGGTGCTTTTTCTAGTTTTCAAAAATTGAGCCATTTTGGTATCAAGGGAAGGAAATCTCTGATGCCGGGGTCACAGTTTTTTCTGCTCCGGAGACGAAAATTTTTTTTGACCCAAATGTAAAAACGGATCTCAGAATAGGATTTTGGGTTAAACTTCATGCTTAAAAATGGTGCTTCTTCTAGTTTTCAAAAATTGAGCCGTTTTGGTGTCAGGGGAAGGAAATTCCTGATGCCGGGGTCACAGATTTTTGTTCTGCGGAGATGAAAATTTTTTTTAACCCAAATGTAAAAACGGACCTCAAATGGGATTCGAGGTTAAATTTCATGCTTAAAAATGGTGCTTCTTCTAGTTTTCAAAAATTTTGCCGTTTTGGTGTCAGGGGAAGGAAATTCCTGATGCCGGGGTCACAGATTTTTGTGCTCCAGAGAGAAAAAATTTTTTTCACCCAAATGTAAAAACGGACCTCAGAATGGGATTAGGGGTTAATTTCCATGCTTAAAATGGTGCTTTTTCTAGTTTTTTCAAAATTGACCGTTTTTGTATCCGGGAAGGAAATCTCTGATGCGTGGTCACAGATTTTTATGCTCCGGATATACGAAAAATTTGTTTTGACCCAAATGTAAAAACGGACCTCAGAATGGGATTCGGGGTTTAATTTCATGCTTAAAAATGGTGCTTCTTCTAGTTTTCAAAAATTGAGCCGTTTTGGTCTCAGGGGAAGGAAATTCCTGATGCCGGGGTCACAGATTTTTATGCTCCGGAGATGAAAAAATTTTTTTGACCCGAATGTAAAAACGGACCTCAGAATGGGATTCGGGGTTAAATTTCATGCTTTAAAATGGTGCTTTTTCTAGTTTTCAAAAATTGATCTGTTTTGGTGTTAGGGGAAGGAAATTCCTGATGCCGGGTTCACAGATGTTTTGTGCTCCGAGAGAAAATTTTTTTTGACCCAAATGTAAAAACGGACTCAAATGGGCTTCGGTTAAATTTCCTCTTAAAATGGTGCTTTCTTCCTAGTTTTCAAAAATTGAGCCTTTTTGGTGTTTAGGGGAAGGAAATTCCTGATGCCGGGGTCACAGATTTTTTGCTCCAGAGAGAAAAAAAATTTTTCACCCAAATGTAAAAACGGACCTCAGAATGGGATTTGGGGTTAAATTTGATTCTTAAAAATGGTGCTTCTTCTAGTTTTCAAAAATTCAGCCGTTGTCAGAATCCAATTATATTTCATCTTTAAATTATCAAATATAGAAACTCCCAATTCTGCCTTCTCTGGATTCTGCCATAAGAGGGAGAGAAGGGGGAGAGCAAAGGGGCTTTATGGCCCTCACTTCCTTCTTTACACTTCAAAGAGCTGAATTTGTGTTTATTGTAACCTCTAAGCGTTAACATATCAAAGAAGGGTAATTGCCTTTCATGTAGTATCTGAAGTCTCCATCCAGACGGAAGAAAGAAGAAAGGATGTGGAATTGTGATACTTGAAACTATCACTGGAAGGGGGGTTGATTGGGTGGGACTACTGGGGAACCCCTTAAAACCTTGAATGGGAGAGCTTGGACCCCAAGTCCTGTCTAGAATGCCTGCAACCATTTTCTCTTAATACAGGATTCCTGTTGGAAGAATTATTCCAAGAGTTCTGTCTTCTTAGATGCAAAGTGGGGTGGGTCCTTACATTAGACAGGACTTCCAAAATTAATCCACCTGGAAGGGAGACCCTTGCCGGGGGATTTTGCAAAAATTTACCATGTCAGACAATGGAGCAAGAGAGGGGGAAAACTCCCTGGAAAGAGAGCCGCTGACCCAGTTGGAACCTGGCCAGATGTTGGGATCCGAGAGGCCAGATTCCTCAGGAGAAGAAGTGGTGGAGACACAGGACCCCACGCCTCGCTGGTCGATGGGCGTTGGAAAGAAAAGTGAGTGGGGAAAGGAATCAAGAAAGGTGACCCTGAGACGGGGGACCAAGCAACCAGAATGGAAGCAGGAGATGGAGAAATCCCTGCACGCAAGTGAAGAGGGAGAAAGCTGGGCACCGTACTCAGACTGGATCCTAGAGAAAGCTATTGACCTGATGAATAGAACTCTCAGCTCCCTAGGAGAGGAGAATACTGAACCCTACGGCTGCCCCAGTTCCTGGAGCCGCAAAGGGAGAGACACCGAGGGGGACGTGGACCCTGCAACCCCAGGGACATCTACTGATCCAGGAGCTCCCACCCCCTACCGGACCACAGATGGCAATCTGGACGGAAGGCACTACCACCCACAACAGAGGCACCGATCCATTCCAAGACGTCCACCGTTGGAAGTGAAATTCAAAGGGGAGCCCACACGCTTGGGGTTTTTTCTAACCCAAGTCCTCAGCTACATGGAGGAATATGGGCAGGATATTCCCAGCGACAAAGCCCGCATCCGGATCGTGCAATCTGCCCTGGATGGACCAGCTGCGGATTGGGTAGTGAACTTGCATGACTCCCATGCCCCAGAACTCAGTAACTTCAACCGTTTCATGTCCTCTTTGAGAAGACGATTTGAAGACCCCCTGGCTGATCGCAAAGCCCGTGAAAGAATAACAACGATGAGGCAAGGCAAACGCCCAGTGGCCGAGTATACACAAGAATTCCGGGCCATTGCCAGCAAACTGAATTGGCCATAAGACATCCTCCTTGGCCATTTCAAAGACGGACTAAACTATGATCTATATGATGCTTGCCTGCCCCGAGGGGACCCACATCGACTTGAGGAATGGTACGTCTTGGCAGAGGAAGCAGAGATCGACATATTGAAGAGGCACCGCCGAGGAAAACAATGGAGCCGCCCCCCCCGCCTGAGCTGACACACCAACCGGTGAAATCATCGGATACAGCCAAGAAGCAAATGGGATGTTTCAAGTGCGGAAGAGAAGGGCATCGAGCTGTAGAATGCCGCTCAAAGGCCCCCCAGCAAAACCCAGACAGATCCCCAATCAACAAACCCGGAAAGTATTCAGCTAAGCCAAAACAAACGGCCATGAGAATGATGGAAATTGCAGAAACCCCCACCTCTGCTCACCAAGGGGAAAGGACTCCATCCTACACCACAGGGCCGGTGGATGCCTCAGATGACAGCTCGGAGGGCGAACCCCTGGTAAGTGGATGCATCACACCCATCTTCAAAAAAGTGACTATATTAATCCCCCCCATGCCCGAAGCTGTGAAGGTGAAAGCCTTAATAGACTCTGGCTGCACCCGCTGCCTCATTAGCCCAACACTAGTGGGGAATCTGGGCATCCCATCCAGGAGACTGGAACAACCAATCTCATTTGGCCAGCTAGATGGATCCATAGCAGGGGGGGTGCCAGCTACCCTAGCCACTCTGCCAATACACCTCTCCCTGGTCAACCATGAAGAGGACTTAACGTTTGTGGTGACCCCAGGTATGGAATGCCCAATGATTCTATGGATGGAATGGTTGAAAAAATGGAACCCCTGGGTAAATTGGAGGACGACAGAAATCAAATTCCCGAAGGGGGACCCTATGGACTTAAAACCCCAAGGGAGGCTACCAGAATCAAGAATAGAAAAAGCATCCATAGGAGAGGAAAAAGGATTAACAGAAATACCAGAGGAATATAGGGACCTTGCTGAAGTCTTCAGTGAGGAGAGGGCAAATGAGCTTCCCCCCCACCGACCCACAGACTGTACCATTGAATTCAAGCCTGGGGCAAAACTCCCGAAGCCCAGAATATACTCCATGAGCCCAAAGGAGAAGGAGGAAATGGAAAGATTTATAAAAAAAAACCTGGAGAGAGGTTTCATTGAGCCAGCCAAGCCTAAAGTGGCTGCCCCGGTCCTTTTTAGAGAGAAGAAGGATGGCTCTTTACGTTTATGCGTGGATTATAGGGCCCTGAATACAATCAGTGAAAGCAACCTATACCCGCTGCCCCTCATGAAAGACATGCTGTCACAACTATCGAAAGGAAATTTTTTTCTAAACTAGACCTAAGGGAAGCTTACTATCGCGTGAGAATCAAGGAAGGGGACGAATGGAAGACTGCATTTAACTGCCCCATGGGGTGCTATCAATTCAAAGTCTTGCCATTTGGATTACAAGGGGCCCTGCAGTCTTTATGCAATTAATCAATGACGTTCTAAGGGAGCACCTGTTTAAGGGGTCCTTGTTTACTTGGACGACATTCTTATCTTTACTGAAACAAAAGAGGAACACGTCAACCTTGTCAGAGCGGTTTTAAAGAAGCTGCGAGCCGCCCACCTATATGCCAAACTCTCAAAATGCGAATTCCACCAGGAAAGGATAGACTACCTAGGCTATTGCATATCCCCACAGGGCATTGAAATGGACCCGGAGAAGGTCAAAGCAGTACTAAATTGGGCACCACCCCGCACAAGAAAACAACTACAAAGTTTCCTGGGCTTTGCAAAATTTTTACCGCCAATTCATCCCCTCATTTGCACAGATAGCCTTGCCCCTCACTAACTTACTAAAAACGAAGGGAACATCCTCAGTAAAACCTAGCCAGCCACTAACATGGACAATGGAGTGCCAAGCAGCGTTTGAGAGACTAAAGAGACTTTTTTCTGCCGAACCAGTACTAAGGCACCCAGACATGGACAAGCCCTTCATAATACAGGCAGATGCAAGTGATGTGGCAGTGGGGGCTGTGCTATTACAAGAAAATGATGATGCAGTATTGCAACCCTGTGCATATACATCCAAGAAACTCACGGAAACAGAACAGCGCTGGCCTGTATGGGAGAAGGAGGCTTATGGGATACGTTGGGCATTACTCACATGGCGACAGTTCCTGGAAGGCAACAAAATCCCCTTCCAGGTGTGGACTGATCACAAAATTTGGAAGCCCTGAAAACTTCCAGGAAACTCAATCCCAAACAAGCCCGCTGGTCCCAGCATTTTCACCAATTCCAATTTAAGCTCAAACATTTACCAGGAAGAAAGAACTTCCTGGCAGATGCACTATCTCGCATGCCCCAATATAACAGCGCACGAACCACAGACTCTAGACCAATAATGGCAGAGTCACAACTGGCAGCACCAGTAACCACAAGAACCCAAGCCAAATTAAAACCACAACTGGACAGCCAAACTGGAATTGAATTCAGAAAAAGTTTGGAAACAGATGATTGGTTCCAGAAAAACAAAAATGTGTGCACAATGAAAGACGGGTTGCCTTGGATAGGGGAAAAGTTATATATACCAACAACTCAAAGAGTAACTTTCATGCACCTTTGCCATGACACAAAATCAGCAGGGCATTTTGGATTTGTAAAAACTTTACATTTAATTAAACGGCAATTTTGGTGGCCATCCATGAAAAAGGACATTGAAAGTTATATAGCCAGTTGTCCAAAATGTGCCACGGCAAAGAGGTTGCAAGGGAAAGTGCCAGGACTATTGCAAACAGTGGCAAGTCCCTCAGCCCCCTGGAGAGAAATAGCCATGGATTTTATAGTGGAATTGCCAGAAAGCAATGGGAATACTGTGGTCTGGACGGTCACGGACTTGTTTTCCAAACAGGTGCACTTTATCCCTTGCCAAAAGATTCCCACTGCAAAAGCCTTAGCAAAACTTTTCATCCAACACATTTACAGATTGCATGGGGCACCCCAACGCATCATCTCTGACAGGGGGTGCAATTTACGTCTGCATTTTGGAAGGAATTTTTATCCCTCTTAGGAACCACTCAGGGACTGACATCTAGCCACCACCCTCAAGGAAATGGGGGGGCTGAAAAAATGAACTCAGTACTTAAGCAATATTTAAGATGTTTTCTTAGTTTCCAGCAGACCGAGTGGGCGGACTTACTCCCCTTTGCAGAAGTTGCCTACAATAATGCAGTCCACTCCAGCACAGGTTACACTCCTTTTCAAATAGCCACCGGTCAAAGTTTCAACCCCATGCCAGAATTAACCCCAAACGAACCAACGATCCCCTCGCTGAAAGAATGGATGAAAAATTACAAAACACCTGGCCAATAGTCAGAAAAGCACTAGATGAAGCTAGGCAGGCTTACAAAACACAAGCCGATAAAAAAAGGGTTGAGCCTACACCATTCATTATAGGAGAGATGGTGTACTTATCTACAAAATACCTAAAGTCCCTACAGCCCTGTAAAAAACTTGGACCAAAATACATAGGACCTTTTCCAATTAAAAGAATCATAAATCCAGTAACAGTAGAATTAGAGTTACCCAAAAATCTCAGGCAAATACACCCAATTTTTCATTGCAGCTTGCTGAAAAGAGAGCATCAGTCACCTCTACGGCCAAAAATCCCCCCCCCACCACCTCCAATCATGGTGGAGGGTGAACAACACTTCGAAATAAAGGAAGTCCTTGACTCTAGGAGATATCATGGAGCAACTCAGTACCTAGTTGCCTGGAAACACCTCCCTCCCTCACAAAATGAGTGGGTCCATAAACGTCATGTCAGAGCCCCGAAGCTATTGAAGAAGTTTCACACAGAGTATCCTAACAAGCCTAACTAAATTTTTACTTGCGTTTTCTTTCAGGTGGATCTCTCTTATTGTTAAGAGGGGCCGGATGTCAGAATCCAATTATATTTCATCTTTAAATTATCAAATATAGAAACTCCCAATTCTGCCTTCTCTGGATCTGCCATAAGAGGGAGAGAAGGGGGAGAGCAAAGGGGCTTTATGGCCCTCACTTCCTTCTTTACACTTCAAAGAGCTGAATGTGTGTTTATTGTAACCTCTAAGCGTTAACATATCAAAGAAGGGTAATTGCCTTTCATGTAGTATCTGAAGTCTCCATCCAGACGGAAGAAAGAAGAAAGGAGGTGGAATTGTGATACTTGAAACTATCACTGGAAGGGGGGTTGATTGGGTGGGACTACTGGGGAACCCCTTAAAACCTTGAATGGGAGAGCTTGGACCCCAAGTCCTGTCTAGCATGCCTGCAACCATTTTCTCTTAATAAAGGATTCCTGTTGGAAGAATTATTCCAAGAGTTCTGTCTTCTTAAGATGCAAAGTGGGGTGGGTCCTTACAGCATGTCTGCATGTGCGTCTCATTGCGTGGGCACACCTGTGCATTTGTGTGTATGTGTGTCTCTGCATGCGCATATCTGTGTATGAGTGTGTGCGTGCATCTGTGTGCATGTGAGCATGTGTGTGTGCATGCATGTGCGTTCCTCAATCTCTGTGCATGTCTCTGCGTGCATGCGCATGTCTGTGTTTCTGTGCATGAGAGAGTGCAACTGCGTGCGCGTCTGTGTGTTAGGATTAAGGTTAGGGTTAGGGTTAGGGTTAGGGTTAGGGTTAGGAGGGGAAAGGGACAAGGAGAGGGGACTCCAAGTGCCGGGTTTGGGCGCCGGTCTAAATGGCAAGAGAAGAGAGAAAAGAAAAAAAGAGGGAAATCAGATGGAGTGCCGGGGTCGGCAGCGATCTACTCACGATCCAGGGGCTGCTTAAGCGCAGCTGCCCAGCCACTCGCACACTGCGTGTCTGTGTATGCATACATGTCTGAGTGCATGTGTGCGTTTCATTTTGTGTGCGTTCATCTGCGTCTGTGCGTGAGTCTCTGTGCATGTGTGTGTGTGTGTGTGTGTGTCGGTGTGTGCGTGTCTTTGTGAACGCATGTCTCATTACATGTGCATGCATGTCTATGTGTGCGCTTCTGTGTGCGAGTGTGTGCGTGCGTGTCTCATTGCATGGGCATGCGTGCACATCTGTATTTGTTACCACATGCGCGTGAGTCTCTGCATGTGTGTGCGCGTGTGTGAGCGTCCGCGATTGCGTGCATGTCTGTGTGCATTTCATTGCATGTGCATGTGCGTTTGTGCGTGAATCTCTGTGCGTGCGTGTCGATGTATGCGTGTCTGGGTGCGAGCGTGTGCATGTGCATCTCATTGCATGTCCGTGTGTGTCTGTGCATGTACATCTTGTGCGAGTACTTGAATGCACATCCTTGCATGTGCATGCATGTGTTTTAGTGTGTGCGCCATGTGCCCATGTCTCTACGCATATGTCCGTGCATCTCATTGCATGTGCGTGTGTGTGCGTCTGTCCGTGAGTCTCTGCGCATTTGTTTGTGTGCATGTAGAATGTGTGTATGTGTGGTAGCGCATGCGTGCGCATCTCATTGTGTGTGCATATCTGTGCATGTGTACGCATGCATGTTGTGTATGTGTGTATGTGTGCAAGCACATGTGCACACATATCATTGCATGTGCGCGCATCTCATTGTGTGTTCATGCATGAGCATCTGTGTGCACATGCCATGTGCGCGAGTCTCTGCGTGTGTGTGCATGAGCAGGCATGACTGCGTGTCTGCGTGTGCGTCTCATTGCGTGTGCACGCCTGTGTGTGTGTGTGTGTCTGTGCATGCCCATGTCTCATTGCCTGTGTGTGTGTGCATGTGCGGCTGCGTGCACGTGTAGTGTGAGTGTGTATCTCGGAGTGTGCGTGCACGTGCGGGTCTTTGCGCATGCACATCGCGTGGGTGTATCTGTGCATGTCTGTGTCTATGTACATGTGCCCACGTGCGCGTGTGTGCATGTATATGTATATATGTGTACCTATGTATGTGTGTACAGATAGATGATAGATATAGATAGATAGATAGATAGATAGATAGATAGATAGATAGATAGATAGATAGATAGATAGATAGATAGATAGATTTGTTAGGGTTAGGGTTAGGGTTAGGGTTAGCGTTAGGGGGGAAAGAGACAGGGAGTGGGGACTTTAAGTGCTGGGTTTGGGCGCCGGTGTACTCGGCAGAGGAGGAGAGAGAAAAGAAAAGAAAAGGAAAGGAAAGGAAAGAAAAGAAAAGAAAAGAAAAGAAAAGGAAAGAAAAGAAAAGAGGGAAATCACACCGAGTGCCGGGTTCGGCACTGTTCTACTTGCGATCTGGCGGGCCGCCAAAGCACAGCTGGCCAGCAAACCAAGGATCCCCTTAAATATGTGCTCCATTAGTACGTCATTGATTAATTGCATCAAATTCTGCAGGCCCCCCAAATGGCAAGACTTTGAATTGGTAGCACCTCACTGGGCTGTTAAATGTGGTCTTCCATTTATCCCCTTCCGTAATTCTCACGCGATAGTACGCTTCCCTTAGATCAGTATTTCTCACCCTTGACAATTTTAAGGTATGTGGACTTCAACTCCCAGAATTGGAATTCTGGGAGTTGAAGTCCACATGCCTTAAAATTGTCAAGGCTGAGAAACACTGCCTTAGATCAAGTTTAGTAAAAAAAATTCCTTTCGACAGGTGTGATCACATGTCCTTCATGAGGGCTAGGGGGTATAGGTTTCACTGATTATAGGAGCCTATAATCCATGCATAAGCATAAAGAGCCGCCCTTCTTCTCTCTAAAGAGGACCAGAGCGGCCACTTTTCGATGAACCCTCTTTCTAAGTTTTTCTTTATGAATCTTTCCATTTCCTCCTTCTCCTTTGGGCTCATGGAGTATAATCTGGGCTTTGGGAGTTTTGCTCCGGGCTTGAATTCTATGGCACAGTCTGTGGGTCGGTGGGGGGGGAAGCTCATCCGCCCTCTCCTCGCTGAAAACTTCAGCAAGATCTCTGTATTCCTCTGGTGTTTCTGGCAGCTCCTTTTCCTCTCCCATGGATTTGTGGGGTAGAAGGGGTAAAAGAAAAAAGAAAAAACATTCTGACTATGTTTAGCACAGTAGAAGATAATACTATTACAGTTTCAGCATTTTGCTTTTACACAATAATATATACTAGCCACTTCTATAACAACAAATTTATTTAGTCAGCAAAACCAAAATCAAAGTTTCATTTTTTCCAGCACAAATACCTGTCCTGTTTGGTTGCTATGTCAAACCAAACAGAAGTACAAATGATATCGGGTCTGTCATTTGCATAACTGTCTGGTTTGATACAGCAACCAAACAGGACAGGTATAGATTTCAATGGATAGTTGAAAAAAACAATCACAGCCAGCCTGCCAGTGTACAAGCCTGAAAGAGGGCTGTGAAAATATCTACAGACTTCTCACATCCTGGAAATAAATTGTTTCAACTCCTCCCCTCTGGACACTGCTATAGGGCATTGCATGCCAAAAAAACAAGACTCAGTTTTCCCCCATACCATCACTCTGCTGAACACTTAATTCTCCCCGTGCTGTCTTGGGCCTAAGGATACCTAATCTGTAGTAGGACTGTATTACTATTATCCTTCTCACCTTTCCTATTACCTACTCCTGTTGGTATCTTATGACTATCACTAGTTGGTTGTATCTTATGATTTATTATCATTTTTTCCTTGTATGTATACTGAGAGCTTCTGCACTGGAGACAAATTTCTTGTATGTTCAATCTCACTTGGCCAATAAAGAATATTCTACTCTTAAAAATATACTGTATATATCCAGAAGTTGTTTCCAAATGGAAACAAACATAGATATGTTCTTTTCTTTGAATTTAATCATCTCTACTTTTTTTCCTTGCTGTGGGAAATATTTATTTCTATTTGTAGAAACCCTGCGGTTGTAAAATACTATCTGCTTGCTTGATGCCTCAACTTACAAATGGGAATGCTTACTGTGCAAATTCTGATTTCTGTTGTAACTAGACTACCTGTGCGATATGGTCTCTACTTGAGTGCAAATTAAAAAGGAAAAGAAAGACACACAGGGAATGGCTCCTTAACATGTTCACCACTGAAAAAGGGACATCCTGATGACCGGAGCCAAATGTTTTTTCAAAACTCAGGAATTTTGCATGGAGCGAAGAACCTGTTCCATGAACTTGGGAGAGAAAACACATCTACCTTTGCAAAGGGGCTTCTTGGCCTCCTCAAAATACAAACTACCAAGCAATTCAGGTAAAGCAAAAAGCGTTCATTAAGAGGGGGGAATCAAGTCTTTTTATAGGGTATAGAAGCAAAGGATACGTACATTCGGTACATGTGATACCAGTAAGCACATGATAAAACAATAAGATACAATACATTGATTGCTTGTGATGTTTGAACACTAGAAAACATTGATTCTAATGTTAAGCTAACATTCCACAAATGACAAAATTATGGGTTACATTGCTCTTTTCCACTTAGGCTTGTATCTTTTGTGAAAGTTGCAAGTGCATCCAAGGACTTTCAGAATACGCTTTCTATTCTGTAGTTGCTGAAAAGATGAGTTCTTGCATAAGAAAGAAATGGCCTTGACTAAAAGAAAAACATGCTTTCTTATTAATAGAGAAGCAGCCTGAACTGCCATGTTAACAGTACTAATATCACCTTTTAAAAATGTTAATAAAGAAGCCTAAAATTGGAGGCAACACAAGGACCACCCTCAGCCCCGCCCACCCGCCGTCCTCCATTCCTGGTATGTACCTAATCCTAACCCTGACCCATCCCTTATCCATGTGTTATTTTAAATCCAGCATAGATTTTACCCCAAGTCTTAATAAACCATTCAGCATATTTCCCCAATGAACAGTATTCATTGCTAGCATTATTTATTGTAGGTCATTTCCAAATTCACATTAAGTTAACTTGATTTCATGTTCTCCATTATTCTTACATCTGTAACTCTATGTGAACAGCAAAAAGAAAGGGGGGCAGGCAAACCCATAAAGTTTGTCACAGATCTCAGTGCTTCTAAGTATTTAACACTTTTCCCATCTCCTCTCTTTATACTCACCCATACGCAAAATGTTAAAGAAAGAATACAAATCACATAAACACATTCAGAGTGCAGCTCTGCCTTCTTTGGGATCAAAGAACTTACAATGATGTGTACTGCAGCTGACTTTGAAGGTAAGGCATCAGAATATTCAAAATGCTGAGCGTGAAGCCTGAATAAGCCAGGCATTTCCAGGAATCAGAAGCAAAAGGGATGGAACAGAAAATGTAATGATTATGTATTCACAACAGTATCATAAACAAAATTAAATAAACTCAGGGAAGCATAAAATATTAGAAAATAAAGAGTGCAAGTGTACATTGCAAAAATAACACTAAAAAACCTTTCAAACAAGAAAAAGTAACTTCTCTGGGATATATTAATATCGTGCAGCTTGAGCCAAGGAGAATTTAAAAAAAACAAAACTCAAGCTTAGCAAAAGAATGAGAAAGTGCCTCATCGTAACAAATCATGACTTTAGAACAAATAATACAATTCTTAAGGCAAACATGGCAATTAACAAATAATTATAATATAATTGTAATTATTTAATGCAATGAGGTATTTGGAGAAACTAGTCAAAGTAATGCCCAGCCTGTCTGTTCAGAGGATTCAAGCCACTTGCAAAGAACCTTTGGGTTGCTGGCAAAAAAGCAGAACTCAAAGCAAAACTCTTTTCCTTTGTTAGCAGGCAAAAATCACCATTGTGATTCCTTTTATTTTTCATGGCCATTCCATTAGGCTGAGGTATTCAGAGAGTATCTATACAGTAAGGTCTAAAGAGGTCAAAAGTGGTTTAATGCTTTGGTTCAAGCAAGGCACTCGTCCAATTTAATGTGATTTGCAACCTGTTCTCATAGAGTTTTATTGTACTGTTATTGAAAGAATAGTGTAAACATTATGTTGCCATTGTACAGTTAGAAAAGTAACTTTATAGATAGAAAATGCAGTTTAGTAGCACAAGTTCCCTTTTCAGATGCAGGCTATGTGTAAAAAAAATCTTTGGTATTCATCAGTGTAATTAAAATCACCCATGGAAAATGGAGTGAGGTAGCATCTCTGTTTCACATGATAAATGGTATGGGATAACACTTTTCTTTTTTTAATTGTAGGCGTAAGTATTCTTGATTTTGCTTCTTCCAGATAACTTACAGTGCTTATTGTAAAATCAACCATATGACACAATAGTATTTTGAAAGGAAAATCTGCATAATGATTGTAAGTTTCTGAATATATCAGTACAACAGCTTGATAGAAATGTGCCATTACATTCTCTTTGCTTGATAAAGGTTGTTAAGCGAATCTGGTTTCCCTCATTACTTGTTGGAAACCATCTGGGAAGATTCCAAATGATGATCACATGACCCTGAGACAGTGCAACCATTATAAATACATGCCAGTTTTCAAGTGCCCAAGTTTTGATCACTTGACCATGGGGATGCTGCAATGGTTGTAAGTGTGAAAAGCCAATCATGTCACTGTTTTCAGTGCCATTGAAATTTTGAATGTCACTAAATGAATGGTTGTAACTCAAGGACTATCTGTATAGATAGTCTTAATCTATAAATACCAAAATGCACATTTATGCAGGTAAAACCAACTTTCAAAATTCCCTTCTTATTGCCTATTTCTTTTTGACCTATATTTGCCATGAGTACTATAATGCCACAATGACTATCAATCTTGCACTGTAAATAAAAGGTTGTTTGTTGCAATCTTGTAAAAATGTTTTTTAATAATTTTTCCCGTTTCCTATTTTCCCTGTGCCTTTTTAAAATTCAGTAATGAACCATTTTACCATTTTTCTAGTCACGTGGAAATAATAACTTGTTCATGATGCACATGAAGAAGTATTCCTTCCACTATAAAGTAAACAATAGCCTGCTGAGTTAGTCTGCAATAAACTGAGAGAAAAAAATGAATGCAGAAATGAATGAAGAATGACAGTGTTAATTTTCATGTTGTAACTTTCTGCTGACTAGATAAGGAAGTTACCTCAGCACACAAATTCCAGCATGTTCCAATAGAGTAGTAGAGATTGTCATCTGTATGACTTGCTGTGTAAGAAATGTGATGCAAACAAAGCCAAAGTTGGCTTCCTTGGGAACATGCCCTTAACATACAGATCATTTAGTGGGCATGAGAGCAGATGATTCTAAAGCCATCCCAACATCACTGTATCTCAGGAGAAAAACCATATTGTACAGCCATCTAATGAGCCGAGGTGGCGCAGCAGTTAAAGTGCAGTACTGCAGGCCACTGTAGCTGACTGTGTTCAGCAGGTCAGCGGTTCAAATCTCACCGGCTCAAGGTTGACTCAGCCTTCCATCCTTCCGGGGTAGGTAAAATGAGGACTCAGATTGTTGGGGGCAATGTAAATATATATATACATTGCTTACTGGTGTACACCGCAAGCTGAGAGAGTGCTTGCACTTAAAGCGGTATATAAGTCTCATAAATAAATAAATAAATAAATCTTCTTTATCCCACCTTCATGGTGACAGACTAAACTGCAGTGTTCTTGGACCACTTGGCTGGAGATCTGATATTCCCTTGTTGCTGGGTTGTTGTCCAAGAGGCCATGCTGAAGACTTGTTTATGAGGTCTTCTCATGGGAAGTGATATTCATTTTCTTTATTTTTGTAGATATTGCATGGATACTTCCAAATCATAATCATATCTACTTTCAATTACTGGGGAGATTAATAGTACAACAAACAAACAAATAATAATAAAATAATGAGTATCTTGGATGGGCTCTAGACCACTTCTTGTCAGTTTTCTGCTCAGAGCTAAGCCTGCGTTCCAGGATTTGGCATTTTAAATCATTCCAATATTATGGGCATAAACTATATAAATGCAGGCATGCATCTAAAATAGACAGCATTTGAAAGTTGGACTAAAGTACACTTATGCAGAAGATTAAATATAAAAAAGATTTCTGAGATGCAGAAAGACAACCTGAGTTTCACGTGGGTGTGAGCTATATGCTTTGATCGCTTCTGGAAATCAATGAAAAATATTTTCACAGCTACCGGTAGAATAACAGTCTGTCTTGTGTGTTGTTACTATTAATTAGTTTATCCCTAAACTCTGCATAGAATTGAATGTAAAAATAGCTTTGAAGTAGTAAAATAATCACAACAAAATACCAACAGTATATTAAATGTTTTCTTTGGTACTATTTTGATCCTTTTGCAAGGAAACCATGGTTTGGGGAAAGGTATAGCTCTATTTCTAAGCAAACAAAGAGAATGTAACTGGTTTGCATAAAAGTCAAAATGTCTTTACCTTCTTTCAACTTGTATTCAGAGTCTACTGTATATTGGCAGACCATCAACATGAACCATATTGTTAAAATGAATATTAACTTGCGGCTTTAGGCTTCTGATTGCCCTGGAAAACTTCCTTGCTACTGTTGCATCCACTAAATGTTCATCTCTGTGGTTTTGCCATGGACACGAGGAGCTATATCTGAGGACATCTATTTTGATAACAAATTATCACCATGCTCCAACATTAGATGATTAAAGAGTGTGGGTTAAGTGCAAGAATAAAGGGAAGATGTAAAAATCAGTTTTCTCCCTCAATTTCCTTCTAACAATTTTGTTTTGCAAGCCATTCTATGAATTTTTTTTATTTAGAGCGAATTCAAAATCAGATGAAATAAGTCTTTGGCTTCTTTGGACATAAATAATGTTAAGTATAAACCTGCTTTCTTGAGGTCCTGCTCATTTGTTTTAGTAATAATAATAATAATAATAATAATAATAATAATAATAATAATAATAATAATAATAATATATTAAATGTATATACTACCCAACTCTTCAACTCTGGGTAGTTTCAAAGCTATTCCACCAAGACTACATTTGCAGCCCTTCCTTTAAGCTTTGGTACAAGTGCTAGAAGAAGAGGACAAACTGCCTGAGTCGGCACAGCCCTCAACTTGCCATTTATCTAGGCTCCTCCGTCGTGCGTTCATGAAGAAATTGCTAACGGTGCTCAGTTCCAGCCCCAACTGATGGGAAATGGTGATCTGTAATTCTTTGGAAGGACGTTTATTTTCCTTGAATATTGCATAGAGAGTTCGGCGCTGAACATCAGTAAAGACCAGTCTGGGTTTTTTGAGTGCATTTCCTCGGTCTTTCCCTTGATCTTGCTCCTTCTGTTTACAAGCTGCAATATTATGAAGAAATCACTTTCAGACTTGGGATAGATAAGAGTTAGAGGGATTTTTTTCCGATAACAATCTACTAAAAGAATTTTAATAAAGAAAGGCTGCATTTTTAAAGTAAAATGTTTACAATGCAGTCTTAAAAATACCAGAAAAACCATTGAATGGAGTTCAATCGAATTCATTCTTCACCAGACAGGCATATATTACTAATTTTCAAGGTTTTTAAGATGTAAGTGACTGTGAATTGAATGGCTACAGCCATTAGGATGGACAGGCCAATCAATATTAAGTTTGGGGAAATGGATTAAAAAGGCTGCAGTGACACATAGACCAAAACAAGGCAGTTAGGCTGAACCCCACTTTGTGAGATTATTTCAAACAGTAGTTTGTCTTAGAAAAAGCCAAAATCATACACATATTACGTTTAAAATGTGCATATATTTTCTATTGTTTAGCACTAATTTTCCACTACTCCAGTTCAATAAGACCTGACATCAATGTTCAGATCCATGAAACCATGAAGAAAATCCTGAATTAGCCCTCAGATCTTTCAAAGTTGGTCTGGTAGCAGGCAAGAAAGGAGGGCTTGAAATCCTGGGACATTCTGGATCCCCGCTTCTCAAAGATTTTGAACATTTCCTGTCCTTAGAGAAAGGTCAGATCTCTTCTTCCAAAGTTAGAGGCAAAACCATCATGGGGAGAAACGACCTGGTCTCTGGCTCCTGGGACACTCTAAAAAGTTTTATAGGAGTCTCTGAATTGAGACTTCATTAATATTTAAACCCTGTTGATTGCATGGGGCCTTGCCAGGTTTTCTCCTGACCCTAGATGAGATCCCTGCATGAGGAGGTGCGGGGAGGTTTTGCTTGGTTTTGGATTGGGTTCCAATCCCACATCTTAAACTGAGCACTGTACATTTTGCATTTGTGTCAGTTCATTAAGAGAGAAGTGAAGGCCAGCAGACAAACACAACCAGATAGAACAATTAATCAGTGAAATGGCTTGCCTTCAGAAGTTGCGTAGGCTCCATCATTGGAGATTTTTAAGAAGAGATTGGACAGTCATTTGTCCAGAATGGTATAAGATCCCCTTTTTGTGCAGAGGTTGGACTAGAAGACCTCCAAGGTTCCTTCCAACTCTGTTATTCTGTTAAATTCTGTTAAAACATTTCTTACTTTTAAGGACAGGTTTATACCCTACAGAAAAAGGCAAGAATTATCTGTTCCCAGCAGCAGCAACAAAGCTGAGCAACCTATACTAAAAAACATATTTATGGCCAGAATCTCTTGAAACACTTGTAGAGATTTCACACCTCCTCTTAAAGGACAAATGTCATTTCCTGAGGATTAATGACAGATGACTTTATTATGAGTACACCATTTGCCTTTGAGATGAATCATCAATCTGATCTAATGTGAAATATTTAGGAAAATCTGTTTGATATTCAAAATTAACTTTTAAATGTTCTAGTCATTAGCCACCTCCACATTTTAAAAAAGGAAAATTGGAATTCAATTCTATTTTTTGCCACAGGTATTTCTACATGCCAATAATATTAATCACAGTGACAAGCACTATGCCTCTGGTCAGAATATAATCCCAATATAAATGTACTGATGTGCAATATTTCTCACTTTTTTATACAATTCAATGAAGCAATAAAGTTAAATAAAGTGGACTCCCAGTTTTCCATATTACTTGCACCCGCTAGATGGCACTTCATTTCTGAAAACGAGAAAAGAATACAAGAGTCTAAAGATGAGCTTTGGAGCGGCATTTATTATAGTGCCTGGCCAGTGAACTGGGATGAAAACTACACAATTCAAGTCACTTTTGGTGTCCACACTGGTTAGGGAAATGATCACAATGTTAATACCAGGAAAAGCAACAATAAGCATTTCTCCAACAAAAAGCTTTATTTTGCTTAAGTGAGGACAAGGTGGTGAGTGAACATAACAAGAGCGGGCACCCCAGCTTCCTCCACTGCCTGAATGCAGCAGTTAGATCTAAAGAGCAGAGCTGTCAGGCCACCAGCTGCAAGCCATAAAATCCTCTGGAAGAAGAAGAAGAAGACCCTGTGGTGAATAGCATAGCTCCTTTCCCAAGCAAGTTATTTCTCTGTTCATTAGGAACATCCTACACCTACATTGGGGGCCTGTATCCACAAATGGGAATGCTGTCTTGGGCCAGTGAGGCTTTGGCCTTGCCTTCTCTCTCAGAGGTGGAGGAGTCAGTCTCACAAGAGCCTCATCCAGTATTTCCTGAGGAGTTCTGGAATTCACCTCTGTTCTCCAAGGCATCTCCAGAGGATGGGCAGACAAGCATTGGTAGAGACCACTATCAAACCATCTCTGGTACATGAATACCCACAACATTTGAACATCTTCAATGGGGACCTAGCTCGCTACACAGTCCTGATGGGGTCTCAGGTGTCTCCTTTTCCCCTTAGAAATTATATTTACATCATTTATTTATTTCCTATTATTATTAGAATGCCTAAGTGAGGTCTCACAGGAAGGGGCAGCCTGACCAACCTGAAGTCCTGATAGAAGCGCAGTTATATGGAGCCACCATCTCTGCTGGCTGATAATGTGCTGAAAAGGGGTGACAGAGAAAATAAACACAGTGGAGAGGTCACCAACAAGTGTTCTCTTTTGGATATGACCAAGGTCAGGCCAAGTCCTCTCTTGGCTTAATCCTGTTAGGTCCAAATTGACTATCCTTGGCACAGCTGAAGCTCCCCTGCAATCCATTCTAAACGAAGGAATAAAAGCCTTTATTACACCCAGGCAGCCCTAGGAGGTGGCTTGCAATATAGTAACAAGCTCAGAAACCCCAAACTTCCATCTTCTGTCAGCTGACACCCCCCAACTCCTTTGCAAGGGCTTCCTGAAAGGTCTCCTGCCCTCCTGAAAGGTCCATTTTGCCTAAAACTAGAAATAAACCCAGATACACAGACTAATGCTTGCAGATGATCAGCTTTCAACTTCTATAAAAAAAACCTTTGCTTTTTATTGTCATATAAAGCTGGTTGAATAAAGAACTGGGGATTTTTCCTCAGTGTTATGCTTCTCCGTACTGAATCCATGACATTCAGGGCTTAACCTAACTGTGGGGAAAGGGTTAGTTGTTTCTTGGAAAGAGAAAGATCAGCAGAAATTGTTTATGAATGAAGGCAAATATACGTGTCCCAGGATAATGTTGGAGGATCCAATCTGGGTCAGTCACTAGGACCAGAGGTTTACTCTTCCGAGCTTTTTGGATTCATGCTGGAGCCGATCCTCAGGGAGCCTCTTTCACCAGAATGTGAAAATATTTATCTCTTGAGGACCCTCATCCTGCAATGAGGGTCCTCAACAATCCAAAGTGAGAGAACTCTGAATGGACAAAGGGCCTCAGTCCACTGTACATACTGACTCAAGGTTTCTCCATCAAGGTGCGAACAAGTCCTCAAGCCAAGAAAATAAGTGCCTTTGTTTTAAAAGCCATGGCATCTTCTGACACCCCCCCCCAAAGCAATTATAGAGCACTATGCAGGACTGTTTCTCAAACGAACACTCTCTTTTATGGAAAGCTGCTTTATTTAGTAAGATATGTTGGTATCATATGACAATTTAAATGGATGGATTTAAGAGCAGGAAGACCCAGGTTCCCCCAAGCCAGAGAAATTGTGATTTTGGAACAGTCCTGCTCCCTGAGTCTAGCCTGCCACACAGGATGGTTATCATGGAGCAAAATGAAAACCCAACTGAGCTCCTGCATAAAAGGCAGGATATAAATTTAGCTGTTAATAAATACTGATAATTAGGATAAGTTAGAATTAATACGAGAAAATTAAAAATATAATTTACTTGATATTTATTTCTTACATAATTTTCTCAGGTAAGAAGGCGTTAAGTTTTTGAACACTAAAGGCTTGTGGAGTGTAGAGGAAATGCATTTCTTGGCCCATGAGTATTTATCTGACCTTATCTAGCAGGTTCCAGAGGGGTTCTTACTGAAACTGTTTATAGGATCGAATATAAAACAATCCTGGTTGCCTTTTCTAAGAACAAATGGCCAAGAAGTTGGCAGTGGTGGCGGGGTTAACATAGGGGACTCAAACTCTGCTAAATTCCGGACGTGACGAGCCAAAGAGGACGGCGCATCGCGGAATTCCTCCGGATGCACCTTCCCTTACAGGAGTTGCCACCGCTCGGCCGGGATGGGTTCTTGAAGGCCAGCGGCGCGAGCGGCAGGACTCTAGACGCAAACGCAAACACAGCCTTTGTTTAAATACCCACGACATCCACGCGGCTTTCTGCGTTTTTTCACTGAGCATTGCTCGTGCTCTGTCCTATCGGATTGCAGAAAGCAAAGGAGAAAACAGGACCCTCGTGTCCCGTCGCCCCCCCCCCTTGGGAAACGCTTCTCTGTCTTTCCTTCCCCAGGCCCTAGCAGACCCTTGGGCGGAAAAGGCCCGTTCCTGGGACATTTGGGCATCAGCCGAGAAAAGGGCGGCGAGGGCTTCTTTACAAGAAGCCAGTCGAGCGCCGTTTGCTGAGGGAAGTTTAAGGGGCGCCGTTCTCCGGCCATCTGCACCCTCAGCCCTTCACGACCGGAGGCAGGCAACGAGAACGCGCTTTAAGTCTTCCATGGGCTCCTCAGAACAAGGGTCAGAGCGGCCCAGGTCAGTCCTCGCCGGTGCATCTCCTTGGAAAGTTGCCACTCCAGCAATAGTGGCCTTGCCCAAGCCCCGG
Source organism: Crotalus tigris (assembly GCF_016545835.1). NCBI lineage: Eukaryota > Metazoa > Chordata > Lepidosauria > Squamata > Viperidae > Crotalus > Crotalus tigris. The sequence goes on from NW_024096608.1 coordinate 49,135, forward strand.
TAGCCGCTCTTCTTCACACGAGACCTGCCACCGAAGTTACTTTGTGTGGCTTTCTCTGCTTCTCTGTGGACCAAACTCCAACCAGGATTTCCAGCCGCAGCAGCCGAAAACAAAGAAGCCTCAGCAAGAGCAAAGCAGCTCCTGGCCGAGGAGGGTCGACTTGGAGCAGCCTTATCTCCTTTTCATCTCAGGAAAGGAGAGTTGCTTTCTACGCCAAAAAGGGACAAGCCGCCTTCCCACTCCAAGAGCAGGAACACTTCTTGCCGCCTACGGCCGGCCACCGCGCCCCACTTTTCCAAGCAAACTCGGCCAACTCCCCAACGGGAAAAGAAGGTGCTTGGTGGCCTATGTCAGAGGGTCAGCCAGGAAAATATCCCGGCCAGCCAGCCTTTCACTGCCCTACCAGAGAAATAGAATCCAGCTGCAGGAATCCGCCGCCCAGCACACCGCGGGCAGCCGTTGCTCTGGCGCTTAAATTCTTGAGTCCTGGCCTCCTCTGCTGTCGGCGTGCAGAACCCGTTCCATCAACGTCTGGATCCAGCCAACTCCTCAGTTTCCTCTGGGCGAGGGAAGAGCCTGAGCCTCACAAAACTTCATTCGGCATCAAGATCCTCACTTACGGGGCAAACATTTCTTCCCCCTACTGTTTTCCTGCTCCTCCGAAGCACAGAACTTTTCAACTGCATGCAAAGCCTTCCCACGACCAGCCCATCCAGCCAGACCCCCGGAGGCGACCTACAACCATCTAGGAAGGGCTTCTGTCCTTCCCGGGAAAATTAGAAAAGCTAATCAAGCGCTACCGGACTTGACTGGCAAGCCAACTCCCACCAGCTTTCTGCCGGTCTGGAAACACTCCAGAAAGGTACCAGCAGCATTCCGTCTGGAGGCTGGGTTCGTGTACAAGGAGAGGCGGCCCTACACTGTCAGGAACATCAGAGCAACGTTTGCAGCGAGGCCTGGGACCTCGGGGCGTCCTGCAGTCCCTGGCACTGGGCAGGATGAGGGAGGAGACTTCGTAGGCGGGCCCACCTGGCCCGCCCTTGGTTCCCGAAGCCCAGAGCCTCCTTTTCTCTTTTCCCACCGGGCGTAGGTGAGAGAGTGAGGGACGGCACGACTGTTGCCTCTCTTGCGAGAGTTCTAAAATGGGATCCCAGGAAGGTCGGCCCTACCCCTCAGCCTGTGCCCACATCGCTGCCCCTCACCTGCCAATCGGAGTGCAGACATCCGCTGGAATTCGGGCTCCTGCAGCCACTTCCACATCCTGCGAAAGGTCTCCCGCCCAGATTTGAGCTTGCTCCAGGGCTTAGGATTCCTCAACAGGTCGGAAAGCGTTCCCTGCGAGCGGCCGAGGACCCTCTGGGCGAAGATGGCTTGCGGGATGCTGTAGCGCTTCAGCTCGGTGGTTATCCGTTGGGCCACGTCCTTGGTGTTGATCTCTTCCAGCCGCCCTGAGTGATTCCCGGCGCTCCCTTGCGCGGCGGCGGCGGCGGCGGCGGGCTTAGGTTCCCTGGAGGACGCCTGGATCTGCCCGTGCCCTCGGGCGCTCAGATGGGTGTGAGGTTGGCGGGGGATCCCGCCAAGCGGAACCAGGCAGGCTGTAGTCGGGGAGAGATGCTGGTCGCCCGGCCGGGCTAAGAGGGGTGGGTGCTGCGCTTCGAAGCCGCTGGGGGTAAGCATTTTCTCGGCCGGCATGGCGACTCCGGCGTCGGCATAATACGACAGGGCTTGCTGGGTGATGTGGAGCCCGCCCAATGGAGAGAGAGTCTGTCCCAGGCCGGCCACTTCTTTGGGGTAGGGTGAGGGGTAAAGATTGTCGGACAAGAGAGTAAAGTTGCCCGCCAACCTGTGATGCGCGTGCGGGAGTGACTGGGGATGGTGAGGAAACTTGGGCGAAACGGTGGAGATGGGCGGCAGGGGCGGTTGCAGGGACGTCAGAGTAGTGTAGCTGCTGCTCCCGGTCAGCCCGGCGGGATTCTGGCAGCTCTCAGTCAGCGCGGGGTGCAACGGTCCGGTCAGCGGGGGCTCCGCGGAGGTCCGGTGATGCGCATGGGAGTGGTATTCTTCCCCCCCGCCGCCGCCGCCGCCATCCATAGCCATGGCCATGGCGCCTGTTGGGGGAGCTAAGGGATGGCCGCCGCCCGGTTGCATGCCCGACGCGCGGTCCGGAGACCTGGCGCTCAGCTGCTCCACCGCGCGCTCCCCAGTCTCACGGCCGAGTCCCGGGAGTTTGCAGAGGTGCGACATCGCCGATGACACCTTCGGGCGGACCGGGCGGGCAGGCGCGTGGGCCGCCCATGCATCAGGGCCGAGGACGCGCACTGCTCCGTTGCCCGAACCAAAGCAGGAGCGGGACTTTGCGTGGCGCAAACCCGGCGGCTCTCCTGAAGAGGCGCGGCGCGGCCCGCCTGGCCCTCCTCCGGACGCCCCGCGGCTGTCCTAGTGTGGTCCCAGCCGGGGGGGGCCGCCGCCTGCCCGGCGCTCTTCAGCTCTGGCGCCGCGCTCTTTCTGCGGAGGTTCGGACACGGAGCCCGCGGTTGGTGCAGCCCGGGCGGGCGGCTGGCGGGCATGCGCGCTGAGGCTCCCTCGACCCCGCCTCCTTTTCCGCCTCACTCTCCCGTCGGCTGCGAGCGCGCGCGCCCGGCCGCCCGATGCTCTCGAAGCCGGAGCCTTGCGGGGTTGGGGGTGAGCGGGCGCCTGGCCCTCCGACTCTACTGGGAAGAGCCCGGCGGGGACGGAGCTCGGCCGGCCTCTGCTTTCTAGAGCATGGCGGCGGCGGCGGCTGAGCGATTGCAGGATGGATTTAGGGCGTTGCGGTCGCCGCTACCGACGAAGCCAGGAGTCCGCCCGGGGGCTGCAAGCCCGCCCCGTCCCTTGGGCGCATTGTCCGCTTCACTTCCGGCTTCGCGGAGGACAAGAGCGGACAAGTGGAAGGGTGGTCCTCGCAGAGCAGACTTTCGCTCATGGTGGCATTTTCCCGCCTGGCATTTCTTCGCCCCTGTTTGGTTCGGCCAATAACCCCGCCGGTCAAGGCAGGTTGTGTGAATCTCAAGGCGCATCCCAGGTCATCGGAAGCGTAACAAGTAAATACATACAATTTTATTGCACCCCTGCTGACAGCAACCTTCCAATCCAGTTGCTTTACTTCCCCCCCCCAGTTCCTCCTCAGGCATATCCACTCCTCGCAGACTTCCAGACTTCGACCTTTGTCTCTCCCCCCCCCCCCATCTTAAATAACCAGTTAAGGTTCCCAGCAAGGGTGAGGGAAGCTTGGCTTGGTTCCTTATACCAAGTCTTTTGGGAAATGCAAATGAATTGTACTTTTTAGAAATGGCGTTATGAAACTTTAGTAAGGTACATGCTGCTCTAATTCTTCATCAGGAAGAGCAGGAACCACTCAGCATTGCTGCTCTGCAGTGATTATCTGATGACAATAATAGTGTAAATAAATCACAGACATAAATACACACCCCTGAAGTGAAGGCCAGGGCATTGCATAGATACAGGCAGAATCGTGCAGAACTATAATTCCCATTTCTGCAAAGCTCTCAGAGGGTATCATTTTTCCTAATCTTTTTGATACTGTGTTTATTTATGCATTTTACATACTCATTGCTCAAAATTCTGCAAATGGTATTCCTGTTCCAGGAATGACTCAGCCTAAACTATGTCTCATCCAAAACCCCATGAATACAAAGCCATGAAGTGATGGGGACAACAGCATCAGGACTGGCCCAAAGCATTTGGCAACCTGAGCCAAACCTAAAGTAAATCCTTCCCTTAGGCTTCTAAGCCACAATGATATCCTGGAACACTGTTCTCAGCTTCCCACATTCTCTCATTCAAGTCTGCAATAGGCTTACAGGACTTCACTGTTGGAACAATTTCGTTTGCAGAGGTTTTTTGATTTGGTTTCATTTCATGAGTTCTAGTAACAGCCTGAAAAATGAGAGTTACAGTATTTAGTGATTTGGAATTCAATGAATGCAATGCCAAGTATCTTGGCCTAAATGCAGATGGCCATTGATTGTCCATCATGCCCTACAAGACTCAGCAGAAATAATTTTTAAAAGGAGCAAAAAGACCTATCACCTGTCTGCATTTGTCCATGATAGTTGTATCTTTTCCCTGGACCATGTTGCACTTCTCTGCAGTCATCTTGAGAAAATATAGTTGCTTTAGAATTGAAGAGAAATGCAATTCACATACTTCTGCAGTCCAGAACCCCCTTTGGAATAAAATCAGAAGAACTGAGCAGCCCCAATCCCCAGGCTTTCTCATGGGATGAAATGGAAACCAGAACTGTCCCACAATCTTGACCCCCCCCCCAGGTCCCTCCAAAGAGTCAGATGACATGGGAAAAGGTGTGCCAAAACCAACCCCTTCACTTTCTTCAAGCTGTCATTCAGCTTGCCAGGATAACCTGGTTCAAAGGGACCAGAATAACTAAGTGGTTCTTGCATGAAAGCTGCAGCTGGAGGGGCTTCCAGGGGAAACAGCTGCAAGGGTGATCTTCCTGCAGCTTTTCTTAAAGTGGGCCAAGCAGCTAGGAGAGGAATATGGCAAGGGATTAGAGCTGTGATTTCCCACTGAGAACTGATGAGGAAAGGGAAGGAGACATAACCTTAGAGCTCTAAAAATTCTATGGTGCAGCCAAGTGGAGTGAAAGTTTCATATTCCTGGGCTATAGGAAAGAAAACTGCATATTGTAACAACTTAGTATAATAAAGTTTGAAGTTAGAATAACACTCTCTCTCAACATTTGCCTGAATAATGCTTTGCATAGCTAAAGGCACTACACAACAGAAAGCATCAACCACTAGTTTCACCAGGACCAAAGGAAGTGAGTTGATTTTTAACAGCCCTTCAAATTCTGTGCTTGGATCTATTGATGCTTATATGTAAATGGGCTTTGGCCAAGGGGGTGAAGTGAAGAATAAAGCAGCAGAAGGTCCAGTTTGCATTAATAGTTAAAGCAGAGATGGTAGAACGTGTGCTCCTATGAGCATGGTAGTAAAGCTCAGCCATAGAAGAGAACAAATACAGACAAGGAGGATGGATGAGGCATGCAAACAAATGTGTTACAGCATGATTTTTCTCCTCCCACTAGAAATTAAGGCTACATTTCCACTAATTCCACTACCTACTAAATTCCATTGAACATAGCAGAGCTTACTTCCAACAGACATGTATAGTGTCCTACTATACATTATGCGACTGTAGTCATTAGATAATGGTAGTGATAATAAATGCAAATATAGAATTGTATAAACCAGATGGATATTAAACATTGATATAATATATTATTACTATAATACAAGAGTATCTTCCAAGTCTACGAAAGTTGAAAGAATGAAACTTTAAATTGTTTTTTAAAAACACTGTAAGAAGCCATGTCTTTTAAACTTAGAAAAATCATAGCATAAAAAAGATGTTTACACATATTTACACCCTGCTTTGCGTGCAGATCAAGACAACATGTGCCACCTATGGGCTAGGTTAACTCAGAGGGAATGTCTGGCCCAGGTCACCCAGGAGCTTCTGTGGGGGGGCAGTGGACCAGAATTAGACCTCCTCACTCCTAGTACAGAACTTTAATCATTATAACACACCTGTTGTAAGCAGGTGTGTGACAAGTGAAAAGTGGGTGGTGTCAAGTAACAACCTTTAAACCCAATATGTAACAAGAAGCCATATATCATGAGAGTGGGATTTCAGCAGGAGGTGAGCGTCAAGACATTTGAATGATCCAACAGAGGTTAAAGCCCAGGATCCCTAAAGATGAATAGCCAGGAAATGAAACACTGAGAAAGGTCATCTGTTGGTATGGACTATGTTCTCATAAATATGCTAATGATCCCTAGCTATACATCTTCACTCCAGACTAAAGAGTTTTGGTGGAAGTCCTGATCTGGTGCTTGGAACTTGCCAAGAACCAGATTCAGCCCAAGCAAGCAATTGGCTTAGAACCCAATTGATTTTGGGGTGACACCAACTTTGACTTTTGATGGGGTTGTGTTTCTCCATTAAGAGAGTAACCTCACAATTTGGAATCCTCCTAGTCTCACACTTCCTGCTGTGATGAAGGCTGTGGCAAGGAGTTCTTTGTCCAGCTTCATCTGGTATTTCAGTGTGGCCTAGAACAGAACATAGTGAAAACAGTTGCTCAGTATTTTCACCTCAGGATTCAGTTATTGCAATTTGGTCTACCTGGGAATGGGAGCATAAAGGACAGTGCTGTCACATAATTCTGTTGCTACAGGAGCTGCCCTGACCACCAGTTGGTTTCTGAATGCAATTCAAGATACTGGATAGGACCTGGGTAGATTTCCATCTGTGCCAAATAAATTCTGTCAACTGACCAGGTAAATGGAAGCATCTACTGAAGTTCTACTCCTTTTGAGAAGTAAGACTGGAAGAGGCTTGGAGAGTTCTTGGAGCAGCCTGTCAAAGGCCTCTGTTGTAATGGTCTTTCAGAGAATTAACTTCTGGCTTTTCCAGAATGCTTTTGACGAAAAATCCACACCAAATATGGAGATATTATTATTGTTACTGGTTTATGATTTTATATGCATCTTACATTATTATCACTCTGTATTGTACTGTGAGTGACTTTAATTTATACATCTACTAGTGCTTTAGAGAAAATGGTCTAAAGTTTTTACTGAATAAATAAATCATACCATTTATTGAAAACAATGTGAAATTAGTATAGCATACAATTCAAGAAATGACAGGCAAAGTGTAGACCCTGATCTCAATATAAGACCAATTTCATCTGACAAGAAATATATTAAAAGTACAATACCTATCCACCCACAATCTATTACAACTCTGGGTAGCTGGGTAATTATTGCTGCACAAAATGCAGCAATAAAATACTGTAAAATAAACAATCAGATGTCTGAGACAGGGAGCAATCATTTAACACCAGAACATCAGAAAGAGACTGTCACCTGCACTCAGCCAAGTTCTAGGGATACAGCCAAGTTTTACCGATTTTTTAAAAATAGGACTGGAATGGGGTGGGCTATGACTTTCTGCATCCTGTACTTTAGAAGGAAAGTTTTCTTGTGATGGTGACAGAGAAGAGCTTGTGTTTACAAGACAGCATGTTTAACCATGTGTAATCACATTAATTGGTGAGCAGTAATGCCAGCGATGCTAGTGCCAATGTCATAGTATAATAATAGAACAGAGTCTTGTAGGCTGTGTGAAAGATGTACTTAGGAATTATACAGCTCTGGTCATGGAGGCAGAAAGATTTAGCATGAAAGATATACAGAAGACATGGTTCCTAGAGATGGATGTGGATGAATGAGGCAATAGTGTTCTAATGGCAAGAAGTGGGATGAGAGACAAAGTGCCCATTTTTGATGGATTGGAGATATTTTTTTGGAAGATGTAAAGCTGAATGGGAACTGTACTTCTTGAAGCATATCACTACATTTTGTGCCTGAATTCTCAATTTAGATCAATTTTGAGGGTGGTAGGTGAATGAGTAGAGATTTTAGTTCAAAACATGAACCATAGAAGTTGTAAACCTGCATTTATTTCTTCATGTTTAGGGTTGTCATCAAGAATTTCTGTAAGATCCTCGGTATGACATGCCTGTGACTAATTTACATCAGAAAATCGCATTATTTTATCTGATTTGTTTTTCATCAAAGGAGAAATGTCATAACCAAATATTTGGCAATTATCCCTTGTCAAAACGGCTCTATCATCTGTGTGTTCACAGCAAATTAAAAGTGCTGATTAAAACTTACAGTGTTTTCTTGGGCAGAATTAGGTGACTTTGTGGCATGAAGCATTCTTTATCAATTTACCCTCACTTCTAAAATCTTTTAATCCCATCACCACATCTATGGAGCTCTCAAGAATGGTGACTCCCAGCTTTCGATGCTAGTCAGGGAAAGCCACAATCTTCAGCTAGTGGAATGACTTAAGCTGAAGAAATTTTAGACTGTTGAAGATTACGTTATTCATTCTGGCCCTGAATTCTCAGGAAAGATTGGGTGAACTTCAAGTTCACCTTGAGGAATGTCTGGCACACATCTACTCATTTGTTGATTTGGAAAGAAAGGATAAATCAGTGGGGATTTATTAAAATTTTACATTTTAATGATGGCTGTAGTGCTTAACAATCCCATCGAGTTTCATTTCATTTGCCACGGAGTAGGCCTTTGGTAGGAGAAGCTCCAGGCTGCAAGCTTTAACTAGGCATTTGGTTAAGGCAAAACCTTCAGTTTCATCTGGAATTATCGTGAATCTCAGAGCTTGCAAAATGTTATGAATATATATATATATATATATATATATATATATATATATATAACGATTTAAAAGATAGTTTTTTAAATTGTAATGGGATTTAATTAGTTATAGACCGTTGTTTCTTTTTTTAAAAAAATGAAACAGACCCTCTCTTTAGGAATGCACATGAGGGATAAAAAAATAATATAAATAAGTGACTACATAAATTAGAGCTTTGACCGAAACGTCGATTTTAGAATATTGTAACTCAGTGACACTTGTCTTATTTAGATTTAATGTGTGAATTATCAATCTACTCGAAAGAGAACAAATCCAGATTTGGGCTCCCACGACCTTGCAGCGGAAAGAGGGCCTCCAGGGCTTTTCTTCGAAAGCCGGCAGGCAGCATAGAATTATCGGTAATCAATACCGACAGCCAAAACCGCCTGCCTCCCTGGGACCGCTCATTCTCCACCGCTTCTTCTGCGATTCTGCCTCTTTGGCCCCACGCTTCTGCCCACGCAGCGTTTCCTGCGCCCCGTGACATGATCGGGGCAACTGCCCAAAGCCCCGGAATTGGCCCCATGGCCTGGACGCCAGCACGGGAGAGCTTTCTGTCCTGGGACCCTTCTCCTGACCGAGAGAAAAGTGGACCAGAGTGTGTGAGAGAGGTTCTTAAATCCCGAAATATCCCGCCACGGCTCCAGCTACCACCTGTCGTTTCAGGTGCAAGATTGGTGCCGGGGCCATTTGAGGCGGCCTTCCCAATCCGATGGCTTTGCGCTCCAGGCTGGACAGGGTTCTTTCGGAATACTGTCAGAATGGTGGGGCTTTCATTCACTCCTGGAAACCACCAAGCGAAAAACATTTGGGCAGAGCTTCCCTTGCCGGCCCTTGTCGGGTCGCCGTTCAAGAGGCGCCAAATCGGGGTTGATCTGGAAGGAAGTCTCACCCAAAACGCCTTTGGCTGAGACTTGAGGAATCCCGAAATCCTTCGGTGTATGGGTCCAGGGAGTCAGGATTTGAGTCTTGGAAGAGGGGAGGGGAAATCCCCACGAACGGCCTGCTCCCGGCGGCGCCCCAGACGCGCTGCAGAAGCAGACGAGGGACTGTCGCGCTCCACGGTTATGGCCAGCTCCTTGCGGAAGAGCGCGGTGTCCCAGCCGAAGTTCACAAAAGCAAGGCCAGCAGGAACCATGAGGCTGAGGTAGTAGGGCCTGGGTGCTCATCCCTACCCTAACGAATGCAAACCATATGCAAATAGAGCGACAGGGAACTTCTGTGCGGGAGACAAACCTCACGAGCTGATCCAGCAGTCAGGTGCCCGCTAACGCAGCCCCGGCCCGCAATCTTTTCGAAAAGGGTTGGGAGCTCTCAGGCGAGGATTGCTGATTCTACCCAGTTAGGAAGAAACTTGTGGAAGCTTGCAAAACACTAAATAATTTAGCGTTAGATTTCGGGAAAAATCATTATCTTAAATCACTTCTACGCGCGCTATAAATTGCAGACTTCGGGTAGGGGCTGGGCGATCCACGCTCGAAAGTAGCCATATTCAAAGAGATTGAGATGCTTGTATTAAATATTAATCGGCTGGTGCCTTCCTTCGTTTCTAACTTATTATTAATTAGGCGCCTTCTTGTCTTTTTGCAGAAAGCTCCGCAGAGTCAGTTGCAGCTTTACATATGAATTAAAAGCAGTTTCAAGTGGCTGTAATGCGAAAATTATTCCGTGTCTTCCAAGGCGGAGATCAAGAAGCCGCAGATCGATCTTCCGGCACTTGGCTCGAAGGACAGAGGTTATTGATAGCGGGTATTAATGACCTGGATGATAGCAAAGGGGAAGCGAAGAACCAACCAGCTTATAAACTTTTTATCTGCTGTAGCGCCAGCCATGAATTACGGCGCCCACGGAGGGTAATTTATGCATCCTGAGGGTTCCTTTATCCTCTCTCTCTGAGTTCGAAACTTTTGGTGCACAGATGCAGACTAATGGGATTCTGGGGCGCAAGTCGTCAAGCCGGATAATCACAATGAGAAGCAGCGACCTAGGTAGTCCTGACAACAGAGAAGTGGGGAGAGGAAGGGTGGCGGGGGACGCAGGGCAGGACAGCCGTGGAACAGCGAAAAGAGCCTCTGCAACACACGCCGCTTGCCCACCCACGCAGGAAGAAGCGGTGGGCGAGGTCGCTGGCTGCCTGAAGTTTTCCGCAGTCTGAAATGCTGCGCTGTCCACCGCAAAGACTCGGAGAGGGGCAGGAAAGGGGCGGGCGGCCGACCTGACCGGGACAGGAACCGGTTCACGGCGGCTTCCATCCTTATGCGCGGCTGTATTTAATCGCCGGGCGGGGGAAGTATCTTGTTTCTAAATATCCCTAAATGAAGGTCGAGAATATCTACAGGATGGGCGAAAAGACCTGGGCTCCCGTCACCAAATCTAGAAGCTAGTAAGCATCAAAAGTAGGTGATTTCAGTCGCTTGATCCCCATAGAGCTTGGTTCAAGAACGGTCGTCTTGAACTCAAGTCCTGCTGCTAATTAAGAGGGAGAGGAAATGGCCCAAGAAGAGTCAAATAGAACGAAAAACAGCGGGTAATTAAAAACAAACAAGCAGGAGACCCAAAAGCCAAGAGGGAAAGATTAATCTGCATTAAGAGGGGTCCTGCGCTCACCAGATTGCTAGGCTATTTTATGAATTTATAGAACTTTCTGTACTATTCTTTTATTAAGCTTACAAACTGCGTGACTCCAAGTAACTCTAGGCGGCTTACTTCTTACAAAGAAGTAAGCAAAATATACTTCATAAACTACAGAAAAGGTTCGCTGCCCTCTACCTTGTTAAATCCCTTTCTTCCTCCCTGACCTTGACTTTGGCGAACGCGAGATCTGTCAGAGATTTTATACGGTTCCCTGGAATCACAGTGTATAAGGAAACCCAGAAAATGCGTCTCTCCTTCACCCCTTTCGTTTTCCCTCCTCTGTCCAGGAAATAATGCCCATTTTGACGAGTGCTTGAATATAAAATGTAGTTAACAGAATTTGTGTTGGCCACAGGGTGGCCTGACTCCATGGAAGCCAACACCCATCAGAGCATAAAACAACCGGACGAAGTGTACGAGATCAAGAAATGTGGAGGGAGTTGATCCATAGAATCGCCCGCAATCCGACACGATGGAACGGATGACATCGTCGTTATCAATAGAATAAGTAATAAACGCATATCGACCTTGTGAAGCTTATACACTTCTGACAAGATTATTCTTCTCTCCCCATATATTCATGTCTCTTACGAGTGGCCTGTCCTAAGAAAACAGTCCCGTATTTTTTCCTTCTCTTGAAAAAAACAAATGCTTCACCGAGGGAGCCAACCCCGGCTTTGCAAAACGAAGCCGTTTCCCCGCGCCACTTATTAGCAATGGAGCGGGTTTGTCATCCCCGCCGAGCCGCCTCCTTTCCTTCTGCCAAGGCTTCGGCACTGTTTTTTTTGTTTGTTTTTTCCTATTTAACCGGAGATTTCTGGGTGAGGCCGGGGAGCATTCAAATAGGGGAACTACTGCGGACTTAAGAAGTTGATACGATTAAACTGCACCGAGAAAGGAAAGTGGTCGCCTAGCTGGCCCCCCAACACGTGGCCTACATCGATTAGTATCTAGAGTGCAGTCAGATCTGAATGTAATTGCCGGATTAGTTATTGCCACAAAAAAATGACACTTTACGTTCATCATCTTTATAAAATGTAGTGAACTTTACTAATCCATAAGGCCTGCAGTAGAAAACATTTTAAAAAGAAAAACAAATTTATTACTGTAATAAAACTCTTAATTTCTTCATTCCTGCTAAAAAGTGAAAATAGTCTTAGCTACTACTCGCATTCAAGAAAAGGACAGAGGAGTTGCATTCTCCGCCCCCTTCCAAAGCAACAAACCCGACGGGACCTGGCGCTGGGAGGGGGGCTGGAACTACCAAACGCAACCCCAAAGCTGACGCAAAATTGCCTGGCAAGATTCAGCCGCGAGACCAATTTTTGAAACGTGCTCCTGACCCCCCCAGAGGTGCCTGAGCGCGGGGGGGAAGAGCCGAGGCTGCCCAGGGCGAGAGCCAAAAGAAGGCTAATTGATGCCCAGCGGCCCTTGGCTACCACTAGCATCCAGAAGGAAACGGCTGCTGCTGCTGCTGCTGCTGCTGGCCTCAAGGCGACACCCGAAGAGCGGACGTCGGCCAATCGGGCCTCACTGCGCCCGGGTGAGAAGGGGGCGACTCACTGCTTGCTCCCCGCTGGAATTCAGAGGGAGGGCGGAAGACTCGGACTCTGCCAGCGGGAGCGGGAAAGGGGAGAGCTCCTCTCCTCGGGCGCCTCTCGGCCCAATCCGACTGACGGAAGGTAGGAGTTGGAGCGGTTTCCGGTCGGCCGCCGAGAAAGAACCAGCAGAGGCCTCCCGAGACGCCCCAGTCGCCCAGCCGGAGCGCTGTCTATGCCCGGCCAACAGGAAACTCCAGCCGGGCACGGCCTATTGCCTGCCCCGCTCTGGAAGAGCAACCGAGCGGTTCTTAGCCAGAACAGAGGCTGCGGGGCTGCCGGCCCTTCTTCCGAGTCTCAGCTGCAGTCCGTAGGAGGGGCTGACCCGTCCCTTCGGTTCCGCCTTTAGCTCAGCTAACCGGACTGGTTCGGGGAAACCTGGGAAAGACCGGAAGGAAGAGGCCTCCCCTTAATCTTTCAAAGGCCGCAGGTCACTCAGCCTTTCAGGAAAACCCTTGGAGGTGGGGGAGGTGGGGGGGCTGAGAAAGGCGGTCCAGGTCAATCTCTCCTGATTGCCATTCTCCCAACCCCTCGTCCCCCCCCCCAGCTCTGTTGCCATAGACAGGCAGTGATGTCAGCTTCCACCTCAGCCATTTTTCAGTTGTGGGAATTTGCATGGCTTGGGTGTACATTTGAACAGTGGTTGCCCATATTGTTGGGGTGGTGTGAATCAGTTCTCAAAATAGGAGTAAATAACCCATGCTGTTTTTACCTTCAACAGGAAGATACCATCTGACTATAGGAGACTACATAACTATTTTTCACTGCAGATGTCACTATCAATCAATGAATGCTCTCTTCAATATCTTGAATTAAAGATATGCTTATAGGGTCCTATAAGGTCATACTGCTGTTTGAAAAATTCAGAACAACATCACAACCTTCCCTTGTCTCAATTGGATGGGAGCTGCTTAACACTAACTCTCATGTTATCGCCCTGAGTGACTATTTCCAAACCCAAAGGTCACCATAGCCACATCCCCGTGGAGCTGATATGCATCAACCCAGTAACCTTTCGCATCAAGATGGGCAGCAAGCTCTTTATGACCGCAGGTCAATGGAAGGAACACATTTCCTGTCAAGTCAAAGCCACTTTCATATGTTGGTTTCCTTGAAGCAAATAATATCACTTATGGGGGGGGAAGAGGTTTGTTGGGTATGCACATCAGAAAATAGTAATGCCTGCAAACAGGAAAAGAAAAATATTTAAAGAGGCTTTTAAATGCTTTTAATGTTGAGATCTGTTGAGATCTATTGGCTTCTGCTTTTCTATGTAAAAGAAAGCCTTTTTCCCATTTTCCCACTGTAAAAAATATTTCAATCTGGAAAAAGCAGGGTCCTTTGGGGATTGGAATAGTTTTACCCAGAGGTAACAATTTCTGTGCCAGAGCTGCCACAAACTTAAACCTCTAAATAGAAAAAATCCTTGGTTCCATTTGTTGAGAAAGGTATAGTTTTATTAAAAGTCAAGTGCATTGCACTACTGCACAGTGAGAACTGAGAATCGAGCACCAAAATCCTTAAGTTCAACTTTTCCCTCCCTTAACTGCTTCCCATCGCTGACCAGCCCCCCATGATCAATCAGGTTCAAGCAAGATTCCCCCAAGCATTTCCCTTCCCATCCACTCTCCCCAGAGTTGATGGCAGACTAAGCAAGCACAAGCAAGTGTGAGGTGGCAGATAACCCTCTGGCTTCTGTTGGGAACACAGCTACCCAGACTGGGTGTCTGTAGGACATTAAGAAAAAGATGCAGGAATGTCTTGAGCAGAGGTTTGAAGCTGCAGGACACAGCTTGACAAACTCTGAGTTTATTGCTTCTTATATACTTGTTACATACATAGGCTTTACCATTAAATGCTGACAAAGGTTTCTTCATTGGAAAATGTCTTCATGTAAGCAACTATTTTCTAGTAACACATTACATGGTCAAAGATCAGGTAAAAACAAATACAGGTAGATGAAAACAGAAGGAACTAACAAAGACAGGAAGAGATAGGAGAAGGAACTAAGCATATTATCTGTTTAGGAGGTAAGATATTAAGTCAAAAGGGTATGACCTTCTGGCTGCTTCAGTAGGACAAAGGGTATCAAAAGGTTATGAGGTTTGTGGGGGGGAAAGCATGGCAGTTTGCTGCGCATGCAAATTCCCCCACATCTCACTCTTCTCTATTTTATTAATGAGGACATTATCCTAAGCTGGAGTAGTTAGTGGGTCTTAGGGGACATATAACTTTGCATTTGTTTATACAAAACATAACTTGTTCCTGAGGTAAGTTAATGGTAGTTTAGTGTGGAAAATTGAAAGTAGAGGAAAAAAACATTGAATAACCATATATGTACATAATTAAAAGATACCTCTTGAAAGGAGGTACAATTTAAAATTCTTTGACTGACATGTATACAATGAGGTTTTTTAGATGAAGTAGTACAATTGACAATTTTTGCACAGGTAAGATTTGTAGGAACAGCTACAATTGGTGTATGTAAAACAATAGCACCAAGGGGTAACATGTAAGAGGCATGACCCTAGCTTGACATAGTTGCATAATGAAATTCATTGTCTGATAAAAAATTGCTTAAACCAGTATAATTTTTTAAAACTGAAGCGGGAACACACAAAGCTATAAGACAGGTAGAGAATAGATTTTCCATATCATATGATTCAGAAATACAAAGGTCTGTCACTTGTGTGATATTAGCTAATTGCACCCAAATATTATATTTCATCCATGATTCTAAAGAATGAGTGGGAGAGCTTGAGCCCCCACACAGCAATTAAGAAGGAAAGAGAGGCAAAGAATGACTAAGGAATTTGCAGTCAGAAGCACAAATATGGCAGCGCATAAATTCTCTGGTGTAAGTTCTTTTCCCTGTTGCCACAGAACCATCTGTGCTTTGAAGGTTAGGTTTTTCACATCGCCCCAGGTTGTTGGTCAACTGCGATGGCGAGAACGAAAGGGACATTGTGCTGTCTGAAGAGTCACCTGCTTCATTTCCAGTATTGGGTTCTGGACTTGATGCCATGACATCGTTGGCTGGTTGCCCAATGGATTAGGGAGCACAGCTTTCTGCTGAAAGTGACGCTGGTAGGCAGTAGTTTTTTAAAAAGAAATATTTAGCTGATTTAAAGTTACTAGGACTTTATTGACTTGATGATTTATCCATGCCAAATTAGGTACCCTTGATCCCTCCTTTTTATTTGTTTGTGAAGGCAGTCCTTAAAGGACCGATGCATATGTGAGAAACAAAGGATAGCTGCTGCAAAGTTAAAAACAAAGCCATAAGATTGGGGTCGATCCTGGGGGTGATGTAAGCACCTGGAAAATTAAAAATAAGTTGGCACACATAATGACAGTCAGAGATTAAGTTAAAAGTCTGTTGAGAAAAGGTGTGCAGCAGATAATTCTGAGCATTGTGGTGAGGATTGCACTGCAGTGTAGGCAGATGATATGAAATACAGTTTATATAGTCAGCACAGAAGAGATAAGTTATTCTGAAAATAAAATTGAAAATCAAATTTTAGAATAGGAAGAACAATATTAATTAAATCAATCCCACTTCAAGGACAAGATCGATTGTGTCCTAAGGTTATTTCAGCAACAGCCTGGATAAAAGATAAAACATTTTGGGATGGGATAAGTAAAGCCATTCAATACAATATACTTTTTGCGCTTCTAACACACTTAATAGTTTACTAATAAGAAATATCAAAAAGTGTTAAATGACAATTTTTATGTGGAATTCTGTCCACAAATTGAGTACTCAAGTACTTAATTTGCTCAACTGTGGTAAATGCTGCAAGTAGAACTTCAATAAGATCTCCAGGTTGTTTTCCTTTGGTCAATAAGTCAAATTCCAAGTTAATCAAATACCATTCAGATGGAAACAAATTTCTATTAAGTAGGTTAAACATTTACAAATCTTAAGCAAAACAATTCAGAGTCATTTCTTTAGGTTGATGGATATATAGGTCTAACTAACCAATTTAAACAACAATTTTCTCCCCCCCCCCCCAAAATTGTCCAACAATTACTGTCTCTTCTTTCGAGTAAAACTTTGTAAGAGTGATCATTAAATTTCATCTCCACTCGCAAACCGGAATTCTAAGCAGAGAGGAAAAAAAGTTTTAAACGAACAGTTTTCCCCCACCCTCTTCTTTCTGTCTCTCTTGCTCTTAAAGCAACACAGCCAGTTGAAAAACAAAAGAGACAGGAAAAGTTTTTGTTACAAACTTCTCACCACTAAAAATTAGTTTTCTCTCCTTGACATGCATTTTCCATAAATTCTCTCACACATTCTCCATGGGACTCTTCTCATGCAAACACTTACTATTACTTTTCAATTACAACAATAAAATCTGCAGTTTTCTATTTTTTTTTACAGCCTGGGAGGGAGTGGGTGGAGGATAGGGTTTGAAGGCTAACACACACACTTAGGTATCAACAAATTAATTCATTCATGTTCATTCTAACTGCAGGTATCAACAAATTAATTCATTCATTTTCATTCTTGTATAAACAATTCCACATACAAATATTTCATTTCATACTTTCTCCAAACAAACCATGTATTCTTTAATAAGGCCTTTTTGTATTGTTGTTATCAGAGAGGGTTTGACCCTCTTCCAAGTCTTAGAAATAACACAGAACAACACAGACAAACATATATACACAAATACTAATAAAACAACATTGATTTAGACATATGGTTTGTCCTGCAAGAAGCGAGAAAAATCATGAGATGATTCCTACCAAACGTGTTTTTTTAATAGGGCCCTTTTAATCATCTCCTATTTTTCTCACCATTCCAAGCCCAAGCATAATGTTCTGGGTGGCCACACACACATATACACATATACACACTTATACATAAACAAAACACACATCAATTTGGGGTTTGAGGCTAAAACAGGCCTCCCCTTTTAATTAAAAAGGAGGAGAACATTTATGGTTACTTCCAACTTATCCCAGCAACTTCAAAAGACATTGGGGAAAGACTAAAAGGAATATTGAAGGTGTGAAGGGTGAGGGGAAAGTAGCAGCCTCCTCTCCTCACCTCTTGACAAAGGGGAATTGAATAGAGCCAGATTAAAAGGGGAAAAAAGGAAAAAAACTTGCTCTCAGTTCTTTGAATTTTCTTTTCTTTTTCTTCCATGGCTTTACTTGTTATCAGATAAACTAGCCAACCGAAGGTTTACAAAGTTTTTCAATGTTGTCTTGTTAAAGATTATTTATACTTCTACACATCAACACAAAGCACCATCAGATATTGTCTGACAGGGTTAAACTTAACAGCTACTTGAAGTTTCAAAACATCCCAATTGTTCAAAACACATTGCAGAGGAGTACATTTTGATTTAATTTGTTTCTTTAAATTCCTCTGACATTCCCCATATATATTTTTTCTACTTCAAGATTGTTCCTCTAATATTTTCCTTACGGGGGTGTATGGTGGCCGTAAGGAGGGAAAAGAATTAGCCTCTTCAGAAGGAGCTGAAAATCCAATTAAAGATGCTTTTGGAGGCACAGTTTTTACTTTGATCCTAATCAGGTGTAGGGCTTGTAGTTAATTGTTGCCGTGCTGAAGCATCTGAGCCAAATTTTTCCACTGCTTGATGGCACTGATGCCATTGATGTAATACCTGTACTGGGGCCCAAGATTCAAGATGTAAAGTATGCCCTATCTTTTCCCAATCTTGTAACCTAAGCGTCCAGCGCTTAGGATATCAAGGGGAGTGTTTCCCTACCTCACCCACCAGCTTCCTTTTGTCTGCATCAGGTATTTTCATGCCTGATTTGTGTAACAGGAATCTGAGTTCCTCTGCTGGTGCTGAGATAGATTGCAACCCTTACTTAACACTGAGGGGTCCCGTAGGATGAAAGTGCACTTAGGGGTCTATTCCAGACGCTGGTAAGTAAGTTGGCTGTTGCTCCCTCGGAAGGGGGGGCTGTCCCAGTTGCTCCATGGGGGGGGGCTGTCCCTGTTTTCAGGCGCCAGATGTAGGACAGTAAGAAAAACACGCAGGCATGTCTTGAGCAGAGGTTTGAAGTTGCAGGACACAGCTTGACAAACTCTGAGTTTATTGCTTCTTATATACTTGTTACATACATAGGCTTTACCATTAAATGCTGACAAAGGTTTCTTCATTGGAAAATGTCTTCATGTAAGCAACTATTTTCTAGTAACACATTACATGGTCAAAAATCAGATAAGAACAAATACAGGTAGATGAAAACAGAAGGAACTAACAAAGACAGGAAGAGATAGGAGAAGGAACTAAGCATATTATCTGTTTAGATAGGTAAATTATTAAGTCAAAACGGTATGACCTTCTGGCTGCTTCATTAGGACAAAGGGTATCAAAAGGTTATGAGGTTTCAGCTTCCGGTGTGATCAAGCAGCTACGATGGCTGCTTTTCACAAAGTAGCCCGTTCCTGGGTTGTGTAAAAGCCGCGGGACTTTGACAATCAGCTGTCCTGCGGCTTGAATCTCTTCCCTGGGAGAAAGGGAAGTGAAGAGCCACTCAGGTAGAGGTAAGAGCTCCCCTGGATCTCCATAATTTCAGGGATCAGAGGGTAGAGCTCCCTCGGAGCCTGAGCCAACTCCACACTCCAGGATGTCTTTGTCCCGAAGTTCTGGGATGAAGCAAGGCGCCGCTCCCACATCTGCTTTTTTGGGAGGCTTGTGAGTATTCAAATGCAGACGGAGCAGACCAGGAGAAAGTGGATTTAAGATTGATTGTGACTTTAACTCCTGCAAGCATTTTCTTTGTTTACTTTCCCTTTTGAAGAAAGGGAAAGTGAAAGGCAAAATGGCAACTGTCTTTCTTGTTTGACTTTGCAACAAAGTTAAAAGTTCATGTTTTAAATATAGAGGCAAGAATTTTGTTCCTCTTTCTCTCTTTTTTTATTATTTTATTATTATTATTATTATTTAAAGAACTGTTGCTCCTTTGAACTTAACAGAATGGCTTCAAAACATTTGGTCTCTGTCCCTAAAGCTTCTATCTCCTCCCCAATGACTCAGCCTGCTTCTCAGTCTAAACCAAAATCACCCCCACCGTCTCCTCCTTCTGCAATCTCTCTCAAAGACTTACAAGAGGCTTTAAAAATGACTGCTTTGGATATTAAAGAGGAGGTAAAAGATCTTATAATTGCAGAGAGGGCTATTACAGAAGAATTATTGGAGAAAAAGAACAAGCAGGTCAGAGAAGACATATTATTTGTGTTTTCTGGTCTTGCCCTGCATATTGAAAGGATTGACGATAAGATGGAAGAGATTACTGAAAATGCAGCAAAACTGGAATTTAGAATGGAGGAAGTGGAGAATAAGATAGAAGTTACACAGGATGAACAAACTATTTCACAATATAGAGAAATGGAGTTCGCATTGCGTATCCGGGGATTGAAAGAAAATTCCCAGGAAGATTTGAAGATGCTTATTGTTAGAGATATCGCTTTTAATCTTGGATGGAGACCAGAAGAGGTTGGGAATGAGATAGAAAAAATCTGCAGAGTCAACTCACGGGTTGCCAGACAGAGAAATTTACCAAGAGATGTGGTTATTTACTTTTCTAGAAGATCTACTCGTAATGAAATCATACAGGTTTTTTATAAAAAGAGGTTTCAAATTGCAGCTCAAGATGTGATAATTTTAAAAGAAATACCTCCAAAAATTTTAAGAGGTAGAAAAAATTTTACTTTTCTGTCTGATGAGTTAAAACGTCGTCAAACCCAGTTCAGATGGGAGATTCCAAGAGGAATAGTAGTGAATTATGATGGAATACGTTACAGATTAACTACAGTTTTAAAGGCAAGAGATTTCTATCACTCTATTGTAAAGGCAAGACTGTCTTCACCTCCACAAACAAGGATAATTGAAGAGCCTGTTATGGCAGGAGCTTCCTCATTGATGGTCATGGAACAAGTGGTGTTGCCTGTACAGAATCTTGAGATAAAAGATCAAAGGATGACACGAGCTGCCCATAAACACAAAGAAAAAGAGCAGCAGCAGAAGAGTGGCGATAAAGTAGAAGGAATGGTTACTACAGAGCCTGTGGGAGGGGCAAGACCTAAAAGATCTTCGACAGTTGATCTTCAGGCTATGCTTCAAAGGCTTCAGGCCGGTGTAGATGGCCAAGCTCCTGACCTGGAATGTTAATGGCTTAAATTCACCTCAGAAACGGAGAAAGGTCTTCTATTATTTGAAACAATATAATAATGACTTGATATGTTTGCAAGAGACTCATATAACTTCAAGGACTCAAAATATTTGACAAATTCTCATTTTGGATCACTTTTTATAGCTCCAGCTCCGGGAAAAAAGGGGGTATTGTAATTTATGTGAAGAAAAATTTATCGGCTAAATTAATTGAGGTTGATCTTGAAGGAAGATATGTCTTTGTGGAACTACTGTTACAAGACAAGAAAGTTCTTATTGTTGGATTATATGCCCCTACAGAAGCAATTCTATAAGCTTTTGCATGGGAAGATATCCCAGTTGGATTATAAATCTGTAATTTTAATGGGTGACTGGAATGGAGTTTTGGATATAACTATAGATAAAAAGAGCTCTTCAAAAAATTTTACTCAGACTAAATTACCCCCAAAAATTTTTGATTTGAAAGAAGAGTTGGAACTTATTGACATTTGGCGAGAAAGGAACACAAGTGATAGAGATTTTACCTTCTATTCGGATAGACACCAGTCATTTTCAAGGATTGACTTCTTTTTGATTTTCTTTCTAGGGTGAGAAAGGTAAAAATCTTTCCCAGGACCCTTTCAGACCACAGTCCTGTGTGGATGGAGCTATACTTGGAAGATGGGAACAGAAGGCCTTGGAGACTGAATGAGAATTTGTTTACCCGGGGAGAGTTTGTACAAAAATGTAAAGAGTATTTAAAGGAGTTTTTTGCTTTAAATATGAATAAGGGTACATAGGTGCCCATGGTCTGGGACACCAGTAAGGCATATATGAGGGGAATTTTAATTCATTTAAATAAAGTTTCTAGGGATAAAAGGATACAAAGACGAAGAGAAATAGAAGATGAGATTAAAATAAAAGAAGAAGTGCTTGCTCTTAACCCAACTGATAATAACTTAAAGGTTTCTATAAAGATGCTTAGGGAACAATTTAATATGGTGATGGCAGATCAGGTGGCTACCAATTTGCGTTATATGAGACATAATACTTTTTGTAATGCGAATGAAGGCTAGGATTATAGAGAAAGTAAAATATAAAGGTACTGAATTTTTTCAGCAAAATTTGATTAAAAAGAGTTTTTTAGATTTTTACACAAAACTATACTCAAGTGATAATATAAAGGGAATGGATATAGATAAATATTTACAATCAGTACATTTTCCTAAACTTTCTGAGGAACAGCAAAATGGGATGAATTGTTCAATTACTGTGGAGGAAATTGGCTTAGCTATCAAGCAGTTAAAGGTGGGAAAGTCTCCAGGAACAGATGGATTGACGTCGACATATTATAAAAATTTATATGAAGAAATGTTGGAGCCATTAAAGGAGCTTTTTTTTTTTTTTTTATTAAAAGTTTTATAAATTTTACAAAAAAAAACAAGAACAATACAGAACAAAAAACAACATATACAAAAGAAAAAAAAAATTAAACAATACATATAAAAAAAAACCCCCCACCCCACACCCCTCCCAAAAACCCTCCCTTCCCCCCCCCTGAGCTTCCCAGAGCAGAATATAGGCTTAAGAAATAATAATAAAAAAATAAAAATAAAAATAAAAATTAAATTAAAAACTTTATATTTATATATATAAAAAAGATATCTATAATATATATAAAAATAAAACTTATGAAAAAGCTATATAATATTTTTGTATACCCAATCTAAATTGTATAAATTTTATCCATTTGTCCCAGATAGCAAAAAACTTCTCTTGCGTTTGTTGCTTTAAGAAAGCCGAAATCTTTGCCATTTCCGCCAGATAAGCTACTTTAAAAAACCATTCCTGCAATGTAGGCAAAGATTCCTTCTTCCAATATTGTCCAACTAACAGCCTCGCGGCTGTGATCAAGTTTAACATCAATACAACCTCCTTTGTATCACAATCTGTAACAATACCTAACAAAAATAATTGCGGAGTAAATTTTACCCTCCTTCTAAAAATTCTCTGGATATTCCACCATATTTTGATCCAAAATGCTTTTATCTCTCTACATGACCACCAAATATGATAATAGGAAGCCTCCTTATAACCACATCTCCAACATTTAGGTTGCACGTCAGGGTACATGTAAGACATTTTTTGTGGATCAAGGTGCCATCTATAAAACATTTTATAAAAATTCTCCCTTAGATTCTGTGCTTGAGTAAATTTGACATTTCTCACCCAAATAGTTTCCCAGGTGTCCAATGAAACTGGCTCACCAAAGTTCTGCGCCCATCTAATCATACAATCTTTAATTAGTTCCGTTTCTGAGTCCAATTCAACTAAAACCCCATAAATTCTCTTAATGTGGGTTTGTCTTTGATCCTTCAGTTGCTTAATAAGATTTTCATCTTCTCTAAGAAAACCCACCTTACAATCCATCTTCCATCTATCTAGTAGTTGCCTATATTGGAACCAAGAATAAGTAAAATTTTCTTGTGCTAATTCTTCCCGTGATTTTAATTGCCAGTTTTGTCCATCCCATTTAAGTAACTGTCTGTAAGACACCATATCCATTTTAACCCCTCTTTTTATTCCTTCTATCGCATGCCAAGGTATAGCCCATAATGGTACTTTAAAATCACTTTTATAATATTTTCTCCAAATCCTAAGTAAAGAAATTCTTAAAATATGAGATTTAAAAGCCCAATCTATTTTTTTATTAAATATTAAATAGGCATGCCACCCATAAAGTAAATCCCATCCCTCTAGATAAAGTATCTCAGAATTTGTCAAATTTACCCAGTCACTAATTAATGTTAAAACCACCGCATCATAATATAATTTCAAATTTGGTACCTTGAGTCCGCCCCTCTCACGGAAGTCTTGCATAATTTTGAACTTAACCCTTGGTTTTTTCCCTGCCCAAATAAATTTATTGAGACCCTTCTGCCACTCATTTAAATTAATCTCATTTTTCAAAATTGGTAACATTTGAAACAAAAAAAGAAACTTGGTTAGAATATTCATTTTTATCACTGCAATTCTTCCCATGAGGGATAATTGCAGCTTTTCCCAATTCTTCAAGTCTTTCTGTACCCCGACCCACAACCTTTCATAATTATTTTTAAATAGTTTTGCATTAGTCTCTTTGGGCTCTTTTTTACGTTGCTCTTTCTCTTTACGCTTATAAGCTGCACGAGTCATCCTCTGCTCTTTAGCCTCCGTTTGGCGTTGCTTTGCCACTTCTATCATCCCTGCGGAAACCAAATCTAGTGCCTCAGATTGCTGCTCAGGTTCCTTAGCACTCAAAGATTTCCGACCAGATGAAGTTGAGCCTGCACTCAGGACCGAAGTATAGAAATCTCTAGCTTTGTCAACTGTGTTCAATCTGTAACGTGTCCCAGCATGGCTCAAAACGATACCCATCGGAATTTCCCATCTGAATGGCATCGATCTAGCTTTAAGCTCATTGGTTAAAAAAGCAAAGTCTTTCCTACTTCTTAAAATTTTAGATGGGATTTCCTTTAGAATGATGACATCTTGGGCGGCAATCTGAAATCTTTTGTTGTAAAAAGCTTGTATAATCTCATTCCGCAGGGACTTCTTTGTAAAGTAAATCACCACATCTCTGGGCAAATTCTTCTGCTTAGCAATCCAGGAGTTGAGTCTATAAATTTTTTCTACTTCTCTCTGTAATTCTCCTTTATCCATATCCAAAGCCAGCGCCAGATCACTAAGAACCACCTCCATCAAATCTTGATTCATATCTTCCTTGAGGCCTCTAATCCTCAGAGCATACTCCATTTGTCTGTATTGAAACATCAAAATATCTTCTTGTGAGGAGTCCACCTTCCTTTCCACGTCTTGAATTTTGTCATCTAAAGAGTCAACTTTGTCTTCCACTTCCTCAAGCCTTGCATCGAGCTTAACCACCACAGTAGCCAAACCTGAAACAGCTGCCAGTATATCTTGTCGTAATTCATTATTATTTTCTTGCAATTTAGACTTTATCCCCGTTATCTCTTCTTTGAGATCAGATTTAATTTCTGATTTAATCTGTGAAACAAATTGAGTCATTTCCTCTCTCATTTGAACTACAATCTCTCCCATTATGCCTCTAACCTCTTGCACTGAAAGTCCAGGTAGAGGAGGGGAGGGTGGTGGCTGAGCCGGTGGTGCATGTTTAGATTGTTGTTGTAGCTGTGCAGTGGAAGTTATAGGAGAAGAAATAACCTTGGGTACTGAGGAAGGCTGCTGCCTCTTTGAAGCCATTTTAAAAAGCACAATTGTCACTTCCCTTTCCCCTCCAGCCAAAAAGGGAGGAGGAAAAAAAGAAAAAAAGAATTTTTAAAAAGAGACAAACTATAATCATTAAAAGTCCAGAATAAATCCCAAGAATAAGTAATAAAAGAGCAAACAATTCAAAAAAAAAATTCTAAGCCAAAAGCAAAAGCAAAAGCAAAAAACAATCCTTAAAAAGGGAAAGTAAAACAAAAGAGAAAGGAAAAAAAAACTCCGACACTTTCAAAACGCCATCTTAAGTCCTTTCACTAGTATAACAAAGAAAAGGAGGAAAAATAGTAAAAATCAAAAGATAAAAAAATAAACACCTAAAATATAAGAAAAAGTCCTTTAAACTGCTCCGTCCG
Source organism: Crotalus tigris (assembly GCF_016545835.1). Taxonomy (NCBI): domain Eukaryota; kingdom Metazoa; phylum Chordata; class Lepidosauria; order Squamata; family Viperidae; genus Crotalus; species Crotalus tigris. Next base: position 74,461 of record NW_024096608.1, read on the forward strand.
TTTAAAAATTACTCACCAAAATGCTGTAAACACGGAGATAGAAGCGGCGGTTTCTTTTGCTTCCAAGGAAGCAAAAACAGCTGGGAGGCGGAGATCAGCAAGAGCTCCGAGGGAACACTCCTTTCACCCCCTCTAGAAATAAATCCAGAGGGGGTTCAGGGGTTCTACCTCTACTCTTGCGTTCTCTATCCCTTCCCTTTGCCCGGGAAGGGATTTCCGAGCCGCGGGCCAGCTGATGCGCGCTGCGCTCCGCGGCTCTGACACTTCCCCAGCTGGACGGCTAAAAGCTAGCCGCCATCGCCGTCGCCTCCCACCGGAAGCAAAGGAGCTTTTTAATAGTATCTTGCTGGGAGCACAAGTTCCTCCTTCTTGGAAAAGAGCGTTTATATCATTGATTCCGAAGGAGGATCAAGATCTTACAGAGCCTAAGAATTATAGGCCGATATCATTATTAAATGTAGATTACAAGATTTTTACAAAAAATTTGGCAAATAGATTAATGCAGGTTATGAAGGATTTGATTCACAGTGATCAATCAGGATTCATAACAGGGCGATACATGAAATATAATGTTAGACAAATTATTAACTTACTTGAGTATTTGGATAAGAACAATCAGATTCCTGTGGCTTTTATATTTTTGGATGCTGAAAAAGCCTTTGATCAATTAGATTGGCAATTCTTATTCTCACTGGTAGAGAAAATGAATTTTGGGGATAATTTTTTACATGCACTTAAAGCTATATATCAGCAACAATCTGCTCATATTGTTGTTAATGGGGGAATTGACTGAGACTTTTAATATTGAAAAAGGGACAAGACAAGGATGTCCATTATCTCCATTGTTATTTGTTTTGACATTGGAGATTTTGTTGATCCAGATTTGAGAATCAACGGTAATCAAGGGTATAAAGATAAGAAAAAATGAGTATAAATTACGGGCTTTTGCGGATGATTTGGTTTTGATTTTGGAACAACCGATTAGAGTGGTTGATTGTCTATTAGAACTTATAACACAGTATGGAAAAGTTTCTGGTTTTAAAGTCAATAACCATAAGACTAAGATATTATCTAAGAATATGTCAGCCAATGACAAGGAAAGTTTGGGTAAAGCCACAGGTTTTCAGATGGTGAAAAAGGTTAAATATCTGGGAGTATATTTAACTGCCTCAAATGGAAAATTGTATAAAAATAATTATGAATTAATATGGGCAAAAGTGCAAAAGGATTTAAATGACTGGAAAAAACTGCAATTGTCATTGTTGGGGAGAATTTCAGCTGTAAAAATGAATGTTCTAACAAAGTTTCTTTTCTTGTTTCAGATGATACCTATTTTAAAAAAAGATGTAAATTTGGAGGAATGGCAGAAGGGTATCAATAAATTCATTTGGGCTGGGAAAAAACCAAGGGTTAAGTTTAAGATTTTGCAAGATGCCCGAGAAAGAGGAGGACTTAAAGCATTTAACTTGAAATTATACTATGATGCAGCCGCCTTAACTTGAAAAAGTGATTGGCTTAATTTAACAAATAAGGATATTCTTGTTCTTGAAGGATGGGATTTAATGTATGGTTGGCATGCATATTTAATTTTTAATAAGAAAGTGGACTGGGCTTTCAAATCACATATTTTGAGGAATGTCTTATTTTGAGTTTGGAAAAAGTATTATTATAGGTTAAACTATAAAATACCTATCTGGGGGATTCCTAGACATGCAATTGAGGGGATTTCTAAGGGGATGAATTTTGATAAAATTTCGTATAAAAAATTATTAACTTGGTCAGGTTCGGATTGGCATTTAAAATCTCTAGATGTATTAAGGCAAGAAAATATTCTACAGTCATGGTTTCAGTATTTACAAATAGTGGACAGGTGGACTGTAGATAAAAAAGAAGGAATAACACTAGAAGATGGAAATCTGGTTATTCAGATTAAAGATCAGAGTCAGGCCCATATAAAAAGAATATAGAATTAGACTCTGAAACAGAATTGGTAAAGACTGTATGATTAAATGGGCTCAGAATATCCAGGATCCGATCCCATTGGACTTATGGGAGACAATTTGGATTAGAAATGTTAGATTTACACAAGCTCAAAATTTGAGGGAAAATTTTTATAAAATGTTTTAAAGATGGCATTTAGATCCTAAAAAATTATCTTGTATGTATCCAAATTTACAACCCAAATGTTGGAGATGTGGTAATATGGATGCGACATATTTTCATGGTTGGTGGAATTGTAAAAAGGTAAAGGCTTTTTGGATTATGATTTGGTGGAACATTCAAAAGATTTTTAAAAGGAAGATAAAGTTCACCCCTCAATTATTCTTATTGGGTATCTTTGTGGATTTAAATGACAAAGAAACTACTTTAATGTTGAATTTATTAACTGCAGCAAGGTTATTAGTAGGCTCGTATTGGAAGAAGGACTCGTTGCCTACTTTAGAAGAATGGATATTTAAAGTTTCTAACTTTGCAGAAATGGCAAAAATTTCTGCTTATTTGAGGGATCATACACAAAAAAGATATATTATTGTATGGAGAAGATGGATAGATTATATTCAGAAAAAATATGGGACTATAAAGTTTCATTTATTTTATGAGTAAATTTTTTAATAACTGTTGTAGAGATTTGTTTATATGACTTAATTTAAGGGGAGTTAAAGGTTAAGTATGATGTTTTTTTCTCTTTTTTTCTTTTTTCTTTTTATTATTGTTAACTTTCTTATTAATAACCCTGTACTCTGCTCTGGGAAGCGAGGGGGGGGAGGGTTGAGGATGGGTGGGTGGGTGAGTAATGATAATATAGTCATGGTAAATGCTTGGGCATTTCCCCTATGCTGCTTTCATGTGTGTGAGAGGGATGAGAGGGGAGGAAGGAGTAGGGAGGAAGTAGGATGGTTAGAAGAAAAGGGGAGGGGAAGAGAGTAGGAGGGGAGGAGAGAAAGAGGAGGGAAGTAGGGAAGGATTAGAGAGGGTGGACGCAGCCTGGGGGGAATGGGCAGGCAGTAACAATGGTTAGGAATTTAATTGTATTTTGTATGAATAAATGGAAAATAAAAACTTTTTAATAAAAAAAAAAAATCCCGACCAGCCAGTTTGGTCCCCCCCCCAAAAAAGGTTATGAGGTTTGGGGGGGGGAAAGCATGGCAGTTTGCTGTGTGTGCAAATTCCCCCACAGGTGTCACCTGGAGGATTCCTGTCTCTTGGTACTCCTCAGGGTTCAGTGAGAACGGGTGCTACAGGCATCCCACCTATCCTCCTTGGAGGTGTCAAAGGGTCATGTTGTCAACCTGCTCAAAAGACACATGTTGAATTATTGCTCAAGTTTTATTTGTGCTGTTTGCAGTCTACGTTTATGTCATTTCTGCTAATTCTGCTACTGTTTAGGATTAAAAATAGGTACTGCCTTATCTTCTCAATGAAGAGATCATCTCAGCTTGGTTGACAAAAAATAAGAGGATGTTGCAGAGAAGACTTTTTACCACACAAGTTCAGAACTGAAGATCCATTTATAATCACCATTTGGTGTGATTTGCTAATCGTGGTATAAAGCCCAGTGCCCACTTTCAGGCCGGGTTTTCCTTCCACTCTTTCCTTCTCCCCCTCAACTGATTTACAATAGAAAATAAGTGAAGTCATTAACCCTCAGCATCACTGTGAAATGGCTTCTAAAGTGCGATGAAACTCGTGAATAATTAGGTAATCATTATTAATTCATTTGAATTAATTTAACAACTGTCATTGCAAGTCTGCTAAGTGGCACTATCATGAGTGGTCCTATAGATAGGTCTATAGGAATTCAGCCCTGGAAGGCTGAGATCACAAAAGGAGGCCATCCCCCAGACAAAACGAGAGAATCATTTTGTTTCCCCTATGGGAATATATGGATGAAAGGGGAGAAAACTAAAGCAACAATGAGGGGTTCCACTGAAGGCATTTCTCCTCAACAAAAATAGCTGCCTGAAAAGCTCAGCTCAGACACTTAGATTAACTTAAGATTCAGAAAATTCCAAGAAGCTGCCCAGCTTTCTCTTTACATAATCCCTGAAGGAGTTTCCTGCCTTTCTGAAATTTACAAAGATACTTGATGTATACTTTCGCAGCCAGTATTTGATGGGCTTTAGGATTTAGTAACCATGGCCTATACTACTGATTTCCTGTTGTTTCAGGAAACATGCAAGCTGTGGCTGGCATCTTCAGAAGCAAGGTAGACATGCTTGCAGACCACAGAAAACTGGACATGGAACTGCCTGGGTTCCTGTCTCTACATCAGGTACCCTGACTGCTGATTGGTCTTTAGAAATTGGTGACTGCTGATTAATCTTTAAAGATCAACCAACAGTCAAACTGTAAAGTCTACAGTTAGTCAGATTTGGCTATAAAGATGGAACTCAGTCAATCCCTGACTTAAAGATTCTTGTTTGTATTTAGCAAGCAAATGCAAGAAATGCTGCTTAATATTTAATATTTAGCATTGATTCCAACATTTCTAAATTGCCTATCTTTCTAAATATTCACTAGCACTATTTTTTCAATAACATGGTTATAGACTCCCATCAGCCAGGGTCAAAGGGCCTCAGATCTAGCTCCTGCTGCTAGGCCTCTTCCCACAGGGCTACTCAGTAAGTGGGGAACTTCAGCAGAGATATGAGCAGAAACACAAAACACATCAGGCCCTAAACTGTATAGTAAATAATAATAATAATAATAATAATAATAATAATAACAACAACAACAACAACAACAACAGGTAACTACAGGCCAATTACTTGCCTACCAACAACTTTCAAATTACTAACTGGTGTAGTAGCTGATGCAGTGCAACAGCATCTAGTTGAAAACAATCTCTTTCCACCTGAGCAGAAAGGAAACCGCCCCAATAGCAGAGGAACAAAAGATCAACTCCTAATAGACAAAATGATCTTGGAAAACTGCAAGAGAAGGAAGACCAACCTGAATGTGGCATGGATTGACTACAAAAAGGCATTTGACTCTCTGCCACATGATTGGATAATAAAGTGCCTAGAAATAACAGGAGTCAGTAGAAACATCAGAAAATTTGTGCAAAGATCGATGGTACAATGGAAGACACAGTTGCAGATCAATGGTGAGAAGCTGGGAGAGGTTAATATCAAGAGAGGAATATTTCAAGGAGATTCATTATCACCATTACTATTTGTTATTGCACTGTTTCCTCTGTCAACAATACTGAATAACTCAGGACATGGCTATCAAACATCAAAAACATCTGCTAGACTATCCCACCTCCTTTATATGGATGATCTGAAGCTGTATGGAAAAACATCATCTGAAATAGAATCGCTGCTCAACACTGTCCGTATATATAGCCAAGATATTGTAATGGAGTTTGGCTTGGACAAATGTGCCACACTTACTATCAAACAAGGAAAAATAGTGAAAACTGAAGGAATCAAGATGCCCCACGAAAATAACATTAAGAGTCTGGATGAGGAAGAGTACTACAAATACTTGGGTATCCTTCAAGCTGACAACATCAAGCACACTGAAGTCAAGAAAAAGATTAGAGGTGAATACATCAAGAGAGTGAAGAAGATCTTAAAATCCAAACTCAATGGAGGAAATACCATAAAGGCAATCAACACCTGGGCAATCCCAGTTATTAGGTACACAGCTGGAATAGTGGACTGGACTCAAGCAGAACTAAAAGCAATGGATAGGCAGACCAGAAAAATAATGACAATGAATCATGCCCTTCATCCACGCAGTGACATTGATAGACTTTATCTACCAAGGCAAATAGGTGGGCGTGGAATGCTACAAGTACATCAGATGGTTGAAGAAGAAAAAAATGGCTTTGGAAGAATATCTGAAGAACAATGATGAAGATGCACTGAAATTAGTATATCAGGAAGGCTTACTAACTACTGGAGAGACCAAACTGGCCTACAAGAAAGACCAAATGAAGAACAGAATAGAGGCATGGGAAGACAAAGCACTACATGGCCAATACATGAAAAAATAGCTGGGAAAGCAGATAATAATAAAACCTGGCAATGGCTAAGAGCAGGAAAATTGAAGAAAGAGACCGAGGGACTAATTCTGGCTGCACAAGACCAAGCCTTAAGGACAAATGCATACAAAGTCAAAATTGAGAAGACAGCAACAGACAGTAAGTGCCGCCTATGCAAAGAAGCTGAAGAAACAGTGGACCACTTGGTAAGCTGTTGCAAGAAGATTGCACAGACTGATTACAAGCAGCGGCATGACAAAGTAGCAACAATGGTGCATTGGAAGATCTGCAAAAAATATCATTTGCCTGTAAGCAAAAACTGGTGGGATCATAAAATAGAGAAAGTCATAGAAAATGATAAAATTAAACTGCTCTGGGACTTCAGAATTCAAACAGACAAGCACCTGCAACATAACACCCCAGACTTAACAATTGTCGATAAGAAAGACAAAAAAGTCTGGATAGTGGACGTGGCAGTGCCTGGAGATAGCAGAATAGAAGAGAAAGAACTGGAGAAGATAACAAAATACAAAGACCTACAAATAGAAATAGAAAGACTGTGGCAAAAGCAAGCAAGGGTAGTACCAATAGTCATAGGCTCCTTGGGTGCAATCCCAAAACAACTGGAGCACCACTTGAACACCATTGGCATTGACAAATTCGCTATTAGTCAATTGCAAAAGGCGGCCTTATTAGGAACTGCTTCCATCCTGCGACGATATCTGTAATACCATCAAACATCCACATCTGCCTATCCCAGGTCCTGGGTAAGGACTCGATAGGTAGACAAAATGCCAAATCCACTCTGAACATCTGGCTGACTGTGCGATGATCGATAATAATAATATTATGGAAGGACCTTGAAGATCTTCTAGTTCAACCTTGAACTGCATTCAGAGACAAACTGGTCACCAACATAGCTCCCAAAATAAAGGTGTTATAGTATTGAAAGTGTACTGCAAACACATGAGCTACTACATTTTGCAACTGTTCGAGCTTAGTCTTCATAGTCTTCAAGGGTACCCCTGAAGAATACCCCTGTGTACAGTGATGTTCAGTAATCCGGGAGATTACAGGGCCATGAATGACCACTATCTCACATCCCCTGTGCTTGCAATGCCCACTTCAGATAGCTTATGCTGGTTTATGTAGAATTAACATGTAATTGGGTGGAGAAGGTGTCATTTGTGTTGCAGAATTTGCCATGCATGAGCTGCGAGTCATAGAATTGGGAGGTACCCTGCAGATCATTGGGTGCAAACCCTACTCAGTGGAGATGGTTTCCTCCTTAGGCACATTCCACAAAGTAGATGGGCCTGCTGGCTTGATTTAAACTTGCTAAGAGCTTCGCCTCTTGCAGCAGTTAGTAGTTAGGCTTTTTGAAAAAAATTAAACAACTTTTGTGTTTATACTATTTTTACAAGCTCTTCCCCTGCCACACTCCATTATAAATAAATTCAGAAAAACAAATACAGTTCTTGCCTATTAAACATTTGAAAATTTGCATCTGCCCAGGGTGAAGACTCTTATTGTTTTCTCTTTCCCTTGGAAGGACCTTAAGAATGCCATTAAATAGCACCAGCCTCATTGGAGAATCAAGCAACAAGAATCAAGCAATTATGTCAATAATTCATGGATCCTTTTCCCTAAAGTGACAACATCGCACCATCAATCTGCAAAACTGCCACTTCTTCTGAGTGTGTGCAGTGTTCATAATGGGTTTCCTAACAATGTACTTTTGGAACAGGGTCACTAAACACAAGCCAGCCAACATAGAGGCCTGACCTGAGTCAGCCAAACTAGCAGCTTATCAAAGCCAATTACTAACTGTCAAGATAATGGCCCACCTGAAACCATTTCCAGGGGGCATCTTTAGAATCCTGAATATCTTTTTAAGTGGAAATATACAGGAAAGCTGTTACCCTGAAGCCACTACATATATCACAGCCACTACATTCATACCACTGACATTTGAGAAGTACAAGGCTTTTTTTTTAATTTTTATTATTTTATTTTCATTACAATCATAAGAAAAAAAATTCAGATACATAAGAAGTTAAAATACAACACACAAATTCCGACATTGCTCACCCATTTCCCCCCAGACCGCATCCCCCTCTAATCTCTTCACTTCCCCCTTCCTTCTACCTCCTCCTCTCCTCCCCTCCCTCTCTCCTCCATCTTTCTACTTACTTATCCCTCTCCTCTTCTTCTCAGTCGGATGCGGTCTGAGGGAAAATGCCCGAGCAATCCTCTATCACCAAAATCTGAACTATTGAACATACTACCCATACTCTCCCCTCCCCCCACCGACTTCCCAGAGCTCAGTACAGGGTTACAAAAAAAAGAAGAAGAAAAGAAAAAAAAAGAAAATTAAACATAGTCAACTTAAATTTACTACTTATACAATAACCGGAATCCTAATAACCCTTAACTCTCTGCAAACATGAATTCATAATTTAATAAAAATCCATTATTCATAAAATAAATGAAACTTTGTTGTTCCATATTTCTTCTGAATATATTCTATCCATCTTCTCCATACAGAAACATATCTCTTTTGTGAATGGTCCTTTAAGTAAGCAGAAATTTTAGCCATTTCTGCAAAGTTAGAAACCTTGAATACCCATTCTTCCAAAGAAGGCAGAGAATCTTTTTTCCAATACTGACCCACCAATAGTCTTGCTGCTGTTATTAAATTCAGCATTAAAATAGTTTCTTTAACATCAAAATCCACAAAAATACCCAAAAGAACCGCATCTCCAACATTTGGGTTGCAAATTCGGATACATACAAGATAACTTTTTAGGATCCAAATGCCATCTATAAAACATTTTATAAAAATTTTCCCTCAAATTTTGTGCTTGAGTAAATTTAACATTTTTAACCCAGATTATCTCCCAAGAATCCATTAAGATTGGTTCCTGTATTGAAGGGATTTTATTGTGCTTATGATTTTAGTATGTTTAAGTTTGACATTAGCATTTATTTTACATATAGTAACCATTTTATATTGATAATTATAGTGTTATCATGTAATCATTGTTTTGTTATTTTGTAATCATTATTTTATAGTTAATTGCTTGATCAGATGCTATATATATATATATATATATATATATATATATATATATATATATATAGGTCTTTGGTTGTTCGGGTTTTCTCCCGCGTAAAATTGGAAGTGTCTTGGCAACGTTTCGACGAAGTCACATTCGTCATCTTCAGGCTGGTGTTTTTAGCTTTAGGTACAGGTGATTGCTTATATGAAAAGAGCACAGTAAGGGGAGGGGGAAAAGGAGTTACGGATGGAGCCTGGGTTGCTGTGTATGAATCATCATCTAGGAATTGTTTTTTTGTGCCATCTTATGCCTAGTACCAAGACCTGATCTCTTTGTTCTGAAAAGGTATAAAAGGTGGAAGACATCTTTTCTGGTTGTTGCCTTCATCTCTCTACCAGCCACGAAGAGAGATGGGGTCACCCAACTCTGTTTTGATCAAAATAAAAGTTGTTTGCTTGCTGAAACCTCGGCTCAGGAGTTTCTTTGGCTCTTTTAAATTCCTGAGTAATGCTGGGGCAATTGTGAGGTTAAGTGGAAAACCTTACATCCTGGCGCCCAACATGGGGGAAGCCACAATGGCTCTCCCCTCAAATCTGGAGACCCCTGTTAAGGTCCCAGCGAGCCTTCAATTCTCAGCAGGACGAAACCAGCGGCGACTGAATTGTGAGTCTTAGAGCGCTCCCAGGTGTTTGACCTGGAAGATTCTATGCTTCATCGTCGATGGTGGGGTCCGTGTCTGATGAACCTGAACACCCGAATTCAACGAGGTTTCATGCTTCTCTACTGACGGGAGAAATTGCAACAGGCGCCTTGGTAAGTAAAAGAAATAAAAAAAAAGCTTTGGAAATCCTGGAATAAGGCAGGAGGTTGATCTCTCTGACTATCCTCTACAGATAAGCATAAAAAATAAATGAATAAATGTAAGAAAAGAGGAAGCCAAGCAACTGTCTTCTAATACAGGATAGAGTGAGTTAAGAAAAATAATTGAATTGGTATGTAATTTTTTTTGCAGAGGTTATGGTAATTTTGGAATAAGATAGGGGGGGCTGATCTCCCCGACTAGTCCTCCAAAGGAAAAATTAATTACAAAATTCCAAATTAATTAAGTTAAAAGGGAGGAAGCCGAGAAACTATCTTGAAGTAAAAAGGAAAAAAAAAAGAAAAAGAAAAAAAAGAGAAGAAGAACAAAAAGAGAATCGTCAGAGTAATTTAAACAAACAAATTAACTCAAAATGAAATCCTCTGCAAAGTGTTTTGGAAAATTGGGATTTTTCATGTGGCTGTTAAGTTTAACCCTGTCAGACAACGTCTGGTGTCAGAAAACGTCTGGTGGTGCTTTGTGTTGATGTGTGGCCAACTTATTTTATGGGCCCTGGGCAACAACCTTGGCCAAGAGAAGGGTCTGTGCACTTGGATATTATTAATAAGCTTACAGATGTTTTTGCTATACAAGGGCGGATGGATGAAGAATTATATGCAGGCTTTTTCTTTAATTTGAGCATCCGACAGGACATTTTAAAACAATGTGGCCTGTTAGTCCCTCCAAAGGTTTTGAATTTGGTCTGTCCAATCTGCCCAGAAATAAATAAGTTTCAAAAGAAAGCAATTCAAACTTGTCTGAGCTCAGCTGCTGCTTCCCCCACAGCCCCCTCTGTCTCTTCTCCGTCCTTGTATTCAGCTGCTGCTTCCCCCGCAGCCCCCCTTCTCTCCGTCTCTGAAGACCAAGATCCTGATGAGGGATCCTCCTCTGCTGCACGGATTCAAAGCCCTTCTCACACGAGACAGGGCAAAGTTTATGCTAAAACAAAACACTTGGAGGAGAAGACAATATGCCCACTGCGACAGGTGCCAGCAGCAAATGGAAAAATGGTCCTGGTTCACACCCCATTTACCACCAGTGACCTTTTTCACTGGAAAGCTAACTTGCCACCACTTAGAGAATCCCCCCAGCAGTACGTTGATTTATTTCAAAGGATTTTTGCCACCCACAAGCCAACGGTCCCTGATATAGACACTTTGTTATCTGGATTTTTGGGGGCTGAGGACAAACGCCAGGTTTTGAAAAAAAAAAAAAAAAAAAGCCTTGGAGGAATATACTGGGGGATGGAAGGAAGCCACCAATGATGGACAAAGAGACATTGAACAATGGCCAGCACCTGAAGCTGTTTTTGTTCCAAGTTTTGAATGTGATTTTAACACTGATGGGGGATATGGTGCCTTACTGAATTTTCACAAAACCATTCTCCATGGCATTAGAACTGGGGTCCCCAAGACTGTTAATTACTATAGAGTGAATCAGATTTTCCAGACAGCACAAGAGAGTCCTACTGATTTTATCAACTGATTAAAAGATGGATTTCGTTGTTATACAGACATTGATCCTGATAGCCCAGGCAGTGAATCACTTTTGAAAATGGCTTTTGTTGCACAAACTGCCCCCAATATTTGCAAAAATTTGTTTCACCCACTGCTCAAACTTTTGAACTCTTAATACAAACTGCTTTCGGAGTTTCTGCCCAGAGGAACGAGGCTGCAGAGGGGAAGGAGGAAGATAACATGAGGAAGCATGCCCAACTTTTGGCTGTTGCTCTCCAGCCTCGTCAGAATACCCTGGGGCAAGACCAGTGTGCTCTTTTGCAAAGCACAAGGCCACTGGAAAAGTGTATGTCCAAAGAATTGGGGCCACTGATGGGCCCTGGAGGGAAAGGATTTCCATCCAATAACAGGGGACCTCCCCCATCCCGGCTGTCACCACAGGCTGAACCATTCCATCCTAAAATGCAAATGTATGCTAATGACGGCTATCCCTCCCAATACTAATGTGGCTCCAGAGGTTTTTTTTTCTCCCCTGAACCTCTCTTGGAGTTGCAGGTAGGGGGAAGGAACAAAGTTTTTCTTGTAGATATTGGGGCAACTTACAGTGTCTTGCAGCATGCCCCTAAAGACTGTTTGAGTTCTCAGACTACTCCTATTGTTGGTGTCAGTGGGCAAACTGAAATGGCTCCCTGCACCACCCCTTTGTGTGTGACTCCAAGCCAAGGGCCCAAGTTCAACACTCATTTCTGGTTTTACCCCAGGGCCCTATTAATTTGCTGGGCAGAGATTTCCTGGGAAATTGGGAGCAACAATCACTTGTCGACCCCAGGGTATTTCTTTGGATTTTCCAGCTTTGCAAGCTTATATTTGTTATCTGGATGCTAGTGCATCTCCTGTTTCTTTTCCGGATTCCATTTCCCCTGAGGTTTGGTCTCATGGAATCCCAGGATTTGCTCATTATGCTGTCCCTCACCAAGCCCATCTTCACCCAGGGGCCCAACCTGTTTCCTTATGGCAGTATGCAATAAAAGGGGAGGCCTGTTTTAGCCTCAAACCCCAAATTGATCTGTAGTGTGTTTTGTTTATATATATATGTATGTATGTATGTATATGTGTGTGTGTGTGTGGCCACCCAAAACATTATGCTTGGACTTGGAATGGTGAGAAAAATAGGGGACGATTAAAGGGCCCTATAAAAAAAACCATGTTTGGTTGGAATCACCTCATGATTTTTCTCGCTTTTTGCAGGACAAGCCATATGTCTAAATAAATGTTGTTTTAATAGTATTTGTGTATATATGTTTGTCTGTGTTGTTCTGTGTTATGTCCAAGATTTGGATGAGGGTCAACACCCTCTCTGATAACAACACATAAAAAGGCCTTATTTAACAATAAATAGTTTGCCTGAAGAAAGTATGAAATGAAATATTTGTATGTGGATTGTTTATGCAAGCAGCATGGAAGTGAATGAGTTGATTTGTTGATACCTAAGTGTGTGTTAGCCCTCAAATCCCACCCACCCACCCACTCCCTCCCAGGCTGTGAAAAAATGTAAACTGCAGATTTTATTGTTGTAAAAGTAAATTGAAAAGCAATAGTAAGTGTTTGCATGAGAAGAGTTTTATGGAGGATGTGTGAGAGAATTTATGGAATATGCATATGAAGGATTTTTTTTTTTTTCCGTCTCTCTGCTGCTGTGTTGCTTTAAGAGCGAGAGAGACAGGAAGAAAAAGGGGGAGCTGTTCGTTTTAACATTTTTTTTTCCTTCCTCTGCTTAGACTTGCGATTTGAGAAGGGTGGTGTGGATCTGAAATTTGATACCCACTCTTGCAGTTTCGGCTTGCAACTTTTTTTTTACTTGAAAGAGGAGACAGTAATTGTTGGACAATTTTTGGGGGGGGGGAATTATTGAGTTTAAATTGTTTGGTTACACCTATATATATCCATCAACCAAAAGAAATGACTTTGCATTGTTTTCATTAGATTTGTAAATGTTTTACCTACTTAACAGAAAATTCTTTCCATCTGAATGGAATTTGATTAAATTGGAATTTGACTAACTTTATATTAAAACCAATACTAGGGTTTGATATAAATCTCTTTCAGTTACTCAGAATATCTTATTAAGTTTGTTTATTTTTTGTGAAGTTAAAATGAAGAAGTTGAGAAAAATTTTGGGATTATAAATAGCTATGATGTTTTGACTAAACATTTGTATGCAAAACTGTTAAAAAAAGAGTTTATGTTAACAAATACAGAGTTTGGTGAGGAGGTTTTGACTCAAAACTGGGGGCAAAGAGGCAGCCAGTGGCATTTTTGCCTAAAATTGACATTTGGGACGTTTTGGTGGTTACCATTTCTTATCAAGTGTGGGCAATTTTACATCAGAAAGCCAAAAGGAGATATACACTTGTAGATAGCAGATGTAATTGTGGAAGGAAAAAAAGTAGAAGTTAGACCAAAGTGGGAAGGGAAGGGAAGTGCAGGAATGGATATTAGAAGGAAGAAGCAGGAAAGTTGGGTGTGCACAGACTTGTGAATTGCATGCATTAAGCAGGGAGACTGCCATTAACGTGGTCAGCCCAAACATGTGAATTGTATGCCTTAACACAAGCCTTACAATGTTGAAGGAACAAGAATTTACTATAGAAATATGAAAAGAAAGAACAATGAAGAAACAGAAGAAAGTGGGAGGTGGATGTTGCAAGATGGGAGAGGATGTTGAAAAGTAAGAGAGAAAGAGAGAGTGTGACAAAGAAGGAAACAAACAAACAAACAAAGAAACAAAGAAAGAAGAGAAAGCAATAGCTAGGACACAGAAGCAGCCACTGAAGGGAGGGGTCGCAAGGGATGATAAATACTTAAAAAAAAAAAAACAGATTGGTTGTATTTATACTTTAGTTCAACAAATCTGTGATAAATACAAGTAAATAAAATGCTTTACAACATTTAGCGGTGAGGCTATTTCAATATAGGCCTCAATTGGAAAGCTATCTTTGTCCCTTTTGAAATGATGTATGGGAGACTTTTGTTACATGAAGGTTCAAGAATGTCAATGAAGAAAAGAAGAAAGTTCCTCAGTATTTACATAATCTGGCGCAGGTTTTGTCTTCTATCTCAGTACAGGCCCGGGCTGCCATACCACCTGTCTATGGCCATTGTTGTTCCTGGAGAGTGGGTTCAGGTGAAAAGAACTGTCATCTAGAAATACCTGTCCTCAGTGGTCTCAACCATTCCAGATCCTCCTGATTTAAGGAATCAAGGTGTGAGTCCATGGAAAGTCCTATCATATCCTCTCCAGTGACAAGCTCTGCAGCTGGACGGCCTGAAAATGAAATTTCAACCTGCCTCACCTGTTGAACTGTTTCCATCTAAGTAGGAGAAGAACCTCAATGTATTGGACTACCCTGGAAATCGTGTTCCTAGCACCTGGACTATGTATTGCAATATCTTTCTTCTGCTACTGTTGTTTCCCTCATACCTTCTTTGGTAGAAGGAAGAACCATAGGCCCAATACTTTAAGGAACAAATGGGAGTTGTGTTTATCACAAGACTACGTATTCCACTTGCAAAGGGGCAACAGGGTCACTTGTTATGCTCCTGTCAATACAGTGCAGCTTTACCCACAACTTTAAATTTGGACATATGGAAGAACATACAGACATTACCTTTTGGGGAAGAATAACACAAGATTTATGGACAAGTGCCAGAATCTTCTTTGATGCATGTAAAGCTATTGACTATAATCACGCTAAATGGACTAAGTATGGAGACAGGCCTACACATTAAACGCCAAATATGTTTGCACATCCTACCCAACCTGGCACATTCGAAGGATTCCTGCACCTGGTGTGCTTCACGATAACCAGACCAACGGATTTTTCAGCATCATTTGAACTTGCTATCAATTGAACTGGATACAAATATGGGTTCAAGTTGATTTTTATGAACTAGAAACCACAACTGAGATTCCCTCGGTATCAAAGACTCTTTTTATTATTATTATTGATCTGGCCCTAAAGAATTGTTTCATTTTTGAATGTGAAGCTTGAGAGAACATCACTTCGTATTTTAATTTGACTTGGAAAGGACTGTACAACCAAATGGGCCCTCTATTTTATCATTGTGGCCCTAAATTGTATTATTAGACCCCAGTCTGACATTACACCTAAGGAATATGTCAAAGAAGTCACTGACAGTATGCGAGAGTTGGCTCATGTCCCTGCCCAGACATGGACAGGAGCACTGGATGTTGGAGGATGGTTTTTGGGAATGTTTGCCACTTGGAAATGGATATTGTTCATTGTGGTTTTGGCCTTAGGAGGGTTGTTGTGTTACTCATGCCTTATCCTGCTTATTTAGAGAATTGTTAGATCTACTATATCTGGACCAACTTTTATTGTCACTCCTGTCTATAACGATAGACCAGCTAAAGCAATGATTTTGCAACCTTTCCCTTCTTACTATATTCCCCTTTTTAAGAGTCCCTAAGCCTATTCGGCTTTTATATTAAAAAGGGAGGAGTGAAGGGATTTTATTGTGCTTATGATTTTAGTATGTTTAAGTTTGACATTAGCATTTATTTTACATATAGTAACCATTTTATATTGATAATTATAGTGTTATCATGTAATCATTGTTTTGTTATTTTGTAATCATTATTTTATAGTTAATTGCTTGATCAGATGCTATATATATATATATATATATATATATATATATATATATATATATATATATATATATATATAGGAAAAGTAAGGGCTTCATGCTTTAGGTACAGGTGATTGCTTATATGAAAAGAGCACAGTAAGGGGAGGGGGAAAAGGAGTTACGGATGGAGCCTGGGTTGCTGTGTATGAGTCATCATCTAGGAATTGTTTTTTTGTGCCATCTTATGCCTAGTACCAAGACCTGATCTCTTTGTTCTGAAAAGGTATAAAGGGTGGAAGACATCTTTTCTGGTTGTTGCCTTCATCTCTCTACCAGCCACGAAGAGAGATGGGGTCACCCAACTCTGTTTTGATCAAAATAAAAGTTGTTTGCTTGCTGAAACCTCGGCTCAGGAGTTTCTTTGGCTCTTTTAAATTCCTGAGTAATGCTGGGGCAATTGTGAGGTTAAGTGGAAAACCTTACAGTATATTCTGGGCCCATTTGATCATACAATCGTTTACTCTGTTTCTGAATCCAATTTTATCAACTCATTATAAATTCTTTTGATATGAGCAAATTTCTGATCTTTAATCTGAATTACCAAGTTTTCATCTGTTAAAGTAATTCCCAATTCTCCATCTCTCCATTATTTGTAAATATTGAAACCATGATTGTAAAATATTTTCTTGCCTTAACAAATCAAAATACTTTAATTGCCAATCTGTACCTGACCAAATGAGCAACTCTTTATAGGAAATATTGTCAAAATTCACCCCTTTAGAAACCCCTTGAATTGCCTGTCCAGGAATCCCCCAAATGGGTATTTTATAGTTCAATTTATAATAATACTTCCTCCAGACACGGAGTATGGCATTTCTTAAAATATGTGACTTAAACACCCAATCTACTTTCTTATCAAAAACTAAATATGCGTGCCAACCAAATAATAA
The DNA here is from genome assembly GCF_016545835.1 of Crotalus tigris. Lineage (NCBI taxonomy): Eukaryota > Metazoa > Chordata > Lepidosauria > Squamata > Viperidae > Crotalus > Crotalus tigris. Next base: position 91,434 of record NW_024096608.1, read on the forward strand.
ATCCCAGCCTTCAAGAACCAAAATACTTTCATTTTCTACTTTTTATTGATCGAGCTTTATCAACGTAATGGACTTGATTTGTTTAAGAGAATTCTTTTTTTTAAGGAGTAAACTTTTTTTTTTTTTGCTGTTCTTACTCTTTTTACTTTTACTAATTTTTAATTCTTTTTTTTAAAAAAACAAACTTTTTTTTTCTTTGTTAAAATGGCCTCAAAACGTCCTGGATCTGCTTCTCTTCCTAAAGTTGCAACTCCTTCTTCAGTAACTCAGACTGTACAACAACAACCCGACCTAAACTTTCTCCACCCTCACCACCACCGCAGTCAATAACACTTAAAGATTTGCAAGATGCTTTGGAGAACATTTATGAGAAAACTATACAAAAGACAGCAAAACTTATTGAGAAAAAAAATGATCAGATGAGAGTAGATATTATTTCTGCACTGAAGGGGCTTGCTGGACTTGTAGAAAAAATTGATGACAGGGTGGATGAAGTGGTGGGGAAGGTTGAAATACTACAAGATAGAGTTGATAAGATAGAAGATAATGCAGACAATGTTCAGGATGAGATTTTAATGTCACAATATGGAGAAATGGAATTCGCTTTGAGAACAAGAGGCTTGAAGGAGAATCTTCAGGAGAACTTGAAGGAAGAAATTGCAATTAAATTGGCTTCTATTTTGGAATGCGACCCTGAAGCAATGTTGAGAGATATAGAAAAGATTTTTAGAGTTAATTCATGGGTCGCAAAACAGAGGAAGCAACCCATGAATTATGTGGTGGTTTATTTTGCTAGAAGATCATTGCGGAATGAAATTATTCAGGCTTTTTATAAGCACAGATTTCAGATTGCAACTCAAGATGTGATAATCTTAAAAGAAATACCTTCAAAAATCCTTAGGAGAAGGAGAGATTTTGCTTTTTTGGCGGATGAACTTAAGAAACAACAAATTCAATTCAGATGGGATATTCCTGTGGGGATAGTGGTGACTTATCTTGGCTTACGTTATCGTCTTAATACAATTTCTAAAGCAAAAGATTTTTATATGACTGTGTTAAAAGCAGAGTCACCACCATCTCCAAGATCAAAAAAAGATGAGAGCAAGGCAGAAACACAATCTGATGTAGCCTTAAAGCGACGCCCAGGAGAAGAGTTATTGGTTGAATCTATTCAATTAATTGATGACCCAAAACAACAGAGAATTACACGTGCTGCCTATAAACGTAGAGAAAGAGAATAACAACAGCAACAGCAACAAAAGCTTGATGATGGAATACACTTTACTTCGGAGCCAGTGGGAGGAGCAAGGCTAAAGAAGTCATCGACTGCAAGTCTAGAGGTTTTGTTCCAAAGGCTTCAACCTGCCAAGAATGGCAAAGCTTCTAACCTGGAATGTTAACGGGCTAAACACTCCACAGAAAAGAAAGAAAGTTTTTTACTATTTGAAACAACATAAAAATGATATTATTTGTTTGCAAGAGACTCATATTATTTCCAAAGATCAAAAATACATGTTTAACCCTCAGCTTGGGGTACATTTTATAGCTCCTGCATTGCAGAAAAAAGGAGGTGTAGTTATATATGTAAGAAAAGAGCTTTCACCAAAATTAATTGACTTGAATTTACAAGGCAGATATGTTATTATTGATCTTTTAATAAATGATAATAGAATTCTTCTTGTTGGGTTATATGCTCCCAATCAACAACAAAAACATTTTTACAAGATGATTCATCAGAAACTAATTTCTTTGGATTATAAATCGGTTATTATGATGGGAGATTGGAATGGTGTTTTGGATCCAAGCAAAGATAAGAAGGGTTCTTTTAAAGTGTGTAACCAGGCTAGACTTCTGGAGGTTAAATGAGAATTTATTTAGATATGAAGAGAATATACAGAAATGTAGAGGTTATTTAAAAGAATTTTTCTCTTGGAATATGAATAAGGGCACCTCGATGCCAATGGTTTGGGATTCCAGTAAAGCATACATGCGAGGGATTTTGATCTCTATGAATAATGCTCATAGACGTAAACAAACTGAGAAGCGTAAAGAGTTGGAAGATGAGATTAAATGTAAGGAAAAGATTTTATTATCAAATCCAATGGATAACAATTTGAAAGCTTCTATAACTCTGCTTAAGGAACAATTTAATATGTTAATAGCGAATCAGATGGCAATTAATTTGAGGTACATGAAGTATAATACATTTTGTAATGCAAATAAACCTGGTAGATGGTTGGCTTATCAATTACGTAAGAAGCAGAAATCAAGGATTATAAACAAAATATGTTATAAAGGCAAAGTGGTGTATCAACAAAATTTGATTAAAAAGGCTTTTTTAGATTTTTATTCTAAGTTATATACTAGTGAAGCTATACAAATCTCAGATGTAGAAAATTATTTACAACAAGCCAATTTTCCCAGACTTACGACTGATCAGCGTGATGGAATTAATGCTGCAATTACTGCTGAAGAGATTACCTCTGCAATTAAACAATTAAAGGTTGGTAAGACGCCAGGTACTGATGGATTAACTGCAATTTATTACAAGATGCTATTGGAAGAAATGATAGAACCATTGAAGGAACTTTTTAATGACATTTTGCTGGGAGCAGAGTTACCTCCATCCTGGAAAAGGGCCTTCATATCATTGATTCCAAAGGATGATCAGGACTTGTCCCAGCCTAGAAATTATAGGCCTATATCTTTGTTAAATACGGACTATAAGATTTTTGCAAAGATTTTGGCAAATAGATTAATGCAGGTTTTGAAACAACTGATTCATACTGATCAAACGGGATTTATAACGGGAAGATACATGAAAAATAATGTAAGACAATTGGTTAATATAATAGAATATTTGGATAAGAATAATCAAATTTCTGCTGCCTTAATATTTATAGATGCGGAGAAAGCTTTTGATCAATTAGATTGGAAATTTTTTATTGAAAGAGGTAGAGGAAATGAATTTTGGAGATAAATTTTTGTGTGCTCTTAAAGCTGTATTTCAGCAACAATCAGCACAAATTATAATTAATGGGGGATTAACAGAGCAATTTAAAATATAAAAAGGTACTAGGCAAGGTTGTCCTTTATCCCCTTTGTTATTTGTATTAACTATGGAAATCTTACTTATTAAAATTCGAGAATCCTCTAGATTAAAAGGAATAAAAATAAATAAGATTGATTATAGGTTGAAAGCTTTTGCTGATGATTTGGTGGTGACATTATCTTATCCAATAGATTCGGTTAATGAATTGGTTGAAATTTTAGCGCAGTATGGACAGGTCTCTGGTTTCAAGGTGAATAAGAATAAAACTAAAATTTTACTTAAAAATGTGTCTATGAAGGGAAAAGATACTATAGCTGAAGCAACAGATTATGATGTAGTTAATAAGGTTAAGTATTTAGGAGTATATATCACAACATCTAATGGGAAATTGTATAATAATTATGAACAATTGTGGATAAAGGTACAAAAAGACCTAAATGACTGGCAAAAACTACAATTATCTTTGTTGGGGAGAATTTCAGTAGTAAAGATGAATGTTCTACCAAAGTTTCTTTTTTTATTTCAGATGTTACTGAAAAAGGATGCAAATTTGGAAGAGTGGCAGAAGGGTATCAATAAATTTATATGTGGTGGCAAGAAACCAAGGGTTAAGTTTAAGATTTTACAAGATGCTAGAGAAAGGGGTGGACTTAAAGCACCTAATCTGAAATTATATTATGATGCGGCCATTTTAACTTTAGTAAGTGATTGGCTCAATTTAACAAACAAAAATATTTTGGAGAAGTACAAGGCTTTGAAGGGCTAACTTGGCAATAAAAATGTCCAGAAAGAAAGTGGCCATAATCCGTATCACCCCTGGTTCCTATCTGCTGCTCTCACCTTTTATAACATTTTCTACCCATGTAGGGATCTGGTGACCAAGATGGACATTAATCAGTTCACAGAGGAAAAATTGCCAAAGGGATTGTGAATCCACATAATCTTTCCTGGTATTTTCTTTCATCCCAAAAGTCACTTTTCTTTTATAGGTGCTCTTTTATATTTACCTGAATATATGTCAAAAATGATTTGTGACAGTCATCCTATCAACTCACTGCCAACCCTGAACAACCTGGAATGCCAGAGAAAGCCCCATCATAGGACAGAGCTGTGATCCATTTCAGCTAAAGGATGGGGAGAGGAGAAGGGCCCCTGTTTGCCTGCCTTCTCTTCTGCCTTCCATCCCTGGGGGGCTCCTCTAGTCAGGCAAGACAGCCTCCCTTCTGAGGACAGATTGGTTGGCTTCCAGAAGATCTTCTGAGGGAAAGACATTGGTGATCAGGAGCTTCTCTCTGACTGGAGCAGGTGGGATTGTTGTTTGCATCAGTGTGCTAAGTATGGTCAGATTCCTCTAGAGTAGGGATGTCAAACTTGCAACGTCACGTGACAGACATGTCACAACTTTTTTTCCATTGCCAGCAATGGGGCAGGCGTGGTTTCGGTATGACGCATCCGGCCTGGGGGCTGGCAGTTTAACACCCCTGCTCTAGAGTGCTGCAAAGCTGCTGGGAACAGAGTGACAACTGAAAATGAAATTAAAAAGCCCAGGAAGCCAAATGGGTACACCTTTGGAAACATCCACAGTCTGAGAGAAAAGCAGCTAAGCTAGTTGCTTTGCAAAAAAAAATTATTTCTCCCTGAGGCTGCCAAATGAGCATCCATGTATTTACTCATGGGAGTGGAAATTTTTATTCCTCCCTGAGGCTGCCAAATGAGCATCCGTGTATTTACTCATGGGAGTGGAGCCATCTGGCTCTCCAGAAAGAAGGACTCCCTCCACTAGCAATATTATCCTGATGTGGAAGCCACCAAACATCACCAAATCTCTCTTGCAATATATCAGTTCTTGTACTTCCATTAACCAGCAGGCTCCTGTCTCCTGGTCTTTTCTCTCATATCCTTTGGGAACATGATTTATGATTGTAAACCACCTAGAGTTATCTTGAGGTAAGATGGGAGGCCTATATATTTTATAAATGAACAAGCATGCAAGCAGAACAAGATGAAATGTGTTAAGCCTCCATGAATCTATTATTTCTTTATTTTTTTCCTCTTGGTGAAAGGCCAGAAATAAAAACTACTTCATGCCTGGCCAGTTTCACCACCAATGCCTGCCTTACAGAAGACAAAATGGCCTGCAGACAAATTGGGATAGTGTTAGTCACAGATGTTTAATTTAATTACAGAATAATGAATTATAATTTACCCTAAGGGGAAATTGCCAAGGAGGTTAGTGTCCAAGCATTCAAATCCACTACCTAGACTTTGGATTAACCAGCTGCCATTAAGAATGCATGAGGCCCTTTACAGGCTTTATTTATTTATTTATTTATGAGACTTAAATACCGCTTTAAGTGCAAGCACTCTCTAAGTGGTGTACACCAGTAAGCAATGTATATATATATATATTTACATTGCCCCCAACCATCTGGGTCCTCATTTTACCTACCTCGGAAGGATGGAAGGCTGAGTCAACCTTGAGCCGGTGAGATTTGAACCGCTGACCTGCTGAACACAGTCAGCTAAAGTGGCCTGCAGTATTTATTCTTTATGCTCCTTTTAATCACTTGCAAAGTGATTAAAGACCATCAAATGTTAACTATAAATTAAAATTTTAAGTTTACATGGTTGTTAAAAGGATATTTTCCCCATCTACAGCATGGAAGCAAATTCTAAGTACTTGAGAAATTAGGCTGTGAAAACAGACAACTGAGAATGAAGCACCCCAAGGACCTACCCTGACTTCTTACATACCAGGCTTGCAATCCCATTCTTAAATAAAATGGGCTTTTGGCATGTTCATTTTGTAAATTGTCTTAACTCTTAAAAAAAATCAACAATAAAAACCTACAGTGATTGATGAGGATAAACCAACAACTGACAAATACCTCCTGCCCCAAGGCCTGAAGCATACCCAGTTCTTCAGCGATTTGCAATAGGTCACCAGGATTGGGGTCAATCTAATCTTGATGTTCCAGAGTTCTTGCAATGGCAGTCAGAGTATATTTAACTAACTGAAGGAAGAGATGTAGGAGTAAGCTGAGAAGAAAACAGGAGGGCTTCCCAAGCCAGCATCAGCCAAGAAGGGAAGACACTTCTATGTCTGCAACAATTCTCTGTTCTCATGGGGAAATTCAACCACTCTTCTAACACACTTTGCAGGAACACAGTTTGGACACCCAAGGAAGTGGCTTCTTTGCATCTGTTGAGTAATAATATGAATTATGTTTTTGATAATCTAATTTGAAAGGTACAAACCTGCTCTCTGACAATTTTCTGACCAATGGCCACCCAGCCTCTATTTAAATACCTCCAGCCAATAGTGTCTACCACTTTCTAAGGAAGTCAGCTCCATGCTTGAATGGTTCTTACAATCATAACATTTTTCCTGATGTCCAAGCAAAATCTGACACAAAGGCTGCTGAAACCAGCTGTATGTACCTGCTGGCATGATGGCTCCACTGATCAGGACCTCACCTGGATTCCCCGGTTCCTCTGCAGAACCTTCCCTATCTTCAACATTTGGTGTGGTTATGCAGCTCTCACACTTGATCATGCCCATGGTACCTGGGAAGAATCACAAGACCTTATAGTCTTTCAATAGCAAGCCCACCCTTCCAAATCTTGAGTAGATTAAAATGAATGTGAACATTAAAACATTAAAAGAGAAATATCCCTCCATGTGTTGCTTCTACTCAGTGGAGTTCAGTTTCCCACTTTGTTGCTTACAAAAGAGTAGCCAATGCAGCAGCACCTCTTAAGGTGAGTGGAAGTCTTCTTCCCCACTGCCACCAATTTGGTGTTTTCCAGCAGGATTTGGAAGAGTAGCTGTGAAAACAGCCTCACATTGGAGTAGCTGCACACAGCTGGGTCCTATAGGATTACAGCTGGACTAGATGATCCTTGCAGTCCCTTCCAGCCCCCAGTTCCTGGACTCCCCATGCCAGGGGACCAGGGAAAAAAAGAGGCAGGCCCTCAGAGATCACTCCCCTGACTATGCACATACCGTACTGTAATCCATTGCAGAGATTATTTTGGTTTACGAAGGATGTTCACCCAAATACCAGCAGGAATTGCCTAACTTTTCATTACTAACTTGCTAGGCACTGCTGCTGTGGCTATGTGGATACTTGACTATCTCTTCCACAGAGCACATGGAATAAGAGAATATTTTTAATAATATTTTTAAAGGATCAGGCATCCCAAATATATGGCTTCCACATGAGGCTTGAACATGGCCTATTAGATTCTATCTTCCTAAGGTTTGGGTTATGTCTGGTATGGCGCCTAGACAATTGGATTTTGTGTAAAATGCACAGCAAATCTGATTTCTGTTGCATTAAGTTCTCTGCTAAATAACATGAAGCAAGGAGTGAAATAAGCTGCAATTCTACAGACTCTTCCAATGCATTTTCTTTAATACCTGACCACTAATGTTAGAGCTGCCCTTGTAAACGAGCATTGACAAAGTGAAAGAGGTTGACTGCAACCACGGTTGTCAGATGAGAAAGCATTATATTGAGCTGTAGATCTTTACAGGAAAGAGCTGTAACCTGAAGCATGGCTCTAATGAACACCGGCTGAAGCGCAGACCACGGCCAAAGGTCTTAATCACAGCTGACTAAAAAGAATCAAGGACAAGTCTGGTCAAGTCTGGCCAGTCCTTTCATTTCCTTGGAAGGGGGAGAGAGATTCTACAAGGACACAACTCAGTGCCATCACCAGGTCTCTTTTTTAAGCATCACTGCTGGAAGATGAGGCTCAAACCCACAAAGGTTTGGCACAGCATCTAAGAACTGAGCATCCTCTTGGGGTCATGGCAGCAATTCTTGCTGTAACTTGAAGAAATGGTGGGGGAGGGATGGCATGTTTCCCTAATGTAGGAGGCAGGTAAATACAGGGGTAGTAAATGTGGATTTCACCACTCCTCTGCCTCCATAATTTAATAGGAATAGGCCTATTAATAGGCCTCAGGTTGCTCTGTACCTCCTCCCCAAATCACTGTTGTGAACCTTACCAAAAGCTGTACCCTGCAAAGGGAGGTTCTCGGCCCCCTCTGTCCCCTGTCTGGTAGAATTTGTTTGCCCATGGCCTCCAGCCAAGGTCTTCTGCTGTATGCTCTGTTCCACTTCAGCCAGCAAAGTTGCCTGAGTGGCCTCCATCACCTGTCACAGAGAGGGGGAATTAAATTTCTGTTGGGACAGACTTGGTTCTGCAGGCCTCCTTGCCCCACTGCTTCCCCAGAAGGGTAGTTCAGGGAAAGAGCAAAAAGAGCTGAATTGGCAGCAACAGCAACTGGCAGCAACAGTCCAGCTGCAGGCTGGGTGGAAGGAAAGTGCTAGAGGAGAAATATTCCAAAATATCCCATGCACCTATCAAGTTAGCACATCAGGGAAAGGGCTGGGCACATATTTTCTTCTATATGCAGAGAATGTTTATCCTGAATTGTTCAAAAGTTTTTCTTACAACAAATAGCCTTTACATATATAATTAAACAGTCTATGCCAGCCAGCAAGGCCTGCTTGGAAATGGAATCAGCCACAAGGTGCTTCTGCAAATGAAGGAGTCTAGAGGAAGAGACCAGCAGATGGTGGCCTCTTCTGTTGAGCTCCCCTTCTAGCTGCTCCCCTTCATCTGAAAGGCTGAAGGCTCAGCCAGAGCGGGCACCCTGGTAAACACTGAGGAATGACCAGGGACTCCTACATCAAGCATCAGACAGTTTGGGAAATGGGTTGCCAAATTTTATACAAAGGCTCACAGCATGGAAGAGAAGGAATGCTTCCCACCCAGGATTAACTTCCACTTTGTTGATCCAGTCCCTGCAAAACTCTTCCTCCAGTTGAAACCTGAGGGGATTTTAAGCCCTTGGAATGGTGCTTTCTTACCTCTATGGATTGGTCTCTCCAGCAAGAAATTAGCTTGACAAATGAACGATTATCTGACTCACAAACAGGAAACCTCAACATGTCTGAAGCAGAAGAAACATTCATTGTCAGCTAGGATCTACTTCCTACAGAATATAACTTTCTCTAGAAAGGATCCCTTTCCTTGACAGTTGGATCAAGAGTGACAAGTGAAATGAAAAAAGAAGGGCCTTTCACAAGGGCACAATAATGCTGACCATAATCTACCATATTGGTCCAGTGCAGGTGGCAGGCAGTTGCTTGTAGATTTCCCCACTGAGGGTTGAGGGTTGGGGACTGGCTCAAAGTCACTCCAAAGCAGAACTGCAGTCTGGGCCTCCCTCCTCCTAATCCTCCCCCACCTGCAGGCATATATACCCCTTTCCCTTTCTACTTTCTCTTATAACTTCTTTCATTTAGTTTAGTATCATCTATACAAAGTGTTTGTTTTACTATTTTTGGCCTATGAGCAAATAAATAAAGTAAATTATATTTGCCATTGCTTCTGAAATCTTGGTTAATTTTAAAAAGCAAACTTTTGTAAACAGCTGCATTAAGAGAAGTTTCATTCTGCTCTGAGGCAAAAGCCTGTAAAATTAAACAACTAATTAATCTCACCAAATGATTTTAAGTGCTCCTTTACAATTTTTTCAGCACCAAGACTTCTATTTGTCTTGGAATTTTCTTAACCTGCCTATATTTGTTACCATTTCTTATCTTTATTGTGAAGAATATTGGATAATGTATATAGTATTTAATAATGTTTAGTTCTATTGTACCATGTGCTGAAATTATTAAAAGGAGATACTGACAGATCTTGGTCTTCCACAGGGCCTCTGGGCTACCTGGTGCCTCTGCACATTTTAGGGCTTGGAAGGGTTGAGGCAACCTATGGCTTTTCTTCAGGAAGGAAGGTTTCCTCTCATCATACACCTAGGAAACAATGTGGATTGTGTCACCAGGACTCACGTGGAGAAGTCTCTAGATTAAAATCATCCAAGACCAGAGATGCTGCAGGTCTCCATTTGTTGCGCTTCATGAGGCTGAAAGCAAAGAGATCATTTGTCTCTCAGGGAACCTGTTGGCATGCAAAGGTGCCAACAGGTAAACACAGTATAATTATTAATTTAATTCCACTGTTAGTTTAGCTCTTTGATAGCTCACATGTATATACAAGGAGGAGGAGGAGGAAGAAAGCATCTTCCTTTAATGTGTATCTTGCAGGCAAACAAAGCTGAAAAGGCCTCTACTCAGGAGAAAAATTCCCACTCAGCTGGGCTCTTGCAACATTCCAAAGTACTGTATGTTGAGGATAGTTTAGCCATGGTTGAACAAGCTGGTGAACTACAGGCTATAACGATGATGATGATGATAAAGAAGACAAGTCAGTGAAGTGAAAACCAGGAGCTAACTATATCTTTGAAGGGGGGGCAGTTTGAGGAAGTAGTGTGTGCTTGGTAAGATCTTTCTTTGTGAAGGAGAGTGGGGCACACCATGCAAGAAAGCCTCGGAAGGGTACCTTCTCCCAGGAACCAGATAACCCAGGCCTTTCAGAGGAATAGACCTGGTGACCAGAAGCTGATTGGGGAGAAGGGAACCCCAGGATATATGTGAATGACGTATGATAGGCAAGAATTGTTCATCCATCTGTTTCTTCTAACTACAGCAACTAATTTTTATTTCAGAAAAAGCTAGACTCGGTCTTACCTGGACTTTTCTGAAGGACTATTAATTATCCTTTGAACTAAAGACATCCTGCTCAACAAATAGCCGAGAGCTAGCCTTTGCTCTGTAGAAGTAACAGTGTTTCTCCATCCATCCTTCTTGTCTGTTTGCTCTTGGGTTACACTATAGTATTTACTATGTAAATGCAGCACTTTGCTAGAAAATAGATTGACTACCTCCTGCTGCTCTTCCACCCTCTCAGAATTAGCACTGCTCCATCCTGGTAACATCAGAGTAAGATAATTGTCTTTTGAAAGCAGTCCGAAGGAGACAGGAGAAAAAAGTCTCAAGATACCTAAATACTGAACACAAAGACCATCCAATTCTCTGTTCACACCCCAGGGGAAAAAGCAGGACAAAAGGAGTTTGGCTGCCTCTGTGGCAACAGTTGGGCTAGTTTTTCCTGAGGACTGCCTTTTAATCTTCTTGGAGCTCTTTGCTTTTTTGCATCTTTTGAAGCCATCACTTTGTTCAAAGGTTCCACCTATATGTACCTCCCCAGAGTCTTGTTCTTCACTAACCACTCTGACCTGCCCATCCACTGGAGAGAGGGATCCAGAAGTTCTGTTTCTCTTTAATGTCCTTTTCTCTGTTGTGCTTCTGGCTCTCTTTAAAATGTCGAGGGTGCTGAAGGAATTGGAGGACTTTAGTCCATTGGCCTGAGAGGAGCAGAGCAATTCCACCAGCTTTTCCAAATCAAAAAGGAGTATGTTGACATTGATGCTCTCCCATGTTGCCCGCAATGGCCAAACAGCAAAAGGCCCCTGAGCCCAGCAGAGAGTAGTTAACTGAAAGATAAATGTTTTAATAATTTAGTTGATATAACAAAATATTTATATACATTTATATCCAATTCAGGTGGCTGTCATGTAACAATGAATGTAATCAGTAAGTATGCCAATATTTCACTTTTGAAAAGTATAAAGTAAGCCACTAGTGAAAATAGCAAAACACCAAACAGAAAGACATGAGGAATAAATGACATATCAATATGGGAAAGAAGTGTTGAAAAGCAACAACCAAATGACATAAACATGTATCCAATGTGTAGTGAACCAGCCATAAAGGAAATGCCTGAGGAGTTTTAATTGGTCAGAGGGATTTCTAGGCTCAGTCCAACTGCAGCCAAGCTGCTGTGGGTCATCGGCCACAAGCACCATCTGTCCAGGGATCTCCTGTCACTCTTCCAGGTGACACAACTCTCTTTCCCTTAGGAGGTCCACCCCACTTGGCAGCAGGTGTAAAATGAAGAGCCCTCCCTCAATCCCTAGTAGCCCCTTCAATCAAGAGCCCCGCTTTTCCCTTTGGACTCCAGCAATTCTGCAATGAGTGCTGCCAGCCTCCATGAGGCAGAAATCAGCATTCCAAAGCTGGCCACCCTTAATCTGTAAACAAACCGAACAAGCAAAGGACAAGATTGTCTCCAAGGCAAATTCTAATCTTAGTTCTAAGACATGCAGAATCCCAGCCATTCTAAGACCAGACAGGCAAACAACTGGAAAACCTGAAGGTCTCCTGTGCTCTTTTCCTCAAGTCTGCAGATGTTGCTGACTTGCATGTTTTCCTGAAAAAGCCCTCTCCTCCCACATTCTTCCCTGTATCCCAAAGAGGGCTCTTTGAAGGGGGGAGGGAGGGGGAGGGAGAAGAAGTGAGATCCTTTGAAACATAACACAATTGTGAACTACTCATCTAGGCTGGCTTCATGGGATGGTTGGCAGCAGCAATAGCCAGGGAGCCTTTTCAAGGGCGTCTTCTTGTTTGCTAAACACACTTTTCTTACTAAGGGCTTCTATTGCTTTTTCTTTGTGAATACTTCATTTTCATTTGAAAACATTCCTCTAAACTTATTGATGACTAATAGAACACAGTAGTTCTATACAATACTTGCAGCATGCACACTGACATCTGAAAATGCCCAGACTTTGCACAAGTAGGTAGAGAGGCTGCAAAGGTCTGTATGGATGAGGTAGCTAATAAGTGTACTGTAATGCAGAGTGCCCTTTTTCAACACTTGGGCAATTAAAAGGATTGAATGAGTGAAATCTACCATTACAGTGATTTAGAACAAATACCACCTGTAGCTAAAACCTATCAATGGGAGCTCTCAGTCCTTGGAACTGGACAGTCCAAAGATGGGGAAGCAGGAGTCATCAGAGGAATCCTGGAGAAGAAAAGGGGGCAGGCTTCTAAAGGGAGCGCAAAAGGCTTTCCTTCACACACCCAGCAGTGGCTTCCTTCTATGTATTCACCTGATGAGAAAAAGACCTCCTTTGATGAGCGAGCCTGCTGCAGGAAAAACTGCCAAAGGCTAAGGAGCTGGACAATGGGCCACCCAGATCTTTCTCTTTGTGGCCATCTTCTTCCAAGGCTGCATAAAGAGGGTCAGCCATAAGACCAGAATCTTCACAGGAAGAAAGGATAGCTTTGGCTGTTTCCCCACTTTCGTAGCGCTCTAGACTTCCTAGGCAAAGAGGAAATGAAGGTGGATGTTCACAGCAGCAGGTCTCTTTCCTGCATTCTCTAGGATCAGGCCACAATTTTTTATAGACAATGATCTCTGATAATCCAAATCAGGACAAGTAAGCTTCTCTAAACGCTAAGAAACGCTGCCCTCTAGTGCCCATCCAAAGTTTTGCAACCGAAATCTGGGTTCTATTGGGACAGACCGAGATAAGGATTCAGGGTCCATGGCTATTTGCTCATACACTTACCACTAACTGAGCTGATAATCTTGATGGCCCTTTGATGATAGCATAGCTGCCTGCCATCTAATTGTCACCCATATTTCTGCAGTTTATTTATAATAGGTCTAGGTTTTGGGCTGAGAGACAAAAAGCAAATCTATTCGGGGCCAATTTTGCTTCCTCTAATAATCACAAATAGGAATTGTACGAGGAAAAATAGGGGGCAGATGAGAGTCCATCTATTCCTTTCCTGCTGATGATTATAACTAGCTCCTAAGGAGGCCCAGGGGGCTGCCTGCAGCAGAAGAGTGGGGGGGGGGGGCGACACCAGAGCAGCATCGCCTCTCTCACCTGTTTCAATGTCCCAAATGTAGACCGAATCATTTTCACACCCCACGACCAGCAGATTCTCCATGGGGTGCCATCGTAATGCTGTCACGGGAAAAAGGTGTTTCCTGGCACGCAAAAGGCAGGTGCGTTCTTGCACGTGCAAAAGTACGATGGAGTGGTCACTGCACACGCAGCATACGAGGCGATGACCTTTCCGCTGCAAAGACAAGGCAAGGAAGACTTCCTCGGCCAGATACAAGAGGGACATCGGGAAGAGCTCCACGTGTCGAGCGGCCTTGGGGAAGGAAGGGCTGCTGGCCCCCCTCTCGCCTTGCCAAGACCTTGCCCGACCCTGGAGCGGAGCAGAAGCCCGCCCGCCTGGTTGGGCTCCCAAGGAGCCACGACTCACCCTGCAGCTGTCCGGCGAGAGGAGCAGGCGGACGATGGGCCCCGCGTCCAGCACGAAGCGGTGCAGTGCCTCCCCGGTGAAGAGGTCCCACCAGACGACACAGGAGTCCTGGCTCCCGGAGAGCAGCCAGCAGGGCGCCGGCCGGCTGGGCAGCACTAGCAGGGCTGTCACGCCGCTGCAGCCAGTGCCACTCAGCACGTGGGGCACGGCAGTGGCGTCTGCAAAGAGAGTCGAGTGGGCAGGAGTACAGTGAAAGAGCCTCCTGTTCCACCAGGAGCCCCCGCTGCTGCCTTTCTGCAGCCCAGAGGCCCCAGCTGAGGCAGGCTCGGTTGGGCGGGGGCTCCTCGTGGCCCTTGGAAGCAGGCGAGAGAGGAGTGGGCAGCACAGCACGCTCCCAGAGGGGGAACCAAGCAGCTGGTCTCCTGGATCGACCCCCAGGGAGCCAGAGGCAGCCTTTCTGGGCCCGAGAGATGGGTGGAGGTACATAAAATGGCTGTCCCACGGGCGAGGGGGTGTTCATTGCTTTGGCACTCAAGAAGGCACTCGTAAAAAAAAGTGGCCATGTCCCTGAAGCACCTGGGAGTTGAAGGTAGGCGCGGCCTCTGCATTATGCAACCAGCCTGCGGGCCAGCAGTTGACATCCCTGTAAATATCTCAGTCAAAGAAAGCTGCTGCAAAGCTGCTCACCTTTCTGCACAGAATCCTCTCCCAACAGTCTGGCCTTCGCAGCATGCAAAGCTGGTACTGTGATAATTCTGCCATCTTTACATCCGCAGACCAACTTCTCAAGGCTGGGAATGTATGTAGAAACTGTGATGGGCGCTTCCCAGGGGTGATCCGGGATACCTTCAGCTATCTGACAGTGGATATTAAAGTCATCCTGCATAGTTCTGGATGCTGCTATTGGGATCACTGCAGAGAAAAAAACCAATGAGATGTGAGCGATGGCATCTTCCCGTTCATATCCTTGAGGAGAGTTTGGTCCCTCTAGATTAGTGTTCTGGGCCCACCAAAAGCCTTTGGATGGAAAATAAGCAGAACATGAGTGCAAGCACCCCTCTGGATGGCCTTCTCCAAGCATCGGCCTCCAAGGTAGCCTTCAGTCATCTTAGTTACTAGCCAGCAAGACTGTTATTCCCCAGGAATTTAGCCCAGCATTTCAAAGCCATCCTGTATTGTGGTGTGGAAGCAAACTCTACAGGGCGACTATAGGTGTTGAAAAGAAGCACTTCTAGTGTCTCCGTCTTGGAGAAGGGCTTTTATATCGCTGATTCCAAAGGAGGATCAATACCTTACCCAGCCTAAGAATTATAGACCTGTATCGCTTTTGAATACTGATTATAAGATTTTTTCAAAAATATTGGCAAATAGATTAATGCAAGTTTTGAAGCAAATGATTCATAGTGATCAGTCTGGATTTATAACTGGAAGATATATGAAATATAATGTAAGACAAATTGTTAACTTAATTGAGTATTTGGATAATACTGCGGCAATGATATTTTTGGATGCTTGAAAAAGCTTTTGATTAGTTGAATTGGCAATTTTTATTGAAAGTTGTTGATAAAATGAATTTTGGGGATAAATTTTTATATTCTCTTAGGGCTATACATCAACAACAATCAGCACAAATCATAATCAATGAGGGATTAACAGAGACATTTAAAATTGAAAAAGGTACAAGACAGGGATGTCCGTTGTCGCCATTGTTGTTTGTTTTAACATTGGAGATTTTACTGATTAAAATTTGTGAATCAACTATAATAAAGGGAATAAAAATTAAAAAAAATGATTACAGGTTGAGAGCTTTTGCGGATGACTTGGTTGTGACATTATCTCAACCGATTCAATCGGTTATAGACTTGATGGAAATTATAACTCAGTATGGGAAAGTTTCTGGTTTTAAGGTAAATAATAATAAGACTAAAATATTATCTAAAAATATGACTATGAAGGAAAAGGAAATGTTAGTTAAATTGACAGGTTTTGAAATAGTGAAAAAGGTTAAATATCTGGGAGTATATATTACAGCTTCTAATGTAAAATTGTATAAAAATAATTATGAGATATTATGGTTAAAAGTTCAAAACGACTTAAACAATTGGAAAAAATTGCAATTATCTTTGTTGGGGAGAATTGCAGCTGTTAAAATGAATGTTCGACCAAAGTTTCTTTTCTTGTTTCAGATGATACCAATTTTGAAAAAAGACGCCAATTTAGATGAATGGCAGAAGGGTATTAATAAATTTATTTGGGTGGGGAAAAAACCAAGAATTAAACTTAAGATCTTACAAAGACGCACGGGAAAGAGGAGAACTTAAGGTGCCTAATTTGAAATTATATTATGATGCGGTGGTTTTAACACTGGTTAGTGATTGGCTTAATTTAACAAATAAAAGTATACTTCATCTTGAGGGATGGGATTTATTATGTGGGTGGCATGCATACTTAATTTATAATAAAAAAGTTGACCAGGCTTTTAAATCTCATATTTTACGAAGTGCTTTATTGCGTGTCTGGAAGAAGTATTATTATAAGTTAAATTACAAAATACCAATCTGGGGGATTCCTGGGAACATGAACATGGTATCTATGGGTGTGAATTTGGATAGGACTTCTTATAAGGAATTACTTAGATTGGTAGGGAATGAATGGCAATTAAAATCGTTAGTTGAGTTAAAGCAAGAAAATATTGTACAGTCTTGGTTTCAGTATGGCTAGGTGGAAGTTAGATCAAAAGGTTGGTATTACTTTAATGGATGAGAATTTGGTAAAACAGATTAAAGATCAAAATCGAGCGCATATAAAGAGAATTTATAATGCTTTAATAGAATTGGATTCGAAAATGGATTTAGTTAAAGATTGTATGGTAAAATGGGCCCAAAATATTCAAGAACCGATTTCTAATTTGGGTTAGGAATGTAAAATTTACCCAGGCCCAAAATTTAAGAGAAAATTTTTACAAAATGTTTTATAGATGGCATCTGGATCCTAAAAAGTTGTCTAATTTACAGCCCAAATGTTGGAGATGTGGTAGCTTGGATGCTACTTATTTTCATATCTGGTGGATTTGTAGAAATATAAAAGCTTTTTGGATTAAGATTTGGTGGAACATTCAAAAGATTTTTAGGAGAAAGATAAAGTTTACTCCACAATTATTTTTATTGAGTGTTATTGTAGGTTGTGATGCTAAAGAAATTAATTTGATGTTGAATTTGATAACAGCTGCAAGGTTATTGGTAGGGCAATATTGGAAGAAGGATTATTTGCCTACTATAGAAGAATGGACATTTAAAGGGTCAAATTTAGCAGAAATGGCTAAGATTTCTGCTTATTTGAAGGATCATTCACAAGAAAGATACATTTTCGGTTTGGAGAAGATGGATAGATTATATTCAGAATAAATATGGGACTAAAAAGTTCCATCTACTTTATGAGTAAATTTTAGAGTATTATTATTATTAATAGTTTATTATAATGGAATTTTTATTAGTTTTATTATTATTTTTGTTAGTATTGTTTAACAATTTGGATATTGTATTGTTCAAAAATTAGGATTTTAACTTGTTTATATTATTACATTTATTTTTAATTTGTTTATTTTTATGTTAAAGGGGAGTTAAAACGCATTATGGGCTTGGTTATTTACATAGTTGGTTAATGTTAGTTAGAGTATGATTATTATATTTGTTACCCTGTACTCAACTCTGGGAAGTGGGGAACGGGGGGGTTTAGGGTGGGTGGGTTTTGGGGTATGTATTGTAACTTTTATAAAACTTTTCAAGAAAAAAGAAAAAAGAAAAGAAGCACTTCTTTTTTTATTACTTCTTCCCTGGATTTGGGCAATCTTGAGGAGAAGGAACTTACTCTCCAGATTTTCTGTCACCTGCATATTTTACACACTTTTTCCAGCAGAAGAGTCAAAATGGTGCAAATGTTTTCTCATACAAGGCTTATTTTGTGAAAAATAAGATCTGGTGAGAAGCCACTGTGTACTGTCTACCTTCCCAATGCCTATATTATCTAGCAGGGATGTATATCCAAACCCAGATCACCCTCTGAATACAATAGAGTAGATAAGCAAAGTAGTAAGGGAGTTTATGCTAGGAGGTCCCATCTTCACCTTTTCCAGTGCAAACTCTAAAATAAAAAACATTTTAACCTTTTGGAGAGCCATCTAGAGTTGAAACAGGCACATCAGGAACATGCCATAAAGTAATCCTCCCAGAAGCTTGTCCAGAATAAAGAATCTTATAAAAGGGTTCCTTCCTTTCGTTCATGAAGCCCATGATGTAAGAAAAACTCTATTGAAAATAAAATCACAGAAGAGGAACTGAGTTAGCTGATAGATAATCAATTTCTGCAACATCTTTGAGGGGTCCCCACAAGTCCCAATTAACAGTTTGCAGATTACTTCTGCTTGTTCTCTCTTCACACAGCTTTCTCTGTGTTTTCTAGAATATTGGTACAGCAGTCTAAGAAATGCATATATTCAGGATATTGATATTTCACCTTCCCTTACATACTTGTGTTCCTCTAGAAATTTGAATGGTCTGAGGCTGAGAATGGCCTCCAATCACTCACAAGTTGATTTTCAGGTTAAAGAGCACAAATTTAGAGATGCAAGAAACATGAAAGAAAGCAAGGAGCCATTTTAATGTCCTTAATTTCCTCCATGGAATCCATGGAATCCATGGAGATTCCAATGGCAAACTGAAAATCTTTTGAGAAAATGCCCTCAGTTCCTAGCTTTATGGGCCTTTAGTTTGTAATGGTCTCTAGAAATCCAGCCAACTTACTTTGTTGTCTTCCACCTCAGTAGAAGAGAGCAAAACAGGACGAACTGTTTCTTTCAGCACCCCTCCTTTGGATGGCTGTATGCTCTGTGAAAGGCCACTAAAAACAGGGGAAGAGGGAGGATCAGTCCTCTGACAATGCATGGGAACAGAAGCTCCTCTGTTAGTAAACACTTCCTTCTGGGTATTGCGCCAACAAACATGCCCTCCTGGCCCACAAGGGCAGCAGCTACCTGACTGAAAGCCCCTTGGGCCAAAGAGAGGGTCCCCCAGTCAGGACCTTAGAAGCCATCAAAAGGCTTCACGGGCTCCTGGTGGTGCTTCTGCCAACTTCCTTGCTTGGTGTGTCTCACCTGTTTACCAACTGATAGATGTAGCCGTGCCCGTCTTCTGTCCAAATGATCAACCTGTGGGCAGCGAGGATTTCCCCTCCTGCCAGGGTCTGGCTGCATGGGCTAAGCTCAGTCCACAGCAAGGAGAAGTCACAATAATCATACACCTGAAGCCAGAGACAAAAAGGGGGAAGGTGACCCTGTTGCTATAAAGAGGGGAAGGGGGAATTAAAGATGTCTATCCCTCTGGCCAGAGCCCTGGCCCATCATCCGCTTCCCTCCCATCAGAGGAAGCAGTTACAGAGCATGGGAGCAAAGTAAATTTGGAAGCAGGACACACTTTAGGAATCTTGGAACAGTGGAAAACCTGGGTGGGATGAATGCCTTCTAGAAGATTTCTGAGTGGGGTGGGTGGGTGGTCTTTTTGTCCAGCGAGTACACTGGAGAAAAGCATTGGCACATCCAGGAACATCCTGGCCAGACAGTTCATCAACTCAGGGCCTAACAGTTCATTTAATTAAACTCAGTCACTAAAGTTGTCAGAATCATGGAAGAAACACCTAGAATAATAAGATGCTTTTTTCTTCCGATCTATTACTGTAAAGGAATGAAACATGAATGTTCACATTCTGATATAGCTTTAATTTAGTTTCTCAAACTGTAGGAAATAGATGTGTGTTAAAATCAATAACATTAATTTGATCTGTACATTGATTTGGTTATTAAACATTAGCCTATTTCATGATCATTTTGTATGACTTAATTCTCTATTACAATTTGTATATGATTATTTTTCAGTTTTCACTCAACATCTGCATTTTGATAAGCTCTTGAAGTTATTTGTAAAAGAAATGCCTAATATTGCATGCACTGCTGTATAACAAGTACCTTCCAGCAGGTAGAGAATACAGCTAAGAGAAGCCTCTCCGTATAAGTGCAAAATCGGATTGCGCTGCAGAGTGTGCAGTCCAGAGGCTGGCATTCTCTTTCAAAAATGTTTTGCTTCTCCTGCAAATTTAAAGAAAAAGAAAAGGTCATTTGGGGGAGGAATTAAAAAAAGAAAACAAAAATACCATGATCAGTCATCACTGCAGTTGGGCTATAAAGTAAAAGTTGACACAATAGATCAATGGATTTGATTAAGAGGGAAGAATTTGCCTCTCCCAAATATGGTATTTGGTTTCCTAAGATTTAATGGAAAGACTGGGGGAATGGCTGTATTTTGAACTCCTTTTCCAATCTATTCCCTTTCAGTTCTCTTGTATTCTAGCATGCTCTCAAGCTATGAGGGCAAAGGGACCATAAGAACCCTTGGCCAGTTCCCTTATAAGATTTCAACATCTAAACCATGCTGCCTTGTCTGGAGCAGTTTGGGACTTCAGGAGACCTCCAGGGCACTCTCCACCCTGGGAGGTTATGGGAAATAAAACCCAAAGCAACAGACCAAGCACACAAAACAAAAAGCAAAGGCCAGGGAGGCTCACTGACTTTTCCCCATATGATTGACTGATGAGAGATTTTATACTGGCATGTCTAGGGAGCACAGAAACTACCAATACTTTTAACTGATATTTCCCTTAAATTCATGTTGATGCATCATGATGTGTCCTAGAATAACCCCATGCCCCTTTGCACTCCTTCAGTTGTGAGATCTTACTCCAAAAGCCATACAGTATCTGATTTAGGACAGTTGGAAAGTTGTGCATATTTTCTAGTTCGGAGAATATGTGTTTTAAGATTTGGATTCTTTTAGGAAATTTATTCCAGAAATATAATTGCAACCAAATCTTAGGAGTTCTTTATAAGATAAATTATTTTCTAGTTATCCTGATCTATCTGTAACTGGAATTAGACCTTTAAAAAAAACTGACCTGGGTTTTTTTCTGTAAATTAATTAATTAATTTGCTATCATCTTTAATGTCAAATATAATCATTCCTTTCTAGGTGAAAACTTGCTTTGCATTCGGCTTGGGCCTGGATGCAGAATTTTCCAGAAGTTTCCACACACTTGGGGCCCCTTTATGTCCATTCACAGGAATGTTTCTAACCCTCCTGAATCAACATTGCCAGACTGAAGAGAAAGAGACACCTGGCCCAGGACATGGACGTTTGCTTCTCACCTGTATTCTGCTGACTGAAGATGACAAATCCCAGACTTTAAGGTCTCCTGCTGCAGATACTGCTAGTAAAGAATCCTCTGGAAAAGTGAAACATGATGGCTGTGGGAGAGTCACAGGCAGGGGGCACAAGGAAAATGGTGCTGTTGATCTTACCCGCCCGACATGACACGGAAGGGCTAAGACCCTGCTCATGCAGCTAAGCCCAGCCTCCAAGGAGAGCCCTCATATTGTCCTGCTTCATGTCTGTGGGTGGCTGCACCCATTTGGGGTTCTTGCAGCTCCTGTTCCGAGCCTTCAGAATTGAGGCTTGCTCTGCCCTCGCTCACTACCCCAGGGTCCCAAGAACGGGCAAAATTGTCCTTGCACCAACAGTCCTGATGTGTCCCAGAGCCTAAGAAGTGCTGACCAGAAGAAAAGGAGTCCCACAGAATCCAGCCTTGCTCCCAGCAGGAGGGAGGTTCCTCTGGGAGTAAACCATCAGCCTTCTTGACAATGATGTTGTCAAGTACTGTACTGTATCCTGCAGCTCTGACCAATTCCTGTAATTTCCAAACAGACATGTAGCCACCCACTCACCAAAGAAATTATAGATATACCAATACAATTCTACATCAATCCTCCTATATGTTATCTATGGATAAGCATGGATAATTTCCCATAGAAGCATCCAACTTGCATGCTTTTGATAGCAAATATACCTTGAATCCTCAGAGAATGCACTAAACACATGCAGCTGATCCAGTCTGAAGAGGAAGAAGAGGTTAATGTGTGAAGCACAACCAGGGTTATCGCATCAATAATGAGGATGTCGTTATACTGCCCACAACAGACCAGCCAGCCCTCTCCTGCCATGCGAAATGAGCTGTGGTAATACTGTACAAAGAGAAAAAGGCACGAGAGATTAGCTGGCAGGACCCAAGCCCACTGAGAAGCACCTCTGTTATCCGGAGACTACCAGACATTAGCTGGGAACAGCCTTCATCAAACAGCCTGCAGATCCCAGAGGTGGGTGGATCAGGCCAAGTGCATTCTGCCCTCTAGTGGCTGACCAAGATGATGCATCTGGACAGCTTACAGTAGCATCCTAGACCTAGAGCTGATTCTGGATTGTTCCAAGCTATGAAGGAAGTCCTGTGGACCCTTTTCCATTCCTATTTCAATCTCATTTGTGTGCCGTTCCAAAGATGCATGTAGGAGATACTTCTTCCTGCATCTCCTTGTCCTGCTACAGAAAAATGCTAGTGTACCAAGGAAATGCACCATCACTAGTACACAAAAGTGAGAGATGACGCACAAGTGGAAAGAGACTCTTCTTTGCATCTCACCCACAATGCAAGCAAATCACATGACTGAATTCCATTATAAATGTTTCCTGAGCATACTAATTCTAATTCTAAATTTGATGCACTTAAACAGGCACTGCAGTACAGAAGCAGGCTAGTGCAGTGAAACAAGGCTGTTGCACTTTGCTCAGCGCTATCTGCAGATTCTGTCTGAGGCCGATGGCTTCTCAACCAATTCCAAACCTGCAGCCACTTTGCAGGTAAGCTCAGTTCAGCTCATGGCCCCACTGCTAAAAAGACCACAGCAGGAGCTGCAGATGTGCGCAGCTGAATTTCTATGGCAGCAGGAGCTGCATGCTTTGTTAATGGCCCAGTCTTGTCCAATCGGTTCCTTCCTCCCAAAGCTAAAGAAAGCAGAAAGTGCAGCCGCTTCAACTCAGCATGGTGCTAGACAGAAGCTAATGGATGTAATGGCATCCCAAAAAGAAACAGCATGCCAGATTCAGTCGGAGCATTCCTGAACCCCCAGTGCTTACCAGAAGTCATGGACTTCTAAGCATTTGCTGAGATCTTCATTTAGTTGTGCCCTGGAAGGACAGCCTTTACTCAAATTTTTATAAATGTAGGTATAAAACCCAGACTGTATTCTGTTTAGTACTTTCTCACATCTGGAACATTTTTTCATCAAATTACTGGAGACACCATCAAGCCCTGTGTAAGAAGAAGCTGCTAAGAGATGATCCTCAAAAGAACAGAGTAAGGATGTGTTCTACTTACACAGATGGCTGTGTGCCGAAATGGAAGCCTTGTATTCTCTATACACCGTCCACTGGTGATGTCCCAAATGCTCATCTCTCTGCCAAAAGAACTATTGATGATATGCTATGACACACACACACACACACACACACACACACACACACAGCATGGGATTTACTTCGAAATTTAAGGACAGAAGGAAGTAGATAAAGTGTAAGTTACACCGAAACCAGTTATTATTGAAATATGATAAAATCCATTTTAAAATAATTGTTAGGGTTTAACTTTCCTCACCTACACAGGAACAGTTTTGTCAATATCCCCATGAGCTGTCTTTAAAAAAGCATAGAAAATGGTTTTGTCTCAGACATTGAACAAGCTACCTTGCTTCTATTAGCTGGCACATCAGAGGCAGGTTACACAAAGGTTCTTGTGTTCTTGAGAATGGATCAAGGCTCATATCCCTTCTCTGTATTTCAGAAGATCAGTCTTCCCTTTCATCTTGGGCCTCCCACTGAAAAGATCTTTTATTAAAACACCTTCCAGGGCTCTTCGACAACTAGCCCCCTTTTTCACCTGAAATCTTGGAGATACTCATACCAGTCCTAAGCTACCTTAGCAAGAATTACTCTTAAGAAAGCCACAAGGCACCAATTTCTACTGCTCCAAAACAGCACGTCTATCTCCTTCAACTCAGAACTTGCCATGGATGAGGTGTCATGGGAAATGCAAAGCGACTGACCCATTCTCAGTAGCACTGACCACGTATGGTTGCTTCTCAAAATCTCTTGCCTTTGCCAAACACGTCACTGATGCCGTGTGCCCCAAAAGCATCTGCCTTGATGACATCTATAAGGGCAAAAAGTTAACGAAGTCAAAGAGATTGTTTTTCAATAACAGATAGTATGTTTTTGATTACAGAGCAGATAAATGGAAAATAACATTCTACTGGAAAGAATGAAATTGCTTCTCTCTGGACTGTGATAGGGTTACGGTATCCCAAAAGGAATGGCTAATTCCACCTGGGAAGATGCAGTCCTCATTGAGGAGCTTTTCCTCTGACCAGACTGGTGCTGGGAGCAGCCCTGGAAGGAGCCAGGAGAACTTTTCACACCTGGAGGTCTGGTAGCAAGTCCCAAAGACAGACTTGGCCTTCGTGACTCCCTGTGACGATTGTTCTCTGGTCATCTGTGATGAGGATAGCTGTGATGCTGTGGGGAGGGGCTTGTTTTCCCCATAGGGTTACCATCTGAACGGACTTCCTCATAGTGGCTTTGCCTGAAAAAACAGGGACAGCTTTTTTAACAGGAGGTAGAGAGGTGTTTTCTAGGCTGTTTTCCTTTGCATTGTGTTAATGCTTTTTAATCTTTCATTTGTGATTTTCCTTACCTGGACTTTTTAGTCTTAGCTTAGGCAATTATCAATAAATCAAACATAATGTCAATGTTTCAAATAAGTTAATTTTCTCCCTTGACTTGTCTAAAAATGGACAAAGAAATCAAAGAGTTGGCCTCTTCTGTTCCACAGTCTTTTCTTGCCCAGATTTAGAGAGAGAGGCCAATTCTCCATTCAATTCCATTTTGCTGGATTGCAAAAGAGACCAAGTGCATAGCTTTGGATCTTCTGGAATTCACCAGAGTCAGCCAGTCACAGATATTTTTAATTGGGCTTCAGTGAAATAGAGATTGTCACTTATCTGCTCTGCCCATTTGCAATTGTAGTAATCCATGCTCTCTTAACTTTCTAGATTGTCAGTGGAATCTGTTTTATCTGGGACTCCATCTGAAAAAGTCTGAAAACTTTAATTAGTTCAAAGTAGGCTGCTAGGTTGTTGATGAATAATAACCACATAACTCCCGGAACTGATTTTATTGTTGAAGGTATAATTAACATATTCTTGGAAGCCTGGCAGAGTTCCTCTCTCCCCGCTTTTATATCCAAGAGAATCAAGGTGGGGCAATGCTAAATTTCTTTCTCACTTCCTTCTCTTTTTCCAGCCTAGGCTGGTTTTAACCAAATGTCTGTTGAACGCCTTCTTCTTCTAGAGTCTAGACCATATCTGTACTGTATTGTACGTGTATTGTATGAACTGCTTAGAGAACTGTGACCATCAGACTATTTAATCAGTCTATATAAATGTGATGAATGGATGAATAAATTAATAAAGCATTCAATTCAATAAATTTCTTTGGAATACCCTTTCTAAGCTTAGGGCCATTCAGAAAAAAACTTTAGAAACAGAAAAATAAACTGGACACTATGAAATCAATTAGGGGAGGTGTGGGGTAAAGAAATGGGAGGGACTTTTCCTGCGGTAAGCAGCTGGGGCTGAGATTGTGTGTCCTGTTCTGCCCCTCACTCATGTACCTGCTCTGATTGTGAGACCAGGCCAGGCAGTGAGCTAGAATCTGCTACAGCTTTTGCTTCAAAAAAGAAAGACTAATTTCACTCTGCACCAATGTGAGGAGCACAGCCAGAGCCTCTCCAGCTGTTGATCACAAATGCAACTCCATGCTGCCACTCTTGACTGATTGCTCAGAAGCTTTCTCAGAGGGAAATGTTTTTTCTCTGGATTCCTTAGCAAGAACTATTTTCTTAATTAGTCAACAGGGCAATGATTCAATCGAAATATTCTGTGTTGGTGGAATTTTGAATTGGTCTTCTCATGTCTTCTAGTGATACATCATTCATTAAAATAGTTTATGTTGCACTTGACCTTGCAATTGTGGGGAGGAGAACACCTCCTCCCTTAGAACAAGAAGGAGGTTAACAGAGGTTTCCACAGGCCTCCTTCTGCCTCAGGTCCCACAGAACTAACACAAGGCCTTTGCACACAAAGTGCTTTGCTGAAACGTCAAGCATGGGGAGGCTTTTGCCAACTATTGTAAAACATCCTCTTCTGTTTTTTTAGTTATAATTCTCAGATTATTGATATGTGCTATCCTGGGGTGATTTGTTTTAAACCATTTAAAAAGAGTAAGTGGTTGAAAAAATAGGTTTCATACTCACACTTCTTTTATAATTATACTTGGATATTTTAAAAGAATATCAAAATAGCTCCCAGGGAGAGTTTGCACAAAATCACACAGGAGGGGAACTGGCCAGGTCTGAAGGTGCATAGCCACGATGGTGTTTGCCGTGAAACCCAAATAATTGAAGCAAAATTCACTTGAAGCTGATGGCCAACTGCGACTTGAATGAAGGTATGCCAATCACTTGCCCTCTGCTCAGGAAGGAAGTGGCAACATGTCTCTTCATTGTGTTTTTGTACCACCCAACCGCAAGATTCTGGAGAGGCTCAGCAGCCTCAAGAGTGTAAAAGAACCACCTCTATCAATCCAATCCAGACCCTGCAATGATACCTCACTGCGGAATACCCAAAACTTGCCTAAAAAGGAATGTCCACCTCTGCTTGAATGGCAGGAGCTAAAGCATGATCTGGCAGCTCTGAAAAAGAACGGACGGAACAAGCTACACAATTGAGCACAAGTCAAGATGGTGGCCAGTGGTGAAATGCTCTGAGATCAGAAGCCAAGGCTGGAAAGGGACTCTGACCTTGGACTCACTTTGTGCTTGGCCCACTTTCTTGATATTGCAGCCCTGCTTTGGTTCCTGCCACACACCCCTGTGTCAAGAGGACCCAAGAGTATTGGTCATCAGGACAGGAAAACAAAATCATCCTTCTTCCAAAATGTACCTCTGGTCTGGAGGGGAAGAGGACACCACAGTTTATTGCTCTGCTTCTGACACTTTACAACTCCATTCTTTGACATTTTTGCATATTCCCCCCACAAGCTGAGGGAATCCCCTTTGCCCTCCCAGAGCAGCCTAGGCAAGTCCAGGGACTGGGGACCTTGTTAAGATTGACATTTAGGTTTGCTCTCTCTCTCTCTCTCTCTCTCTCTCTCACACACACACACACACACACACAGAGAGAGAGAGAGAGAGAGAGAGAGAGAGAGATGTATGCATCTCCCCCCTCCCCCCCACAGCAGCTTCTGTGACAGCCCCTGTCCTCCTTTTATCCTGTCCTGATCTGCGGTTGTGCTCAGGGGCAACCAACGACTCTTTCTGAGCTAATGGGAAATCTGGAGATTAAAGAACTTATGTGGGGCTAGACGAGGAAGGAGAGATTCTCCACTTTCCTTTTACCCCCAACTCACCAGCATGAAGTTTTTCCCCCTGAAAATGGGGCTCTTCTGATCCAGTCCAGGGGCTTCCTTAAGCTGAGGAGAGCTCTCTTGTGCTCAGCTGGTGTCCTTGGGAAGGGCCCACTGCTGCTGCTCCTTCCGCCTCCGCCTCCAGTCACGTTTCCGAGGTGGGCTGGGAGCTGCAAAGGTTAGAATCAGTTCTGGCTCAGCAAGTAAAAACTTGCCTCTGCTGGCTTCTGTTTCTCTCCCTCTGCAGCTCAGCCCTAGGGAGGTTGTAGCCTGCAGAAGGGAAGTCCAAGTGCTGCTTGACATTCGGGAAGCACAACGGAATGGAGGCCCAGGTATTTTCTTTTTCTACAGTCATTCCATTCCCTTTCTGTTTAAATTGTGAACTGCAGATCAATTCTGGTGCAGACTGTTAAGTCCTCGAGTTAATGGCGGAAGAAGAGCACGCATTCTGTAGCCAACAACTGTTTATTCTTCTTCTGCTCACTCCAACACAACTCAGAGGCTTGCAAGCCTCTCTCTAATTATGTAGATTCCCGGGCAAAAAGGTTACAATGAGAAAATGGCGTGCTTTCGCATCTTGCACATGCGCGCAGGCTGGCGCCGCTTAGTCTGGTCCCCGGCAGTTTGCAACAGCCCGGGACCATAGCAACGTCCCGAGCCTGCTTTTGCAGGCTCAGGACACAACACCCCTTCCCCCCAGATAAAGCTTACTCTATCCATATATGCGACCTCTCTGAAGGGACGTGGTATTCTCATTCAGCATTGAAATGCATGGACTGTGGATGTTATTCCAGGATCACACTTTTGTATGGTACCGTGCTATTGTTTTGGAATTATGTTGCCTTACACTCACAATTCCAACTACCCATTCAGTTATAGTATAGCTGCTTTGTCTTTTCCTTGAGAGCAACGTCACAAACTCCTTAAGATATTTGGGTGGGTGTTTAGCCCTTTGCGACCTCCTCGGACCTTGGGAACCTCCTTGGTTTTCCTGTGCCATTACAGGAGTTAAGTTGCCCCCTCTTTGCTGCCCTAGTGGTCCCCGTGACCTGGGTTCTGTTGCCTGGTCTGCTTGCTTGCCCACCGGGCTTGGCAGACCAGGACTTTGCTCCTCCCTGAACCTGGTTGATCTGCCTGAGTGTAGGCTGTCTGGACCCTCTGAGTCCCACCCAGTATTTTGTGGACCCATCTTGGGAACACAGTCCCTCACTCCCAAGCCCAGTAGAAGGGTTGTCCGGGGTATCTACGGTGCCCCAATACCCTATTGCCCCCCATTCAGTGCCGGAGGTACCAGAATCAGGATTTGCTTCTCTGACTACCCCCTTTTTCAGTGATTTCCTTCTGGGAGCAATTGCAGAATTGGACCAGTTTCTTTGGGTGGATGCCAATTCTCTTGTAGACTTTGAGTTGTTACTATACTCCCGGTTATTCTCCCTGTCTGGAGTGCTGTAGTGTGTTTGTGAATAGTGCGGGTACCCCCTGGGTGACTCCCTGGCTGGAGTACATAATGGTGTGTGCATTGTTCCTTGTTCCCATGAATTCCTGTTGGGCGCACTTGCGGAATCTTGGGAGGGGCCTTCCCCTGCCTCTTCATTTGCCCTTGACTGCTGACAGCGCCCTTCCCTCTGCACACTATAACCCTCCTCCCCCCCAGAGAAAACCCAGGAGCGGAAGAGGAAGAGTCCAGTCTTGGACGCAGCTGGTTGATGTGCCACCGGAGAACGCAGCCGTCGTCCAAGGACACCTCGTAGGATAACGGACCAGTGACCTTGCAGACCACAGCTGGAATCCAAAGATGACCAGGCCCGTAGTTCTGGGTCCAAACCGGAGCACCCACTTGCAAACACCTTGGTGCCCTTGGCTGTGAAACCAGAAGCGCCACCCTATCAGGGTGCAATCTGTCAAGTTTAGTGATTAGTCTGCGACCCCAGCGGAGTTCTGCTGGGTTTTTCCCAGTGGAAGTACAAGGTGTGGTGCGGTGTGCAAGAAGAAAATCTGCCAACCTGTGATGCCAGTCACCGTAAGTCAGTTTCTTGAGGGTGTCCTTGGTGATGCGCACCATTCATTCAGCCATACCATTGGTGGAAGGGTGGAAAGGGGCCGAAGTTGCATGACGGATCATGTTGGCCTGCAGGAAAACCTGGAACTCGGAAGAAGTGAATTGAGGACCGTTATCTGAAACCAGAACATCTGGAAGGCCGTGTGCAGCAAAAATGCCTCTCAACACCTGGATGGTCCTGGCAGTAGTAGTGGAGGACACAGGAACAACCTCTAGCCACTTTGAATGGCTATCAACAAGGACCAAGAAGAATAGCCCCTGAAAAGGCCCAGCGTAATCTATATGCACTCTGGACCAAGGTGATTGTGTTTCCTCCTACCTAAGCACAGGGACCTGAGGCATTTCTGGCATTGAGTGCTGGCACAAGTGACACCCATGCACCTGGGCCTCTATATCCTTGTCTAGCCCAGGCCACCATAGGTAGCTGCGCGCAAGCGCTTTCATCCTGACAATGCCAGGATGAAGAGACCAAGATTCTCGGTCTCAATGAGGTAGGAATAACTACCCTGCTGCCCCACAACAGGCAACACTTAAAGGTGGATAACTCATGCTTCTTGAGTCAGAAGCTTTGGAACTCAGTACCTGGTCTTCTGTCAGGCCATCCAGACAAAACCCATGAAAGCACACGTGTAAGTGTGACATCTGTGGCTGTTTCTGCAGCCACATCCCTGGCATTGAGGGGAGATTCAGGCAACTCCTGAATGGAGAGAATATTGATGGCAGGAGCAGGGTCTGCTTCTACCAGCTTCAGAGGTAGTCTGCTTAGGCCATCAGCATGGCCCATTTCCTTACCAGGTTTGTGAATTAAAGAATAATCATATGCAGACAAAAAAATAGACCACCTCAGCATTCTAGGGGAAATAATGTGAGGTGTTTGTTTGTTGGTTGTAAACAACCCCAGCAGAGGCTTATGGTCTGTGTAGACCGTGAAATGCCGGCCATATAAAAAAGTCATGGAATGTCTTAACTCCCACTACTATACGCTCTATTTGAGCGTAATTACACTCAGCAGAAGATAGAGTCCTGGAGTAATATGCTACAGGAACCTGAGTTCCATCAGCCCTCAAATGGCTAAGTACAGCTCTCACCCCATAAGGAGATGCATCACAGGCGATGCAGACAGGTAATTTTTCATTGAAATGTGCAAGCACATTAGCAAGGCCTTGACCTCATTGAAGCTCTTTTCATGGACTTTGGTCCACTGCCAAACTGCCTGCTTGTCTAAAAGCCTATGTAGAGGTTCTGCTACAGCAGCTTTGTGAGATAGGAAAACGTTGTAAAAATTCAAAAGACCTGAGAAAGCCTGCAGTTCACTTTTAGACTTAGAGCTAGGAGCCTGCTGTATAGCCTTCAATTTAGATTCAGCAGGCATCTATTCTGAATCCCAAGAAATCTGTAGCAGTGACTCCTATCTTACACTTGTCATTTTTTAATTTTAGGCCTGCTCTCCGGAAACGAAGCAAAACAGCCCTTAATCTCTCTGCTAAGTTCTGAATAGATTCTCCAGCAATAAGGACATCATCAAAATGGGGCAAACTCCAGGGATACCCCTAAGTGTACTCTCCATGACACTTTGGAATATGCCAGGGGCTACATTTACCCCAAATTGCAGTCTCTTGACCTTGAATGCACCCCTATGCGTTACGATGGTCTATGCTTCAGCAGATGCTTCATCAACAGATAACTGTTGATATGCCTGTGCCAGATCGAGTTTTGCAAAAACTCGCCCCCCTTTGAGGGAAGCCAAAATATGGCTGACTACTGGTACGGGGTACGTGTGCTGTTGCAGTGCCTTGTTTATAGTGCACTTGTAGTCTGCACATATGCGTATGTCCCCATTAGCCTTGAGAGGCGTGACTATGGGGGTTTCCCATGGATGTGAATCTACAGGCTCTAAAATACCTTGCTGGATCAATTTATCTAGCTCAGCATCAATTTTACCTTTTAATGCAAAAGGTACTCTCCTAGCTTTAACCCTAATGGGTGTGATGATAGGGTCAAGCCTTAATAAAACTGGAGGCCCCTTGTAGGACCCAAGCTGTGGACTAAACACATCTGCAAACTCCTTGCAGACTTCTGCTAGGCCCGGCATTTGCAAATATTGTAGCCCAGTAACCTGGATTCCCAAGGCCTCAAACCAATCGAGTCCTATAAGGCTCGTTCGTTCACCCCCAACACATCCAATGGACCTTCAAAATCCTTGTGCTGCACTGTAAGGATGGCCTCCCCCTTTACACACACTTTGGAATTTTGAAAGTATGTTAAAATGTTGGATGGCCTAAGTTTGGCCTGGAACCCACTGCTGTTGCAAATCTTCCTAAATGTATGAATGGAAATGATTGAAAGAGCGGACCCAGTGTCCAGCTCCATAACCAAACGGACTCCTTTCAACCTCACCTTAAGTGACAGCTTCTTTTTAAGTGCTTTGTGTGTGCCTGTTCTGCAAATACTTCTGCGCAATGTGCAGAAAACCACCCTGTTTTGACTAGGAACCCTGTTACCTTTCAGACGCAATTCTTCTTGAGGTTGTACCTTCTGGCGACCCAGACAGATGGATGCTATGTGGCCTTGCCTGCCACATGCTCTGCAGATGGCGGAATGGAACCTGCAGTCGGCTCTCTTATGGCGACCTCCATACCCGAAGCATTTGGACGCAGCTGGAGCTTTTTCTTTGCTTTCCTTCTGTTTTCTTTCCGTGGATGGGTAAAGACGATCCACCTCTTCTTCAGGATCTTCCTCTGAGCCTTCTTGGACTCCCTCATGGTGCACGGAAACTGCTTCTGGATTGTTCCTGATGGGCCGCATGTTCTTGACTGCCCCACCTGCTGCCTCCTCAGCCGTTATCTCTCTCAAAGCATCTTGGAACGAAGATGCTCTTTCCTTTGCAAAGAGTCTCTGTTGCAAGTCTCTGTTCCTCAAACCGCATACAAAATGATCTCTCAGCCTCTCTTTTAAATCTTTAAATTCGCAGGGTTTGGCTGCTCTTCTCAAGGCTGCAATGAATTCCTTGGCTGATTCACCTGCTCTCTGATCCCTCTGTTCAAACGTGTGTCTCCATGCAATGACAGACATCTTGGGCTGGAAATGTTCTTTTAATAGCTTCTTTAAGTCTGTGTACATTACAGACTCTAGAGGAGCAGGGGCCGCCAAATTTTCTACAATTTCAAACGCGTCCTGACCACAGACACACAACAAGTTTGCAGCCTTCAAGCCATCTTCTCTAACTTGATTCACTCTAAAGTAATTTTCTACTCCAGCAACATAGGACTCCCATCTCTCTGGGTGAGCAACGTTAAACGCCCTATCTTCGCCATCCTTGCTTCTATGTCTAGACATCAGCCAAGCTTACCTCCAGCGACATTGTACTGGCAGGCCAGACGCTGAATTTAACGTCATCTTCCTTTCCTCAAGGACTCCTTGGGTAAGTCTTACAACTTTTCTTCTTTCAGTTGCAAGCCATCCCACCTTCGTCGCCAGTGTTAAGTCCTCGAGTTAATGGCGGAAGAAGAGCACGCATTCTGTAGCCAACAACTGTTTATTCTTCTGCTGCTCACTCCAACACAACTCAGAGGCTCGCAGGCCTCTCTCTAATTATATAGATTCCCGGGCAAAAAGGTTACAATGAGAAAATGGCGCGCTTTCGCGCCTTGCGCATGCGCGCAGGCTGGCACGCTTAGTCTGGTCTTGGGCAGCTTGCAACAGCCCGGGACCATAGCAACGTCCCGAGCCTGCTTTTGCAGGCTCAGGACACAACACAAATTGACTTAAGTATTTAGAGTTCGCTTAGTGTTAGAAATCTGCCAGCCTTGCAACCTTTGCAATGCTCAGGGATTGTGGGGGAGGGGACTTGGTCTTTTTTAAAATTAAATTTTAGAAACTTTCAGTTAAATTTTCTTAAAATAATTTCCTAAAATGAAAGTTCAATTAAATTTTCTTAAAACATATTTATGGTAGCAAATATGATGTCAATGCTGCTAACATCAGATGTTCTTGCTTGATAATATATGAAGATGCAGACATTTTCTATTTAACCTGTATTACTTTTAGAGTTAAAATTAGATAGTGCTGGAAGGGAGGGGGGAAGAATGTGCTTGGGGACTAGTTAGCCATAACAATATTTCAGTAGGGTATTTTTCAAGGTTAGTTATAATAAGAGGAGGTAACTGGAGGGAAAGTTCACACTTCAAACTAATTGGAGAATGTGGTTAATGACTGTTAAATGAAGAAGTGAGTTATGCTTTGTTACGATGTGTTGGGGGAGGAGAATTCAGATTTTGGCTTCACTATGTTGCAAATTAAAAGATTCTTTAAGGTAAACAATGCCTCAAAGTTCTTTGAAGAGCTTCATCTTTCGGAACCATGAACTATAAAACTAATATACGTAAATGAACTCATTTTTTAAAAAAGAAAAATATGTTGAAAACAACCAAGAGAAAACAGTGAAAGAAGAGGGAAGAAAAACCAAAAATGAAAGTTGAAAAATAAAATAATGAAAATTTTAAACTATTCAAATTTCAAAATTTACATTGTCAGGCTGTTAATTATATATTACCATTCAGTTGACCATATGGAATCATATTGTCCAATTTTGTCCAAAACAAAGGCACTTCAAAGACTGAGAGTTGGATCCAATCTGGGTCGGTCACCAGGACCAGAGCCTTATTCTTCTGAATTTTCAGACTTGTGCTGAGCCCATCCTCAGGGGAGCTTCTGTCTCTAGCAGAGAGAGAAGTTCTGGTGAGGGAGAGGTTCCCTGAGGATGGGGGCTCCAGCATGCGTCTGAAAGCTCAGAAGGCCAAACCTCTGGTTCCGGTGAGCGACCCAGATTAGATCTTGCAACATTATCCTGGGATACGTATTATATTTGCCTTCATTGTTAATTAAACTTTTTAGAATCTGAGGCATAATCATCTTGCAGGAATAATTTGCAACACTCCAATCACAATATAGACAAAATTCTTCATAAATTGGAAGTTTCTTCAGTTTTAACTACAGCATTCAATTGGCATCTTCAATGGTTAACTTCCTTCCAGGGATCCAGGTTTAGCCTGATTTTTCAAGGTATCCTACTGAAATCACAATTTCCACAAATCCACAAGAGGGCGCTCAGACATTAGCTTTTTGAAGTGAAGTTTGAACCAGGTCCTTGCTGGGAACTGCAAATATTGTAGTCCCTTCCACCCCCACTGCCAAGAGGGGTTTTCTTTCCCCTTCTTCACAAGTAAGGGTTATTTTACAATTGGGCTTAATTTCAGATAGTGGGGAATGAAATGTCATTTATAGCTGCTGGTTTGGACATTACTTGAGCCTCTGCTGGCAGTAAAGTCCTGTAACAGCCACTCTATAGGACAAATCCGACAAGTCTAGCAGAGGGTGCCCATGAACACCCAGAAGACATGATAAAAACTCCTTAATTTCAGAACACATAGACAGACTCAACCATAGTGTCAATTGGGAAAGTGTGAGTATCCTAGACCAGGCTAAATCCTCAAATACTCAGGAATTCTGTTTGGCATTCAGACAAATCAGCCATCAACAGGCACATAGAAATAAATCACAATTTACACACCATTCAAAAAAGACAATAAGAAGAGAACAAAAAGACCACAAGACATCCTCTCCAGTTGCTAACATTCAGATAAGCAGGGATTAACACCCGACAAACATTAAGCAGTGAAAGATACTTGAATCAAGGAACTACCAAGGAGAAAACCACATTGCTACCAACACTGGCAGGGCAAGCCACTGGTATGTAAGCAGGGAACAAACACCAGACTCACTAACACTGATGATGTTGAGTAATGAAACATCTGCAAGCAAACAATCAAGCTCAGAGAGCACCAAGTATTCCACAGATCGACCTTGAACTACAGAGATTCTCTTTATTGATACTGGGAAATAACCTTGAACAGCTGAGTACTGATACTACATAGCTGAGTATCATCAAAAGGTGATGGCACTTAACTCTGTACCAACAAGTTCCCTTGCCCAGTGGTTTCATATAGAAGTTAAATAGGACCAGGGAAAGAATTGAATCCTCCAGACCCTGCATAGTGGAGGCTTTAGGGCCAGACTTCTCCTCATTATCAACACTGACTAAAACCAAAGAAAAAAGGCCAACAAAAGGCCTACTTCTTTAAGCTGTTGCAAAAGGCTATGGTGACTGATGGCACCAAAGGCTACTGAAAGATCAAGGAAGACTTGATCTAAGATCCTTCTCCATCCCATATTCTTACCATATTTCTTTACTCAAAAGTTTGGTATATGTTTCTTTTGAAATTTGTCTAGCTGAATTTTGCCCAAAGTTCCTGCTTGCCAAGATCCTCCTGAATCTTGATACTGCCCTTCAAGCTATTTTCTATTGGCCCACCTTTGTATTGCTTACACATTTTATAATTATATTTCCTAACCCTCATCCAAGTAATCTGCAAATATATTGAACAGCACAGGGCCTAGAGCAGAGCACTGCAGTCTGCTAATGAACATTTCCCTCCAGCCTGGACATACACTTGCTGGCTACAATTCTTCCACCAGCCATATCCATCTAACAGCAGCAAAATTCAAGCCCCATTTTGTCATATACCTTGTCCACTGCTTTGCTGAAGTCACAATATCCATCACATTCCTGCTGACAACTAAATTGGTCCCTATCAAAAAATAAGATCAGGTTGTTTGGGCACAATTTATTCTCGATAAATCTATGCTGGCTCCTGACAAGCAGTATATTATTTTCTAAATGCTCACAGAACTGTTTCATCATTTGTTCCAGAATTTTGTGAGTGTCTTAGTTCTTTCCCCACTCTTTGTAGAGAGGGAAAGCATTTCCCTTTTCCAGTCCACTGATACAAATCCAGTGTTCCATGAAGATGTTCCAAAGATTGCAGAAAGGGGCTCAGGTGGCATTCACAAACTCCTCAAGACCGAGCTGTGACTACTCTGGTCCCAGACCTGAGACAAAACTCTACCTCTGCTTGCTCCATCTTCAGGACACTCACCATCCCCAGCACCAGCATCCCCAGCCTCTTCTTAAATGCAGGACTGGGTTATGTCCTCCTCCACCCCTTCCCATTGCAAATGCACCTCTTACTAGTAGTGTAGGAAGCTGTTTTGCTCTGCTTCAAAGCCATTGTTTTCTCTCCAAAGCCCTTACAAGTGATCAGCTGGTGCAGATGCAGAGTCACCCAAGTCAGATGCATGTGGATCCCGAAGGACAGGTGCCCAGCTAGGGAAGTTCCCATGCAGGACCTGGGAGTGGGGAGAAGTTTTCTAGGGCTTGATGAACTACTTGGTCCTCTGCACTTGTTAGTTGCTGGCAAAAAAATATTTTTCTTCCCCACTCGCTTTGTTAGAAAGCAGGGAAAATACGCCTTATTTTATTATATGCTAATCCATAAAAATCCCCAGACAGTTTGTTGGCAGGATTAGTCCTCAATGGTCTTTTTAATTCTTGTAATTGGCTTTAACAGATGTTCTCTGGAGCCACGTCCTAAAACTCAGGTTGCTGCGATGCCATCCGCAAGCGACAGCATATCAGATTTCCTGGGGCCTCTGAGAGCCTTCAGACAAGGAAGCTAGAGGGGTCCCAAACTCAAAAGATTGAATCCTAAACAAATTGGGGGAGCTTCTCCTCAAAAGGCCCCATTGGGAGAAGAACAAGTGCAAATCCTGCTTGAATGGAGCTGCACATTTCTTTCCCCTATTGGTGACCTTGTTCAAAAATGCGGGTTACACTTTTGACATGAAATGTTAGGAAACCCCTTCACAAGACCTACTCTCACCCCACAGAGCCAGTCCTTCTTTGTCCTCTTCTGAAGCAGAACCCTCAAGTCCTATTGCTTGCAGGGGCAGGGAAACAGACATGAAGGCCAGTGCCTGCCAAGCCAGAGAGGCCTTTGGTGCCCAGAGAGCTCTGCAACCAGATAGGGTGTCCTTCATCTCAGAGTGCAGCCCTCCAAGGCTGGAAGGAGATGGGGGTGTCCTTATTTACAGTGTTTGGGATGTGTTGAGTGGACTGCCCAGGCATTGGTTTCCTCGCTACCCACTCCCACTCCCCAGGCCACCAGGTGACAAAAACACCACAACAGATCACTTTTCTTAGGAGGGGGAGGGGCCCGGGAAGGTTTCACCTACTATCAAAACTGGCTACAGCAGAGCGAGCCTTGGGCACCCAAAGCGAACCCAGCAACAACTGGCTGTCGAGGTCTGGTTCTCTCCTGGAGTCTAGCCTAAAGCTTCTCAGCCAAGCGTTGGGCTCCTTTCCAAGGCGCCAGCTCCGCCAGGCTCCCCCGCACCGCGCAGCCCCTGCAGTAACTTAAGGAGGGAAAGCGGTTGAATCCCTGCCCCCCCCCCATCACCTAACTGCAACACCTCGGAAGAGCCGGAGAGGCTCCAGTGCACATGCGGCAAACCTGGCGGGGATGGGGGCGTGTTTGGCCTCTGCCCCCCTTCCCGACCGAGCCGCCAGGAGGCCTCAAGGACCGCGCCGCGTCTAGCCTTTGGCGCGCGGGAAGGAGCTCTTTCTCAGCGAGCCTTGGCCGGTCAGGTGGCCGCGCCTCTCCAGCTCTCTGGCCAGCGGCGCTGCCCTGACAGTGTTCCGCGCTTTGCAGAGGTGCAGTGCCGTCGGCGCTGGAAGCAGAGGGCCTCAGACAAGCCTTCCCGCGAGCGCCGGAGGAAAATCGTCACAGGTGAACCGCGAGGCCGGACGCTGCCCAGCCCGCCGCGCTATCCTCAGGAGCTGCGGGCGCGCTTCCCCTGGCGCGGGCGGAGACGAGGCCCCCGGAGAGCGGAGGCGGTGCCGGAGGAAAGCGCTCCGCCCGCGCTGGGCTCAGCCTTCTGAGCAGCATCAGCATCAGCTTCAGCACCGGCGAGAGTCAGCTGGCTGCGCTCTCAGCGCGCGCCGAGGAACCGCCCGCCGGCAGAGGCAGCTTTGGCGCCGCACTTGAGTCGGCGCTCGGTCGCTCGGTCTGCGGGCCCACGGGCGGCACCGCCGGCGCCTGTCCTGGCCGCGGCTTTGGCCCGCAACCGAGCCCAGCCGCTTGTGTCAGCCCGGCCGAGGAGCGTCGTTTGCAGGCTCGCAGCCGCCCAAGTTTGCCCGGTAAGTTCGCGTGGGGCTACCGCGGGGCGCGCGCGGGAGGCCGGGCGAGATCCACTTTCCCGCGCGCCCGATCTGCCTTGGCACAGGTGCTGCCTGCCGGTGGCGAAGCAGACCTGGCAGCTGCCTCCTCACAGCTGAGAGGCGCCGCGGTTTATGCTGGCCGCTGGCCTCGCCCGGGCTTGGCTCCGCGGGCGCTCCGGGTAGCTGGCGAGACGCGGAACCTCTTCGGGGGCGGTGGGCGGGAGACCAGTGCCTGCGGGCCGAGCAAGGAGGCCCCTCGGTGCCAGCGACCCCGCCCCGTACTCGAGGCTTGGGCGCGCTCGGCATCTCTCTGGAGATCCCGGGAGGCTGAGGGAGGGCGGCGAGCGGGCGAGAGAGAGAGGGGGGGGCGGGCGACCGGCCCTGTGGGGCCGGCTCCACCTTCGGAGCTCCCTGCCTCCCTCGGGGCATCGCTGGCGCCTCGCCCCGCCCCACGGGAGCTCTGAGAGCGGGACCAGAGCGGCGGGGATGGTCGCCCCCAGGCGGTCCACGGAGCCGCCCGGCTCCTCGGAGTGTTGCTGGCGCTGCTCCTGAAGTGGACAGAGCCCCTTTGCGGCCGAGGCAGGGATTTCGGAGCCGCGGCTCTGGCCCCGCCGCAGGAAGGAAGCCAGAGCCGGGAGGTCGGCGGGGCTGCTTTTCCGCGAGCGAGCAGCTCTTCCCAGAGGCCGTCTCCCCTGCGCCAAATGCGGGGAGCGGTGGGGCTGAAGCGGCCTGGGAGTCCCAGGTTCAGATTCGTTTGAGAGCTGGAACGAAGTGCAGCCGATCGCCGAGAAGAGGGAAGAAATGTTTCGCTCTGTTCCTTTTGGTGGTTAGAGTCCAGCCTGCAAAACCCAGGCAGAATTAATGCAATAGGAAGGCATTCCAGCGTGAAGCGTTTCCTCACGGATTTGCTGCAATATTTACTTTGTACACCATGCTGGGCTCCTTTCCCTGCTGCCCAGAGCTGCAGCCCTCAGAGGGAGTCTCTCCCTTGCCCTCCCCAAAGATATTTTCTCTTGTCCTGGCCCTTAGCATCCAGAGAAGGACACAAGGCCACACACAATGGAGCACAGCACTTTGTCTAGGAAATATTGTTGAGGCCAGGCATACTGCAAAGCAGGCAGATGTAGCAACTCCTATGATGCAGCTGCTGGAGGCAGATGTAGCAACTCCTATGATGCAGCTGCTGGTGTCCAGCCAATCTCCCTTCGTTGGAGTTCCTCTTTCTTTCTCTACCTTGGCAGAGCAGCAGGCAAGGTGCTTTGGGTTGCCAGGTGTGAATGCTTGAGGTTCCATGAACGTTCTTCAAATCCGGAAAGGATGTGGCTTCAGGATGTCTTGCTGTCCTCTGGTGCTGCCTT
This sequence comes from Crotalus tigris, assembly GCF_016545835.1. NCBI lineage: Eukaryota > Metazoa > Chordata > Lepidosauria > Squamata > Viperidae > Crotalus > Crotalus tigris. The sequence continues at coordinate 131,520 of NW_024096608.1, forward strand.
GGACTCCCTTGGACTTGGGATCTCCCAAGGGAGGCTTAGTAGTCTCTTGCTTCTGAGCAGCATTAATGAAAATGGACATGTGACCACAAACTGTCTTTCAGCAGCCTTTTCATGTGTTTGCTGACCTCAAAAGCCCAGTTTGGTTCTTTTTTTTATTTTGCATTTCAGCATGTTTAAAATTCACAAGCGCCCTGCAAGGATTGAAGTGAACTTGGCCATCCTGTCTGATCACAACATGCTTTGTGGGTTGAAAAGCCCTTTAAAATCGAATCTGGATAAGCAGCACAGGGTACAAACTTTATACAACAGCTGTGCTCAAAGAACAACCCTGTTTACTGTCCTGGTGTTAAGATCTGCAGAAGATATTTTGAAGATGCTGTAATAGTGCAGCCTTGCACTTGGCCACAGGTTGGACTAGATGACCTCTAGGGACCTAGGATTCTGTACTTCTGAGCCCCCACTGTCAGAGAGCTCTCTTTCTGCAGGATGGAGAGAAGTTCCAGACTATGGAATATACTGGGAGAATTTGAACATAATTAATTTTGAACTAACTTAGTTTAAATGTGTTTTAAGATTTTACAAATGGAACTATAATCTGAGGAACTCTAAGAAACCAACATCTCTTTATACAGTTGATTTGCCATATTGGCAAAAATAAAATGGAAATTAGATGTAATTGATGTAATAATAAAATATTGTGCTCTTATGCTCCTCATATTTATAGAATGGAAAGTAAACACTTATTTCACAAAAATTGCCTTGTTTATTTAATTTTGTTCTCTGAGTTATAGCTATAATTAGCAGTTCATTTTAGTATCTTGATAGATTTCTGATTCTAAGAAGTCTGAATTAAGTGTTTGAATTAAGACACACTTCTGTTATTTTATATATTAACCCTATGTATGGAGAAAATTGTGGTGTTCGATACTGTAAAAAACTTTTAATTATTTATATCCTGCTTGATTGTTTTATATTCACCATTATTTCAAGAAAATTGCAGGGTTTTTTTTTTACTCTTTTCCCGCCTCCCCCCTCCCAAACTTTTCTTCTTCTTAAGTAGAAGCGTTGAGAACAAATTCCTTCTGCTCTTTCCTGAATTTTTCTTTTTCTTTTTCCTTGACATCTAGAGCTTTTCTTTCAAATTATCTCTGCAAATACATATTGCATAACAATCTTTTGCATTGTACCAGTTAGAGGGTTGCTATAGGAAATTTTCTTGTGTTGCACTTGTTTTAGCAATGCTAAGACAGAATAGGTGGATGTAAAGACAAAGCCATAATCAGATCTGGGTACTCTCTGAATATGTGTAATGTTCTCCTGATTTCTGAATGATGCCATTTAAAAAAAAAAGTATAAAATGCAAACCTGCCTATGTGTGTTCAGAAGAATTACTAGCCAGGCAGTCTCTCTATAGAGAGGAAGTGCTCAGTATTTTTGAGATGTGTAACATGATGAATTTGATTTGGAAGTCCTATTAATAGTCTTCTTTGCTTTTTAGATGCCTCAGAGAGCAACGGAAAATAGAAGCAGGGTTGTTCAGATCTGTGGGCTCCTTCCTGAAGTTGTTCCTGCCTTTTGACTTGCCAACCACAGTTAACACTTACCAGTGTCTATTGTCCTGGATCGTTGGAAGCACACAAATGCTTTTGTCAAGAAGGAACTGCAGTATTTGTGGGGAAGGATAACTAAGCTTGCCTTCCATGGTTTCTGCTCTCCTCCAGAACCAAAACCTTTTTTACATACCCAGGATTTATAAAGGAATGTTTACAAAGAAGTTGGAAAACAATACAAAGAGCAAACAAGAGAGCTATCAAAGCAAAAAGGAACTAAATATTTCCCAAGCTGGACAAGTAAAACTATTCTCAATTAGTTTAAAAAGCACAGTAAAAAAAATAGCTAAACGTACCTCTGCTCGCAATTGGTCAGCAGAAGAGGAGAGAAGCAACCACGAATTTTCTCTGTCTCCAACTTTCAGCTATCGGGCAGCCATTGTGAATGGATTGCAACAGAGAGTTTTCTCACATAAGAATGAAGATTCCTTTCAGGATGCATCTTCTAACGAAAGCTCATTCTCAAAATTTTTAAGTGAAACCAAAGACCAAAACGGGAGAAAAGAATATTCATTGCACACAATGCCTATGAGACGCAACAGGAAGAGTGTGAGTAGCCTCGCCCCTTCAGATGGCAGTTCCGAAGGGGACCGCACACTGCACAACCTCAAGCTTGGTGCTTTACGGAAGTTGAGGAAATGGAAGAAGAGTCAAGAGTACGTCTCCTCAGACTCTGAGCTCAGCACGTGGAAGAAAACCTGGGGCCTGAGGAGCAAGTCTTTGGACAGAACTGCTCGCCCGCCAAAATCCAGCACCTTGGAAGCAAGCTTCAGTTCCACCGGTTGCATCAGTCAGACCCATGATGTGATGGAAATGATATTCAAGGAGCTTCAGGGGATCAGTCAGATAGAAACGGAGCTCTCTGAATTGCGGGGACACGTCAATGCCCTCAGAGAGTCCATTGATGAGATCTCCAGCAATGTGGAAGTCGTGCAGAATGAAATTGAACAGCTGAGGACCGGATTTGTACAATCACGAAGGGAGACACGTGATATATATGATTATATCAAACAACTTGGACATGCAGGGAGCAAAACTAGTCTTAGATTTTTAAACGTTCCAGAGGAGAAGTTTGAGAATGTTGAACATGTAGTGCACAGAATATTAATAGAGAAAATGGGATTTTCAGAGGCTCAAAATTCTGTCAAAATAGAATTTGCACAGCGACTGGGACAACAGAGAGACTGTCCTAATGCCAAGCCACGGGCCATCCTTGTTTATTTTGAAACATCCCAGCACAGAGACCTGGTTCTGAAAAAGTCTTACAAGCTTAAGGGGACAGGGATTGGGGTTTCAGCTGAAATTCTCCCTCGAGATTCAAGAGAGCGGAAGCAGAGGAGCCTCCCTTCGTCTCAGACGTATGAGAGCATGGACCTGAAGTGCCTCACCATGGATCTCAGAGCCAGAGAGCAGGACTGGGAGTTCCGTGATAACCATGGCAAAGAACTGGAATCTGACATCAGTCGGAACAGATATGTGAAGATATCCAAATCTGCTCCACAAATGAAAAGAAATTCTGCTAAAGGCAAGGGAGATGCTCCTAAAAGGGCTCCAGATGACAAGACTTTCCCTGGTCAAGGCAGCCCACCGAAGGAGATCAGAGCTGCCATGACCTCTCTGTGGCCGTCACAGGATGATTTGGCAGCACTAAAACTCAGTCGTTCAGAGTCTGATTTTTCTAAACTTTGCCAGTCTTTTTCTGAAGATTTTTCAGAGAACCAGCACTTCATCAAAACAAATGGGAGCTCGCTTTTATCCTTTTCTGACCGGGAACTCTGGCAGAGAACACAGGGTGACCCCGCTGAGTGGAGTGGTGATCAGGAACAGGGGTTTAATCCAGAAGGCCCCTCTCATAGACTTGAGAGTGAAATGGAGAATACAGAAACCATTGACAGTGGGGTCAGCAATGGGATGGCATGTGCCTCAGGCGACCGGAGCCATTATAGTAACTCTCAGATATCCTTAGAAGATGAACTTTCGCCATGGAAGGACTGGAATCGGCTAGACCAGAATAGAGACATGGAAATAAATTCCTCAAGCTACCAACATTTGGGTTATAACTTAAACGATTTTTCCGACCGACAAGTAAATCTCGGCCAGTTCTCGGATGCCCGGTATGAGGCAGAAAATTATGATTATGCCCTAGACAGTTACTGCCTCTCTGGGGGAGGACCCACTACTGAAATGCAGTGGTCCAGCCAGTTCACTGGGCAGCAGGAGGCTAAAGCCAACACCCTCTTTCCCACCCAAACCAGGAAGCCTGTGATGTATCGAAGCCAAAGCGAGTTGCCCAGCACGGATGCTGAGGAAGGACCTCCCAAGTCTTGGCACAGCCGGCTGAGCATTGACCTTTCAGACAAAACCCTCCTCTTTCCCAAATTCGGAAGTACCCTGCAACGGGCAAGATCAGCTTTGGAAGTGGTATGGAATAAGAGCACCCAAAGTTTAAGTGGCTGTGAGGACAGCGGGTCATATTTTATGGGAAGGTTTCACACACTGTCTCAATCCACTGCTAATGAATCAAGCATCACCTTGGATTCTGACATTTACACAGAGGCCTCCTATTATCGAGCTGAAGATGGGGAAGATCCCAGTGAATCCATGGGCGAGCTTGAAACAGATTATGTGGAAGTTATGGAGCAAGTCCTTGCTAAACTGGAGAGCAGGACGAGCGCAACTGAGTTGGAAAAAGAGACACAGGGAGGGGAAGTGGAGGCGGCAGCTGTTGCACCAGAAGATTTTCCTAGTGGCAATTTGGAGAACCAGGTGGCCAATCAGCACATGTGGGAAGTTGCCAGGGAAGATACATTGGCTGGAGATGAACTAGATGTATGTGAAGAGGGAAATAAGAATATTCCAGCAATCCCTGCTAAAGTGCCCATAAAAAAAAAAGGCACCCCATCTTTTAAAGAAGCTGTTCTGAGGGCATACAAGAAGCAGATGAGTGAGCTGCAGGAAAAGATCCTTGCTGGAGGTAGGGTCGATTTACATTTTGCTTACAATCAGCAATAAATCGAAAGAAAGAAAGAAAGAAATGTTGAATTGTAAGAGTCCTTTTTTTCAGTTGGAATAGAAACTATGCTGAATTCTGCTGTAGAATCCACGACTAATGTTGTTATAAGCTGTGCCTCGTGATCTGAGTTACTGTCAGAGATTTGGCATGTTTTGTCCCACTCACCTAATTAGAGTGAATCAATTTAAATACAATACAATTATGCTTTAGGGCAGGGAAGATTAAACTCTTAGTTTGTGACCAGCTCCATGATGGGCGATAAATTCACACATTTCCTTGAGGCTACAGAGTATGTTCTTTGTTTTGAGGGTGAAGTGATGTGCGATTATGACTTAATATGATACAGTAGGCAATAAATCATGATTTAGAAATCTTGATATGTATTATTATGTATCAATGCAGCTAGCTTCTTATTTAAAAATATGTTTAATGGGTGCAAATATCTGTTAAGTCCTCCAGTACCACCTGTGAGAGACCACCTGGAAACTTCTGTGGGAAGTGGTTGATTACCTGGAGTATGGGGGGGGGGGTGAGGCCTCTTATTTTCCCAAGCCCTGCTTTGATGCTGACCTCTACCTTTAAAGTGAATATAGGATTGACAGCCTGCCTGAGGGTCTTAAAAGAGTTTATTGCAATCGGCCATGAAATGTTTGCATGGTCTATTGGTGCTGCTTAGAGTATTTTGGGCTGGGGTTGTGGTCAGGGTTGTGGACAGGGAATAGAAAAGAAACCATGATTAAAATTAGATAATTTAAAATACTTACATGGGCTCATCTGTTCCCCTCCAGAGAAATCACTTGATGGCAGCCAGATGGGTAGAGGCCGCTTTCAGTTGGAGGTTTATACTTTGCCACAGGCCCACCTTGCCCCTGTGACTGACAGCCACCTCCATTTCTCTGGCGGAATCTGTATGAAGGGCAGGTGAAGGTGCTGAAGGGTGGGTGCCCAAAGGTGAGCTGAGTGGGGACTTTGGATACTCATGTCCAAAGTATGAGCAGCCAAGGATTGATAACCTCCAAGGCTGCCATGGGTGCGAAGTGATCCATTTGGCTGGTTAGGAAGTGCCATGTTAGTAGTTCCTCCTTGTGACATCAGAGAGCAGATTGCCCCAGGAATCCGCCTACTTTCTGACCATTTCGATTTGGGGAATTCACTGCTGATAACTGCACTGTAAACTGAACAACCAATAGAGAACCACAGAAATGACCTTGGACAAACCATGCATAAACAGACAGAAACAAAAGCATCCATTAAGTTTGGGAAACAGAGAAATCAGCTCAGATTAATTCACTGGAGGGGGGTTATAAGAAGGAGGGACAGCCCAGCTCTCAAGGTCTGCTCCTCTAGCCTATATCAATAAAGTATCACTCCAGTCAATCCTCTGCTTCCCCCCATCCCCACCCCCCTTGCTGGCTTTAAAGATGCTGCCTCTGTGTAATGGCTGCTTCCTCCATGCCAAGGGTCTCACCCTCTGCATCTTGCAAAGCTTTGCTGATAACACATTTCAAGAAAAACTGCAAGAGAATGGCTGCCTCTCTAGCCATGTGCTCTGGAGGGGGCTGGCTGGAGCTATAGAGGAGCTTGCCCACTCTCAGTCCCAACTCCTCACAAAATGAGAAGTCTGCGCTTACACCACATCCACAAAAGCACCTTCCCCAGGCCCACATGTTTCTGCACAGCACTCCCATGTCTCATCATGATTTCTGTCTGGAAGCTCTGGCCCAGCAAGTTTCACAGTGGGGCTGAAGCTTTTAGATAAATGCTGCAGGCCTCTTCCCATCTTGGCCCCAGTTCCTCACTCTATCTAGCCCCATCTACAGTACTTCCTCTAGAAACTGACTGTGCCCTGGAGCATAGTTTTTTATGGACTGATTGATTTGATTTTTATCCTGGCTTTATAAGTTACTTTATAAGTAACTCAAGGCAGCAAGCATACATAATGCTCCTTGTTCCTCCTATTTTCCCCTCAACAACAACCCTGTGAGGTGGGCTGGGCTGAGAGAGAGGGACTGACCCAAAGTCACCTTGCTGGCTTGTAAGACGCTAAGAAAAAGACACAGGCATGTCTTGAGCAGAGGTTTGAAGCTGCTGTCACGCCTGATTTATGTAACAGGAATCTGAGTTCCTGTACATGTTTCTGCTAGTGCTGAGATAGATTTGCAACCCATACTTACCACTGACGGGTCCCATAGGACGAAAGTGCACTTAGGGGTCTGTTCCAGATGCTGGTAAGTATGTTGGCTGTTGCTCCATGGGGGGGGGGCTGTCCCTGTTCAGGGGCCAGATGTAAGACGCTAAGAAAAAGACACAGGCATGTCTTGAGCAGAGATTTGAAGCTGAAGGACACAGCTTGACAAATTGTGAGTTTATTGTTTTTTATATTCTTGTTACGTACACAAGCTTAACCGTTAGATGCTGACATAAAGTTTCTTCATTGGAAAATTCCTTCATATAAGCAACTATTTCCTAGTAACATATTACATGGTCAAAGACCAGGTAAAGAACAAATACAGGGAGATGAAAGGAGAAGGAACTAACAAAGACAGGAAAAGATAGGAAGGAACTAAGCATATTATTTGTTTCGGTAGGTGAGGCATTAAGTCAAAAGGGTATGACCTTCTGGCTGCTTTACTGGAACAAAGGGTATCAAAAAGTTATGAGGTTTTTTTTTGGGGGGGGAAGCACAGCAGTTTGCTGCATGTGCGTTTTTCCCCACATTGACTAGCATACCTAAGGTGGGACCCTCTCCTGGTCTGTAGGCCAGCATCTTCACCATAGACTAAACTGGCTCCAGTTCCAGTAGAGAAGTTTCATGTGGCTGTCCTAAAGCAGGAAGAGACTCCATTTGTAACTTGGGATAAGGTTAGGTTCATACCTGGCTGGTGGGGCTGACAGTAATCCCTCTGAGTCCATGGGGAGCTCAATGACAAAAGGGCATCATACTGTAGGATGCATCCTTCAGGATGGAATTTTTAAAGTCCCGCAAGGCAAGAGATATGGGTTTGTGTGTGTTAAGAGTCAGATTGCATGCCTAGATTCCAAACCTGGAATAGTGTGCCATTGAACAAGCACTGTCTGTCACATTTCCAGGCTTCTGCCCTAGTTGGAGGAAGTTTCTCTGATCTGAACAAACCTGGGATGGAATAAACTGAAGGGTAGTACATTTTGGGAAGATGTACAAATGAATTTGCAATGTTTGGTTGAAAAACTCTTCCTCTGTTAATTGCAAGGTACAAGAGACCTTCTGGAAAGGGGGTCCTCTCCACTTGGAATCAGCCCCTTGCAGAAAGGCTAAATGCCAAGGCTTCTGTGCAAAGGCAAAAGGCCGTCAAGGAGTGGTTTTCTCTTTCTTGCAGCTCTCTCCAAGCAACCCTGCCTGGTGTGCACTTTAGAATGTTTGCTTTGAATGAAGTTGTTGTCTTTAAATTCTGGTTAGGAAGGTTTTTGGATTTTCTCCATCGCCATGTGTCATCAAACTGAAAGATGTTTTTATGAGGTCATTTCTGCCCCCCCCCCCCAGGATGGCCTGAGGAGGTGACAGGAGATGGATAGATAACAAAGGGAACTACCCCAAGACTGGAAAGTCTGTTTGAAATTATGATCACACAATGACAGCAGCGTTCATTTGTCATCAGGAGTGTTTAGAGGCTTGGCAAAGCCAGAGCACAGTCCTGCCATGTGCCCAGGAGCCAAAGAATTGAAACGCTACAAGTGGTAGAAACTTGCAAAGTGGGCAGGGAGAAAGGGGTGTAGTAATAGTACGTATGTGCTTACTATTTATTCTTAGGCCTAGTTGCAGCAAGGGATGGAGTAGGACAGAGAATGGGTCTACAGAGAAATGGTGGTTCAAATTCATAGAATAATACAACGCGATGTTTAGGTGGGACATTCCAGTGAAGAGCTGACAGGCAAGCAGCAAGCAGCAGTGCAGTTGCCATCTGGTTCTGCCTGTGTGCCATTAAGAACTTCCTCCACTGACCATGGTTGGTTCTTCTTAGGCAAAAAGTACACAAAATCTAGTGAGTTTGGAAATTCTGAAGGATTGTCTGGATTTATTTGATTTGTTGCTTTCCATGATGGCCCATTTCCAATCTCTGTCCCAGCAGCTCTTTGCAAGGGTTTGGGCCATCTCTGCCCTGGGCAGCAGAGGGGTCTCCTTGGCACAGGGCTTTTGCTCTAGGGAGCCAGTGGAGGAGAACTCAGCAAAGACTTTTCTGTCAAAGAAACATTGGAGAATGATCTAGGATGGTTTCTAATAGGGTGCCTAGAAACTGAGATGAGGACCCAACAAAGTGACCTCACTCCCCCCCCCCCCATGACAGATAGTGCTGACTAATTCTCAGTGTTTAAAACTCTACATTCTCACATGAAACCTCACATAGTTCAGTGAGTAAGATCTGATGAGTTCAGATCTCTAAACCTCATTATTTAAACAGGTTATTTTTATTTTTGTGCCCATGGCAGTTTAAAATGGTGCAGGGATGCCTATTAATTGAAAAGTTTCTTAGCTGGCTTAGTTCTTTCTGTTGTGATTGAAAGCAGGATCAAACCTGACAGATGTTGCCCTCGAACAGGGAGTTTTGTGGACAGGCAAGGAAATCACCAGTCTTAGGGGAACAAATAGAGGGAACCTGTAGCCCTTTGCCTGAGAGTACAGCTTAATCTGCTAAATCTTCTTTTCCTGCCCATTCCCCCCCCCCAAGTTGTGACCCACTGATTGCAATTTCTCCTCTCTTCTGTTAACCAGCTATGATTTTGCTTTGGCCTTCTCTGGATCAGACCATTGGTATTTGTTGTGTCCTGAGCCTGCAAAGGCAGGCTCGGGATGTTGCAATGGTCCCGGGCTGTTGCAAGCTGCCCAGGACCAGACTGAGTGGCGCCAGCCTGCGCACATGTGCAAGGCGCGAAAGCACGCCATTCTTTGTTACCTTTTTGCCCAGGGATTCTATTTAGAGGCAGAGAGGCCTGCGAGCCTCTGAGTTGTGTCAGAGAGAGCTGAAGAGAATAAAAGCTGTTATAACCATCAGGATGTGTGCTCTTCTTTCGCCGTTGACTCGAGGACTCAACACTGGCGACGAGGATGGGATTGCTTACAAGATAAAGAAAGAAGACTTGTAAGCTTTACCCAAGGAGTCCTGGAGAGAGAAGACGTTGTTAAACTCAGCACCTGGCCTGCCAGTACAGTGTCGCTGGAGGTAAGCTGGCTGATAGACCCCTTCCTAGAATAAGAAGCAAGGATGGCGAAGATAGGGAGATTGTCTGAATTCGACGTTACTCACCCAGAAAGATGGGAGTCTTATGTCGCTAGAGTAGAAAATTACTTTAGAGTGAATCAAGTTAGAGAAGATGGCTTGAAGGCCGCTACTTTGCTGTGTGTCTGTGGTCAAGATGCATTTGAAATTGCAGAAAATTTGGCAGCCCCTGCTCCTCTTGAGTCTGTCACTTATACAGACTTAAAGAAGTTATTGAAGGAACATTTTCAGCCCAAGTTGTCTGCGTGGAGGCACACGTTTGAACAGAGGGATCAAAGAGCTGGTGAATCAGCCAAAGAATACATTGCAGTCTTGAGAAGAGCTGCTAAGCCCTGTGATTTTAAAGATTTAGAAGAAAGGCTGAGAGACTGTTTTGTATGCGGGCTAAGGAACAGAGACTCTTTGCAAAAGAAGATATATCCTTCCAAGATGCCTTGAGAGAGGTCACTGCAGCAGGTGGGGCGGTCAAGAACATGAGGCCCATCAGGAATAACCCAGAAGCAGTCTCCGTGCACCATGAGGGAGTCCAAGAGAGCTCGGAGGAAGATCCTGAAGATGAGGTGGATCATCTCTACCCATCCAAAGAAAGGAAGCAGAGAGAAGGCAAAGAAAAGGCTCCAGCTGTGTCCAAGTGCTTCGGGTGTGCAGGTCGCCACAAGAGGGCCGACTGCAGGTTCCGTTCTGCAATCTGTAGAGCGTGTGGAAGGCAAGGCCACATAGCATCTGTTTGTCTGGGCCATCAGAAGGCACAACCTCGAGAAGAATTGCGTCTGAAAGGTACCAGGGTCCCCAGCCAAAACAGGGTGGGTTTCTGTGCATCACGCAGAAGTATTTGTAGAACAGGCACACACAAACCACTTAAGAAGAAACTGTCACTTAAGGTGAGGTTACAAGGAGTTCCATTGGTTATGGAACTGGACACTGGGTCTGCTCTTTCAATCATTTCTATTCACACTTTCAGAAAGATTTGTAATAGCAGTGGGTTCCAGGCCAAACTTAGGCCATCCAATATAATCTTAACAGATTTTCAAAATTCCAAGGTGTGTGTAAAGGGGAAGGCCACCCTTACAGTACAGCACAAGGATTTTGAAGGTCCATTGGATGTATTGGTAGTTGGGGGTGAACAAACGAGTCTTATTGGACTCGATTGGTTTGAGGCCTTGGGAATCCAAGTTACAGGACTACACAATTTGCAAACGTTAGGCCTAGCAGGGGTCTGCAAAGAGTTTGCAGATGTATTCAGTCCACAGCTGGGATCTTACAAAGGGCCTCCAGTTTCTTTGAAACCTGACCCCACTGTCACTCCCATTAGGGTGAAAGCAAGGAGAGTACCCTTTGCCCTTAAGGGGAAAATTGATGCTGAACTGGATAAATTGATCCAGCAAGGTATTTTAGAACCTGTTGATTCAAGTCCATGGGAAACCCCCATAGTTAACGCCTCTCAAGGCTAATGGGGACATTCGCATCTGTGCAGACTACAAATGGACATTAAACAAGGCATTGCAACAGCATGTGTATCCATATTTTGGCTTCCCTCAAAGGGGGGCGTGTTTTTGCAAAGTTAGATCTGGCACAGGCTTATCAACAGTTACCTGTTGATGAAGCTGCTGCTGAAGCACAGACTATTGTGACCCATAGAGGGGCATTCAAAGTCAAAAGACTACAATGTGGAGTAAATGTAGCTCCTGGAATTTTCCAAAGTGTTATGGAGAACACCCTGAGAGGTATATCCCAGGGGTTTGCCCCTATTTTGATGATGTCCTTATTGCTGGAGAATCCACTCAAAATTTAGCTGAGAGGTTAAGGGCTGTTTTGCTTCGTTTCAGAAAAACAGGCCTAAAACTTAAAAAAGATAAATGCAAGATAGGAGTTACTTCTACAGATTTCCTGGGATTCAGAATAGATGCCAGGGGTATTCACCCTGCTGATTCTAAATTAAAAGCCATACAGCAGGCTCCTAGGCCTAAGTCTAAAGCTTAGTTACAAGCATTCATTTTCAGCTTTGGTCGCGCTGATGGATGATCTCTGGCGGGCCTGAGACAGAGGTTATTCCTCTGTCTTGGTGCTACTTGACCTCTCAGTGGCTTTCAATACTATCGATCATGGTATCCTTTTGCGACGACTCGAAGGGGTGGGAGTGGGAGGCACCGTTTTACGGTAGTTCTCCTACCTCTCTGGCCGGTTGCAATCGGTATTGGTGGGAGGGCAGAGGTCAACCCCGAGGCCCCTTGAATGCGACGTGCCACAGGGTTCGGTCCTCTCTCCCCTCCTATTTAACATTTATATGAAGCCGCTGGGTGAGATCATCAGACAGCACGGGGTGAGGTTTCATCCATATGCTGATGATACCCAGTTATATATCTCCTCCCCGAGCTCTCTCAGTGAAGTGGCCGATGTGATGGGCCGTTGCCTCGAAGCCGTGAGGGTCTGGATGGGGGTTAACAGACTCAGGATCAATCCTGACGAGACCTAGTGGCTTTGGATGTTGCCTCCCAAGGATCATGTCGACTGTCCAGTGTTGACTCTTGCGGGGGAAAATATACCCCCTTCGGAGCGGGTTCGCAACTTGGGTGTCCTCCTTGATCCACAGCTGAATTTGGAACATCAATTGACGGCTGTGGCTGGGAGGACCTTTGCACAAGTTCGCCTGTTGCACCAGTTGCGACCCTACCTGGACCGGGAGGCTCTCCTTACAGTCACTCACGCCCTTGTCACCTCACGTTTGGACTACTGCAACGCGCTCTACATGGGGCTACCCTTGAAAAGTATTCGGAGACTACAGTTGGTCCAGAATGCAGCCGCGCGAGTGATAGTGGGTGCTCCTCGATACACCCACGTTACACCTATCCTCCGTGAGCTGCACTGGTTGCCTATTGGTCTCCGGGTCCAATTCAAGGTGTTGGTCATTACCTTTAAAGCCCTATATGGCTCAGGGCCAGGCTATTTGCGAGACCGCCTACTACCTCATAGTTCCCTACGTCTGGTTAGATCCCACAGGCTGGGCCTCCTTCAGGCCCCGTCGGCCAAGCAGTGCCATTTGGCGGGGCCGCGGAGGAGGGCCTTCTCTGTGATGGCGCCCACGCTTTGGAATCAGCTCCCCCCGGAGATTAGGACCGCTCCCACCCTGTTGGTCTTCCGTAAGCTACTTAAGACCTGGCTTTTCCGGCAGGCCTGGGGTTTATAAAACCTTACCCCTGGATGATTGTTTTTGTATTGTTGTTTTGTTATGTTTTATGTGTTTTTTATTGTTAGCTGCCCAGAGTCCTTCGGGAGTGGGGCGGCTTATAAATTTTAAAAATAAAATAAATAAATAAATAAAATTCCTAGGCCTCTTGAATTTTTACAACGCTTTCCTACCTAACAAGGCTAATGTAGCAAAATCACTTCATAGGCTTTTAGACAAGCAGGCAGTTTGGCATTGGTCCAAAGTACATGAAAAAAGCTTCAATGAGGTCAAGGCCTTACTTACATCAAATGATGTGCTTGCACATTTCAATGAAAACCTACCTGTCTGCATTGCTTGTGATGTTTCCCCTTATGGGGTGGGGGCTTTAGTTAGCCACTTAAGAGCTGATGGGACTCAGGTGCCTGTTGCATATTACTCCAGAACTTTATCTTCTGCTGAACGAAATTATGCTCAGATAGACCGAGAATTCCATTGTAGCTGGAATTAAAAAATTCCATGTTTTTTTATATGGCAGACATTTCACGGTCTATACTGACCATAAGCCCCTGTTGGGGTTGTTTACCACTAACAAACAAACTCCCGATATTATCTCTTCTAGAATGCTGAGATGGTCTATTTCTTTGGCAGCTTATGATTTTTCATTGATTCACAAACCTGGCAAGGAAATGGGCCACGCTGATGGCCTAAGTAGATTACCTCTGCAACTGGTAGAGGCTGACCCTGCCCCTGCCATCAATATTCTTTCCATTCAGGTGTTGCCTGAGTCTCCCCTCAATGCCAGGGATGTGGCTGCTGAATCAGCCACAGATCTCACGCTTACTCGTGTGCTTTCATGGGTTTTGTCTGGATGGCCTGAGAGTTGTCCAGGTACTGAGTTCCAAAGCTTCTGGCTCAAGAAGCATGAGTTATCCACTTTTCAGGGTTGCCTATTGTGGGGCAGCAGAGCAGTTATTCCTACCTCATTGAGACCTAGAGTCTTGGCCTCTCTCCATGAGGGTCATCCTGGCATTGTCAGGATGAAAGTGCTTGCGTGCAGCCATTTATGGTGGCCAGGATTAGACAGGGAAATAGAGGCCCAGGTGCATGGATGCCACTTGTGCCAGCGTTCATGCCCTGAAATGCTTCAGGCTCCTGTACATAGATGGGAGGAGACACAGTCACCTTGGTCTAGGGTGCATGTAGATTACGCTGGGCCCTTTCAGGGACAATTCTTCTTGGTCCTTGTTGACAGCCATTCAAAATGGCTTGAGGTTGTTCCTGTCTCTTCCACTACTGCTGCCAAGACCATTCAAGTACTAAGAGGGATTTTTGCTGCTCATGGCCTTCTAGATGTTCTGGTTTCAGACAATGGTCCTCAATTCACTTCTTCCAAGTTTCAGGCTTTCCTGCAGGCCAACATGATTCGTCATGCAACTTCGGCGCCCTTCCACCCTTCCACCAACGGTATGGCTGAACGGATGGTTCGCATTACCAAGGATGCTCTCAAGAAACTGACTTACGGGGACTGGCATCACAGGTTGGCAGATTTTCTTCTTGCTTACCGCACCACACCTTCTACTTCCACTGGGAAGAGCCCGGCAGAACTTCGCTGGGGGCGCAGACTGATCACCAAACTTGACAGGCTGCATCCGGATAGGGTGGCTCCTCGGGTCTCCCAACCAAGGGCATCAAGGTATCTGCAAGTGGGTGCCTCGGTATGGACCCGGAACTATGGGCCCGGTCACCTGTGAGTTCCTGCGGTAGTATGCAAGGTCACTAGTCCATTGTCCTACGAGGTTTCCCTGGACGACGGTCGTGTCCTTCGGCGGCATATCGATCAGCTGCGTACGAGACTGGATTCTCCCTCTTCAACTCCTGGGTTTCCTCCGGGGGGAGGAGGGGGACCACTGTGGGGAAAGGGAAGGGTGTTGGCAGCAATTGGGCAAACGAAGGGACAGAGGAAGGCCTTTCCGAAGGTTCCGCAAGTGTCCCTAACAGGAATTCAGGGGAACAAGGAACAATACAGGCACCAGTACTTACTCCAGCCAGGGAGTCACCCAGGGGGCATACTCATTATTCACAACCCCACTACAGCACTCCAAGCAGAGAGAATAACCGGGAGCATCCAAACAACCCAAATAACACAAGAGAACTGGCATCCAAACAAGCTGGCCCATTGCTGCTACTGCTCCCAAAAGGAAGTCTGCATACAGGGAGGTAGTCAGAGAGGCAAATCCTGATTCTGATACCTCCGGCATGGAATGGGGGGCAACCGAGTACCGGGGCACTGGAGAAACCCTAGACAACCCAGTTACGGGGCTTGGGAGTGAAGGGATGCGTTCCCTTGATAGGTCCATTGTGGACTTGGAGAGTACCACAGAATTGCCAAATACTGGTGGGAACATAGAGGGGCCCGATAGCCTACAGTTAGGCAGATCAACCAGGTACAGTAGGGAGCAAAGTCCTGGTCTGACGAGCCTGGTGGGCAAGCAAGCAGACCAGACAACAGAACCCAGGTCACGGGGACCACCAG
The DNA here is from genome assembly GCF_016545835.1 of Crotalus tigris. Lineage (NCBI taxonomy): Eukaryota > Metazoa > Chordata > Lepidosauria > Squamata > Viperidae > Crotalus > Crotalus tigris. The sequence goes on from NW_024096608.1 coordinate 147,094, forward strand.
GGCTTAAAAGAGGGGGCATCTCCACTACAATCACTGCACAGGATGGTCAACGAAGTTCCCAAAATCTGAGGAGGTCACAGAGGGTTAAAAGATCTCCCAAATACCTGGAAGATTTTGTGACATTGCTGTCAAAGCAAAGGAGGTGAAGAGGGTGCCTGCTGTTGGGTGAACTTGGAATTGTGAGTCTTTGGGCACTTAATTCCAAAATAATAGCACGGTACCATGTTATAGAGTAGCTAGTAAGTAGCTGCAACAGTTGTGCGGTTCCGTAAGGGATAGCACACCACATCCATTTGAAGGTCACGTATACCTTTCTATATAGTTTCATTAAGTTTCATCTGGGGGGGAAGGGGTGTTGTGTCCTGAGTCTGTAAAGGCAGGCTCAGGACGTTGTAATGGTCCCGGGCTGTTGCAAGCTGCCCGGGACCAGACTGAGTGGTGCCAGCCTGCGCGCATGCACAAGGCACGAAAGCGCGCCATTCTTTGTTACCTTTTTGCCTGGGGATTCTATTTAGAGGCAGAGAGGCCTGCGAGCCTCTGAGTTGTGTCAGGGAGAGCTGAAGAGAATAAAAGCTGTTATAACCATCAGGATGTATGCTCTTCTTTCGCCGTTGACTCGAGGACTCAACAGTATTCATTTGCTATGCGCCATAATCCTCTCAATTGGTCACAGAACATTAAATGCTTTTGCCTGCTCCTAGTAAGATAATATCCTCCAGGCAAACTCTGCATTGGAGTAATGACTTTAGAATAATTTAGTGCCACCATCCTGGGGCTGTGGCAACAGCTGTCTGGGCAGACAAATCCAGGGAGTCGGTGAGTGTGTCCCTCCTTCTCCCCGCTTGGGTTCCTTAGGTCACAGGGATTGTCTGAATGAGATTCAATATCTCTCTGGCCCACTGCAATGCTTGCTGCACCTTCTGATTAAGAAAATCCTTTATTTACAAGGTGGACTGGAAATGTTTCCTTGCCCCGAATCTGTGAGACAAGGGCTGCATGGAGAGCTTGCTGGAGAGGACAAACAGGCTAAGAAGAGAGCAGCTGATTTCAGCACCTTCCCCTGGATATCTTCACCCTGTCACCAGTTCCAAGCTTACTACCCGTAGTTCTGTTCACAGAAGTCTTCCTGTTTGGTGCTCTGTGTCTTTGGGATACACCCTCAGTTAAAGTGTATAATTTATAGCTGACTAGATGTCTGTATACAGGAAGCTTTAATTCCTAATGGCCGCAAAGGATTTGATCAATGCAGCATCATTCATAACAAGACATTTGCTGAAGGATCCACTGAGTTCAAAGGGAAAAGTATTACATTCTACCGCTTTTTACTCTGGTTTCCTCTGTTTAATTGAGCAATCCTAATTGAGTAGATTTGTTTTTGTGGCCCAGAAAAAATACAATATATGTTTCTGATTTACAAGAAAAGAAAGGCCCCTGTTTTAATTACTGTCCTTCATTACACTGTATGGTGTCAAGGCAATCATGCCAAAGCCTTCCTGCTTTTACTGTTAGTCACAAAGATCAACCATTTCTTATTTTTATGTTTCCCTTCCAGGTCTGTAATTCCTTCTTGGCACGGGTGGGGGGAGAGGGACTCCTTTTTCTTTAGGCTTGAAATAAAGGGCCATTCTCCCCTCCATGCCCCCTTCCAAAGTGATGGCTCTCAGTTCACCCTCTGAACACCATTGAGCGCACTGAGGCAAGGTGTTTGGAAGGCTTTCCATCCAGAGTCAGGACTGCAGGGAGGATGTCAGGGCATCTGAGAAGGAAATCATGACTTGATAGCGGTTTTCGTGGAATGTGTGAAGTGGGCAAGGGTTTCCCAGCATGCCTCCTTCAGCCTGTGGGTCAGGAAAGTTGCTTTCGCTCAGGCTTTGCAGTCCAGGTGGGGTTTTCAATGCCTTAATCCACAGATTCTTGCTACGATTTGGTGGCCCATGATGCTGCACCCAGAAGGAGCTTTCTGGACCATGAGCCACTTTGCCAGGCTGGCATCCGAGTAAGCAGAACACCTCTTACTTCTGAGCAGGGCTTCATGGTATCCATTCATAAAGATGAAAACACCCTTGAATGAGTTGCTTCAGGTTCTGAGGGTTCTTGTCACACCTGAAAATCCTAATGCACATCCAACATTTTCTCATCAGGCTTCCTAAAGAATGGAACCAGCCTGAGAAAGAGGTCTAATTAAACACACTACCTCTTCAGAGGCCAGCCATAACTTTCCCTGCCAGGCAGAAGGAAGAAAGGGGGAGAGGAGGTCCCAACCTGGTTTAACATCTGAGTATAAAGTTCAAGAGCTCCCAGCCAGGCTTTGGGTAGGATTGCAATATTCACTATGCACATTTCTTGGAGACGTGTCTAATTTTTATTCCCCTCTTCCCAATTCTTTTTCAGATAGCAGTTCTATGGATGAAAAGGTTCCAAATTTGCATCTTTCCTTAAAGGGTGGTGTCTTTTGTGGGCGTGTGGTTGTGGCTCAGTCGACCTGTTTGGTCTTTTAATTTCAGTTGTGAGATGCGCATGCCCTCCAACCCAGCTTTCCATGCTTCTGTCTTCCTCTTTCTCCATTGATGTGTCCAGATGCCTCCCATTGACATGCAGACTGAGTCCTCACTGTTGTGGTTTGTTGAATCATAAGTTGTGCCAGCTTAGGGATCTGCTGTTGCCAAACCCAGGTTTCCCGTTTTGCACCCTGGGACCAGCACACCCACTGGCCAACTGCCGCTTGTACTCTAGGGTTTAAAGGGAAACCGCCTGCAGGGGTGGGGTACACAAGCCAGATTTCCCCTTCAAAGCTGAATGTTGCTCTGTTGTCTTTTCAAACAAGATGATCTTAGCTTTGGTGTGGTGGAGCTGGCCCTGCTTCGCATTCGTGTTTCCGTCCTCGGTGTTGTTCTGTATATGGCCCCTCTCTGCTTGCCACCTGCCAGCACTTGCTGAGAAGCTGAACTGTCCCTTCTTTCCCTTCAAGGCTCTTACTGTCAGCGGACGTTCTTTGGACGCTTCCAAACGTGCCGTCCAAGCCTTTTCTGGGTAAGTACCGGCACCTCTCTGTCTGATAAAACTGCCTTTGAAGGATGTTACTGTTCTTTGGAAGAAACATCAATAACAGCTGTAGCGTCCAGGCATCTCAACAAGGTGGGAGGAGAAGCGAAGTATCAAAGAGGAGGCTCAGATGACTTAGGAAAGACTTGATTAAAGTTGAGGATATTTGAGAAGAAGCTCAGCACAAACCCAAACTGGAGGCATGGAGAGACAAAGCCAGAGAATTGCCTTGTTCTGCAAGGACTACTTTGCCTCCCTAAAAGTTCATCCTCCTTGCTGGAATCTGACCGTCCCCCAGAAACTCCTTGCTCCAGCTACGCTGTCAGTTGTCTGAAATATTGTCAGAGTTGCCACCAGTTAACTAGATTCCATTTCCAATTATTCTTTGCCATGACATCTCCAACCTAAGTGCCAGAAGAGATCCTTTGCCTGCTGGCCCTGCTGGTGACAGCACAACCTTCTCTTACTGTTCAATATGTTTCCAATCAATTGAATTCTGCTTTTATCAGCTTTGTGGTCCTCCATTGGTTTCAACATTTTGGAAGAGTTTTGTGATATGCACATTCTTTCAGAGGGTATGTGTGTGTGTGGTCATTTCATTACTCCTCTTTGTTTTCTGTGTGCCAGTCATTTTTTTTCTGTTTATAGGGGTTTATATTATTATTGCTTATCGTGCAGTCAGCCAATTGTTCAGATGGGATTTGGCAGTATCGAGTCCTTTTCAAAGATAGGCAGATGTTGTTGATATTATTATTATTATTTAAAATTTAACAGTCTGGGACTGGTAAAAACGTAACGGTTCAAGTCCTAGCCAAGGACCTAAGAGCTATTAAGGTAGCATCTGAGTATATAGACAGTTCCGAGTAGAGTGTAGAATACTCAGGTCTAATAAATTTGAAATTTACATGTATCTAGACAGTCCTTTGGGTATTGCTCCAAGGGCTCCTATTAGTACAACCATTGATTTCTTCCTCCACAGTCACTCAACTTCAATTTGCAGATCGTGGTATTTCATTATTTTTTCTAGCTGATTCTCTTCAATTTGTGCATCACCTGATATTGCAATATCAATGAACCAGACTTTTTTCTTTTCTACAATAGTCATTGGCCCAGTGTTGTGGGCCAGATGTCTGTCTGTTTGGATTCAAAAGTTCCATAGGATCTTGACCTGTTCATTTTCAAGAACTTTGTCAACTTGGTGTTTTTGCTGTATTCAAACCCAAATAGATATTCAGACTGGATTTGGTATTTTTGTATACCTATCTAGTCCTTTCCAAAGATGTTGTTGTTGTTGTTGTTGTTGTTATTTTTCCATAACACTGTTCAGAGCAATGTCAATTCTACAGCAGTGTCTCTCCTCCAGCCTCTAATTATGATTTTGGGTGCAAGGAAAAAACACCACACAGTTTTTCTGGGAAAGAGAAAGGATGAATAGCCTTTTCTGGGAAAGAGAAAGGCTGAATAGCTCATTGACAACACCATTTTGGAAGGAGCATAAAACCAACAGCAGTGCATGAACTTTCATTGTGGTCCTTTTGAATTCAAAAGGCCAAGATATTCTAATTCCAAAAGTTCTGGGGATTTTTAAAGGCTTCCCAAAAAAGTCTCAAGGGACTACAGGAGTCTGTGACTTTTAACACTGGTGTGGTTCTTCTTCCATATGAGCCATACATCTTGGTATGTTCCATGCATCTATCCCACTTTCTCACCTTTTCAGCCCTGGGAGTACTCTGTATGGGATCGATAGCATGCCAGACCTGCGACGGAAGAACACATTCCCTGTCATCCGAGATGTGGTGAGTTGCTGGCAGCATGCTGTCCCACTAATGCAGTAACGAGATGGGTAACACCTCGCCCCCCCACTTCAGCTAATCATGGCTACTCTCTGCTGGCCGTGGGGCCCAGCCAGGGAGAGGAGCCTGGCACTGGGAAGAGGGACCCTGAGCTGGGACTGGCAGATTACAAATGAGGCCTCCGTAGAAGAACAAAATCTGTTATTCTCGCCTTGTGGTTGGTCAGGATAGGTGGCCACAGAAGTACAAGTAGCCCTCCACTGAGGACCACACGGAGGCAGGAATTTCTGTCATAAATTGTTATGATCATAAATCATTACATGACAATTGACAATCAACAGCTAATTGACCCTTTTTACAGCGGTCGTAAGTTGGGTCACTGCATTCATGAAGCAGATGCAGCTTTCCTGATGGCTATTTTTTCCAAGAAACCAACAAAAACTGTTGCAAATTGTGATTGGGTGACTGCAGATGAGGCAACTGAGTGTAAATTCAAGCCCATTGTGAAGCACCCAAATTGTAATCATGTGGGGGCTGCTGCGACAGTTTGCAACTAAGTGCGAATGTAGGTTGTAAGTGACTTTTGTTGTTCATTTTGACCTGTCTTTAAACAAATGATTGTCAGTCAAGGCCAACCTGTAATTTCATCTTTTGGAAAATTTGGACTTTACCTTCTCGATAAATATCTCCCAATTTTTTTAAAAAATATTATCCATCTTTTTAAAGACTATTTTAGCCTAAAACATTATGGTCAATGAATTTAAGTGGTGCTCACAGGGAAAACATGAAATAGCTAAGAGATTCAGTTCAGTTACCTATTTGAAGATTTTCAAGGGGTGAAAATAAGGCAGGATTTAACTGTGGTATTTCTGCAGCCTTGATGGCTGTAGAAATATTAATCATTGCATGTCATTGTCTTTACAACATCTGGCTATTAATGCTTTTCCTAATTCTTTCTATCAATGCTGGATTTTCCAGGCAATGGTAAGTGGTTTTATTGCTTGATGTTGTGAAATTTTACAATTCATGTATGGCATTTTCAAAAAGTTCTATCCCAGGGCAACTGCTCATTGCAAATTAGACATTTTCTGCAATAATGCTTTGGCTTCAAATTGATTTTAAGATGTTAAAATCTGCCTTAAAAATGGTTTGACTCAGCCCTAAAAACTGCTTAAGTCCCCCCTCTGAAACCTGCTGATTGCAGGTGCATCTCAGAGATTAGCCTTCGTTCTTTCAGGGGTCCACGTGGAGCTCCTGGCTTGCTGGATCAGGGTGGGCTTCTCTCCCGCTGAGTTAGCTGCAGCTAAAGCGGACGTAGCAGTGATCGTGGGAATCTGCAGGGATCTGTTTTGGGGCCAGGATCATTTGAAGCAATGACTGGGGAGCTGCTCATCAGAGCTGTGGATGATATTAAATTGGGTGTGTGTGAGGCTGACCAATGCTCAGGGTGGGAGAATAAGATCTGTGACCCAGGACTTCAAAAAGAGAAATAGCCAGTCACACTGACACACATTCTGCTTCTTGTTAGTATCAGCCTTGCTTGCTGGAGTCATGTTGGATGAACAAATAAATATCGCATTGGGTTTTCCCAGAAATTGTAGGGGATTTTCTGCTTGACCCTTTCAAGGTTTTCCAAACATGGGGGAGAGGGGGGACAGTAGACAGAGTTATGCAAATTTAATTTTGCGGGGGAGGGGAGACAACAGAATTCCCCTCAACAGAGAGTGCTGCCAGTGGACTCTAAACATTTTGCTGACGGCTAACAAGTTTTCCATGAAGTTGATGCTGGAGAAAATTGCGTCTTTCCCTGTTTTCCAGGCCATCTTGTTATATTTACTCCCTGCCATAATAGGGAACCATTTTACAGCTTAAGTTTTTTGATGTTAGGGGATGGATGTGTTACGAGGAGGAATATTTATTATTCATTATTAAACTTAAAGATAAATGGCTTCCCCCCACATCTTCAGACTGCGGAGATGCTGCTTTCAATTCTGAGCAACTTGTGCCTATGTAAGAAGTTCTTGAAAGATCAGCTGACTTTCCCCTGGGAGACTGAAGACTCTGTAGAAAGCCAGAGCTCCGGTTGCCCATTTCCCACTAATGGTATTTGGGGAGGATGTGAAACCTGGCCAGGCCACAAAGGACAACAAATCTGCCTCTGAGACATCTGGGGCGGCAGGGCTTGCTGGCCAGCTTGCCTTTCCTCCCCTCCACAGCCTCTTACAGCTAGAGGGATTCAGAGCTGCCCTGGGGCAGGAAGTCCTCCTGTCTGGAGGGGAGGGCTTGTCAAAAGGCCCAGACTGCCAGCCTTCTGCCATCCCTCCTGGGCACAGCCATTTGCAGAAAAGCAGGGGGAAATGTGCTGAGACATCCCCGAGAGGCTTTAGGTGATGATCTTTGTATTTCAGTCCCCATGGCAAAAGTGACCAGCCTCAGTTCTTAGCCTGTCAGTCCTTGGGCAAAAGCGGGATCCCCTTCACCACTAACCTTGGCAGACTATTAATCACGAAGTTCCATGACTTTCCTGTTAACTCCTTGCAGTGGCCAGATGAGCAGCAGCAAGGTGGTGTCAGCTTGGCACAAAATTCAAGGTAGAGAAAGAAAAGGCAATTTCCCTTGTCAGGGAGGTGATTATTATTAATCATAATCCAAGCCCTTAAATGGTTGGCTTTGGAAACTATTTAATTTATATGCCTGCTTGATAAGGGTGGGGTACCTCCTGCATAAACTTACATGCCTCTTTGCAAAGAGACTCGAACATAGCTATTGGAACCATTTAAGTCTAAAGAGACTGATACATCTCTTGATAAATTAAGTTGCCAGTGAAAGAAGATAAGGATTTGTTGGACCTTTGATTCTTGATAGAGTAAAATTCCCAGCAGATGTCAAGATAATTTGAAGTGCCCCTATAGAAAACCTGATCACTTGAGGCAGAAGGATGTCCAGATGGTCAGCAATAAACTCTCGCAGCAATGTCACTTTTTTTCTCTCCTTCTATTCTTGCCCAAATACTTTCAACCTGAATTCTGGAATTCTGTGCAAGTATATATTTTCTTTATATGGAGTGCAATATTTCTGTTTTTCTTTTGTTCTTTTGGAACAAACTGGAGACTTTCAGTCCTCTGTGCCAGTCACAGACATCATCCCACTGAGTTTCAGCACTGCCTGCCATGTCATATTTGTCTTCCTGAGGGAGAGTTTTTCCTTCATTTTCTTTCCAGTGTGCACTGATGTACATATCCCCTCCTAGCCTCTGTTGTAGCTTTCAGTCATATTCTGGAGTCTTTTTCCCATCTTTGTGTTCTGCTGTCTTGGCCCTGGTCTTTGGCTGAAATAATGGAAGGTGACAAGCAAATAAAAATATTCATAATTAATTATTAGCAAGGGGAATTCGTTATGAGTTAACATCACAAACCAACTAAATCATCAAGAATTTATAAAGAAAAGTGTGTGAGATTAATTCATTTATATTGTTACAATAATAAAATAACAACATGCCAGTGATTTATTCTTACTTTACCTCATAATTATATGTGGAGTTAATCATGTATGATAGAAAACTCAGTTAAGAACACAACAACAATTTATTAAAGCTGGCAAGTTGACAGTGAATTATTGATCTTCTGTAGTTAACGCTAAAGAATTCAGAGTCTGGTCACCCCAGATTTAAGATAAGGTTACAGGGATGGAAGGTGAACCTGCTGTCCATTTGGCCATTGACAAGGGATTGCTTTACAATGGAGAGCTCTCAGGGTGCTGAGATTCATGCATGCACTCAAAGTGATTGTTACTCTCCTGGTCTGACCTTGCATTGCAGTTTGAAAAGGAAAGGTGTAAACAGCTCTGCTGTCACTGCTATCAGTGTCCTGGGTAATATTGCTGCTCCTGAAGATGTGAAACAGAAACAGGTGCTCAGGAGCAGCCTCTGAGAGGGCGGCCACCAGGCAGAGTCCATTCCTGGTCTTGCTTCTCCCTCCCCCACCTGCTTCCCTGGGTTTTTCCTGCAAATCAGTCCATTCTGAATCAGTAACGTGGAGAAAAAGGCCCACAATGTGTAATTTTTTATTGTTTTAACATTATTTGTTTTTGGTATTAATTTTTCTGATTTCTCCTGTCAATAATAAAAGTAAAACAGATGCTACCTACTATGTTTTGTCAGCAGCTTGTAGTCCATTTGTACTACATAAAACACGAACATTTTAAATGAAATTGAATTAATATGTTTATAACTATTGTCCAAAAAATATTTTTTCAGTCTTTTGTACTATATATACTCCAGTATTCATCATACTTATGAGCTCCAGTTTTCAAATTATACATCACAGATTTTATAAAGATGTGAAGTGATTTAACATCTGTGAAAGGTGCTAAAAATAATGTTTAAAAGATTCAATGTCAATGTTTCTCAAAAATGGTGGGGTGGTTTTCCTGCTGTTTTACAGTTTTGTTTCTGTACTAGTGATTATGTTTCATGGAGGTAAAGCCATTACTCCGGTTGCTGGAAAGCTGCTTTAGAGGAGGAGCAGCTGAACAGAGCACCAGTTCTCCAGGGAGATGCCATCCCAGGCAAAGGTTGGAGAGGACAGGATAGCAGGACTTTGGTCCTGATTGCTAACTGGACTTGGGCTAAGTGTCATGTCTAGCCCTGTGGAACCTGCCAGGCCCAAGTTGGCTAAAACAATCACTTTTGCCTGGGTTCATAGGAATGAGCGAGTTTCTACCACACTTTGGCTGCCAATTCTTTATACTTGTCCTGGGATTGTCAGGTGATAAAGAGAGGGGCATGAGGCAGCCTTTATGAGGACTCTTGCCCAATGTCCCCAATGGAACCTTCTACTTGATCCAGCGCTCAGGAACCATAACAAGGTTTGGGCAGGATTTTGAGAGCAGCTTTTGTTCTAGGCTGCTTTTTCCTTCTTGTCCTGCCATTTTTTACTGCCTATGTCTTTTGTCTTTGACAGACACTGGCTGCCCGAAAGCCGGGGGTCTCGCTGGCCATCCTTGTCCAGACATCCCTGAATAATGAGATGGTAAGAAGAAGAAAGGAGCCTCTTTTCTGAGGCCTCCATCAGTGCTGGACTTTGGGTGGGAGGCCTGTCTTACTGCATAGTGGTAAAAAGAAGCTGACCTTGAACTGAAGATAATTCCCCCTCCCCAAAGGAAGGGCAGGTAGAAAACCAACCCAACACCAATGCTGTGCCCAGTTTTCTTACCCTGCCACCATGCAGAAGCCACTTTCGGCTGAAATGATTCCTAAATTCCCCTTTCTGCTATAAAAGTGTGCTTATGCACTGGAGATAAATTCCTTGTGTGTTTAATCACACGTGGCCAATAAATAAAGAATTGTAACCTGTGGGGGGGGGGATTGCACATACATGTATGTACAGCTGGCTGAAGCCACACTCAGAAGAATGAGCAGGGGCAAGGCAAATTAATCAGTAACAACCAATTGAGAATGGCTGCCTCTGCACCCAGTGACCGTTTTCTCTCCCATCCTTCCTCTCTCACATCCCCTGATGGTTATGTTCTTCCTACAGAAACTGCACGTTTTCAAAAAGACTCTGCAGGCACTCATCTACCCCATGTCCTTGACCACTCCACACTACTTTGAGGTCTGGACAGCCACAGCCCCCACCTATTGCTATGAGTGTGAAGGGCTGCTCTGGGGCATTGCCCGACAGGGAATGAGATGCAGTGAGTGTGGAGTGAAATGCCATGAGAAGTGCCAAGACCTCCTTAATGCTGACTGCCTTCAGAGTGAGTCTTGGGGTGCCCCCTCTTTCTTTCTATCCTGGGGGGCTACATTTGTGGGCATCCTGGGGTGGGAAAAAAGGCTACAGGCAGTCTTTGTTAGTGCTGACTGACACTACGGGACACTGGCCCTTCACCACTGCCTCTACCAGCTCCAGGATTTACTCACTTTGCTAATTGTCTGGTACATGAAACAATTGACCCACCAGCTGGGTTAGCCCAAGAGAGTCAGCTAAGGGTGGTCGCCTCCTTTGTGGTTCAGTGGCTTAGGCACTCTCTACCTTGAATTGCTCCTCCCCCCCCCCATGTTTGCGGTTATTGCTTCCTGCAGGATCAGCTGAGATCAAGTCAAAGCCCTGTGGATGCCATGGACTCCTGCCTTTTCAGTAAAGACAAAAGGCAGACCTCAGTGCCCCCCCCCCACGTATGGTCAAACCAAAACAGGGACTTTAAAGCTTTTCTGCTTGGGTTCCTGTTGGTGAGCCTTGGCAGCAGCATGCAATAATGGCATTTCCTGGGAATCTTTGTTGTGTTTGGTGTCCAAAAAATCAGCCCTCTAAAATCCAAGGAGAGGATGGACCAGAGGACCTATTTCTGAGGTTTTAGGAACCCTTCCTGATGACTGGATCCATAAATTATGGCATGTAATATGATTATTATTGTATTCCCTCAGGGGCAGCAGAGAAGAGCTCAAAGCACGGGGCTGAAGATAAGACCCAGAGCATCATTACAGTCATGAAGGAGCAGATGACAATTCGGGAGAAAAACAGACCAGAAATCTTTCATCTGATCCGGGAGGTGTTCCAGGTTTCAAAGGAAGAGTTCTCAAAGCACACAAAAGCGGCCAAACAGAGTGTCCTGGATGGCACCTCCAAGTGGTCAGCAAAAATAACAATCACAGGTGTGATAGTTCACCAGCTTTTTTCTCCAGTTGTCTTTTTGTCTCTGGCCCAGTAAACTACCTTGTGGCCTGTGAATGAAAACAAAACAGAGTCCTTTGATGGGGTTGAGTGGCGGATCAGTCTGCCCAGAGTAAGGGAGATTCCCTTCTCTGGAGGTGCTCACTTGGACTGGAAATACCTCCCCCCCCCATTGAGCATAGTTTAATGGATTCCTCCACTGACCTGGACGGGGACAGGTATCAGATGGCCTCTTTGATCCTTTCCAGCTCATGCATGCTGCATTCATGGTGAAATAACAACTTTCATCCCTTTGTAGCAGATAAATCCATTGGCCACTTAGTGGTTTGTTTATACAGCCCCAAGCTCACAGGGGAGGATGGAAATACTCCAGGGGCTTTGGTGTGAATCTCCCCTTGCTGTCAGTGCTCTGGCATAATTCCAGTTTGCTATCACCTCTGGCAGGGAGACTTGTGCTAAATCAAGTTATCTTCTCTTTTTATTGTGACATTTACTGTATATTCCACCTTTTATAATATCTTATTATCTGTAACTTTGCTTTATGGGAAGAAATACTCCATTGTCTGAAACTGAATGTAAGTTATGAGAAATGTGTCTCTTCTGTAGAGACCATGTTAACTTTATGCATAACTATATTAACTGACAGATAGTTAATAGCTGGTTGAGTTATTTATATAAACCAGTTTTATTGCTCAGTTGTGAAACTACGTAAACCCAGTCCTTAATTAAGCATATAAAAGATCAGCAGGCATGTATCCAGAGTTTTACACAAAAGAATACTATGGAAATGGACATATTCTATTATGACAATTTTAGGAAGAGGCTCAAGTAGAGTGTAATGAATTTTGGTTGTGGGATGGATGAATCTGGCATGAAGATGGAGAAGACCCAGGAGGGTCTCGCAGCCAAAACTGGGAAAAGGGAAAGCTGTCTGTTTCTTGGATTTACAGAAGATTCCACTTCTTTTTTCCATGGAATCATATCATTGGAAGAGATCTATCTCAAAGGCCCATCCCAAAGCAATGGCTACCCAACCAGGGATATCTTTTCACCAGTAAAAATCAAAGTATCCAGCAGGGAAGAGATCCTCTGCACAAACCAGAGCATCAGCTAATTGCCACGGAGCCCTTTATATTGGAGTGGGCTTGGGGCTCAAGAACTTTGTAGGCAGGGGAGGAAATGAGTCCTAGAGATGAACTGTCTCCTATTCTGGCCAAGCTCCAGGACTTGCTAAGAAGGAACAGACCCTGAAAAGCGAAATCAGCTTTCAACTTTATCAGACAGACCAGACAGGAAACAGCCAGATGTGAATTCTACTTTGCTGTAAATCTACATTGGCAGAATCTTGCAAGTCTGGAAATACAATTCTCCTGCCCTCACTTTTACAGCCTTAGAACATAAGAGAGAATCCCTTGGGAACCTTTTACTGTGGGCTGCTCTCCCTGTTGCCTGGTCCTTTGGTGCCCACTCTGCCAAGGTCATTCTAACATGCCACTCCATCACAGACTATTTAGGCTGCAGGGCCTTGGCTCATCTGCTTGGATGAAATGATGATCTTGATAGAAAGTGGCACTTTTTCTCCAGGACATGACGGGAAAAAAGCAGACCCGGAACCAGCAAAATAAAAAATTAAAAGCCTGCCCAGCTAGTCTCATCTCCTTAGCTGGGGAGTCTCTTTCAGCTGCTGTTCACCAGGCTCCCTTTCTGCTCCAGGTTGACTGTTTGTTGAGCAGTTTAAATCAATCCTGATCTTCCCAGTTCAAGCGGAGCTTGGGGTAGTGGGACATGGTGAACCAACACTTCTCTGAGCAGGCATCTGATCAGCTCACTGTCCTGCAGGGACTGTTCAAAATGTGGCTACCCGGCAGCTGCCTGGATGCTGTAAATAATACAGGCAAAATTAATACTAGAAATTGAGAGGAAGGGAGAGACAGGTGGGGCTGTGGTACAGCTCTAGCTTTCAGTGGCCTCAGCTTGCTGCTGGCTGACCAATTTGCTTTGTTATGAATTGTGATGGAAGAAGCAGCTGACAAGTATTTATATTTATAGCAGCATAAGCACCACACCAGCTAGCATAAATTCTGATATCTGTAATGGGAGAGTTTTTGTGGGGTTTGCAAATTGGAGAAATGGGACTGGAATATGTGCCTTGCCCCAGGGCAGATCGTGCCATTTCCTCCTGAGAGTGAGCTATTTGAAGGGTTTACTGGGATATGAGAGGCAGAAAATATCCTGTAGCTTTGACTTATGCCACCTTCCTGAGGGACAAGGGAGGGTTTTCCAACTGAAGGTGGATAATAATGGAGAGAGCTGGACTAGTGGGAGGTGGGTGGAGAGGCACAATTCCTTTTCTTTGGCCTCTTGTTTTGACCTCTGCCTTCTCTCACTGACTTTCAACTGGTCTCTTTGACCTGGCAGCTGCTCCAGGGTCTCCATCGGAATGTCTCTGTCTATTGCTTGACTTTTCCCTAATGAGATTGACCAGGCAGAGGGTCTGGGACCTTTGGGATGCAAAGCTTGTGTTCTCTCCCCCCCCCCCCATTGCATTCAGGAGCATCATAGGTTGGGGCCAATCCTGATGTGCCAGTTGGATTCAGCTGTTTCTCGTTCTTACAGTGCTTTGTGCCCAAGGCTTGCAAGCAAAGGACAAAACTGGCTCCAGTGATCCATACGTTACTGTGCAAATTGGCAAAACAAAAAGGAGAACAAGGACTATCTTCGGAAACTTGAATCCAACATGGGATGAAAAGTTTTATTTGTGAGTACTAAAAATAAGGGGTTTCTGCGTTCTTGTTTGCTACCATTATTCATAGTGTATATTTACATGTTATCACTTGGGCTGTACAAAACGCCTTGGACTTTCTCATTCAGCTGAGTTACAGTCAAAATATTGTTTCTTCTTCTTCAAAGTTCACACATTTGCATTATGGAATAATCATGGAGCTATGCACATTCTAATTTTGGAGAATGGGAAGATAGATTCTTTCGCCTCTTCCATCTTTTCATTTCCTGGCCAGGAAAATTGTCAAGTTCTGGTAGACTAGAAAACACAGTTCATTTGAAGCTGATGCTGATATTTTCTTCTTTATTAGGAATAAAATGCAATTGTGACACATATAGCCATAGCTTCATCTGCAACATCGATAGCTCTACTTGCCATTGAGTGTCTCTACAGTTTTAGTTTAATTTAAGGAGAAGGGCAATCTCACTATAGCATGGTGGTTATCCAGTATGGTTGTGTTTTAGATTGCTTTTTCTCTGAACAGACCATGGAATGTTTCTGCAGAAAGGACCACCTGGGACTCAGTTCAAGAGAGGGCCTAGTGGGGGTTTCCCTGCAGCTGGGCACCAATTGACTCCTGGAGGACACCCTCCGCTGCCTTATTTCCCCATGGTCTGACAAGTCTTAGGAAACAGGGAGGTTTTGTCCTGCAGTTATTCTGGGTGCCCTCAAGATCAGTCTGGGTGCCCTCAAGATCAGTCGGGACAGCAACCCAGTACAGTGCAGGTGCTTCAGAGCACTGGTTGGCTCCCCTGAAATGCTGCCCCTCTCTTAGCTGGCGGTGGTATTTTACTGATGCTCAGTGGGTTTGGGCTGGCTGGCTGTCCCCAAGCTCCCATATGGCACCAGTAACAGTTTCCACCCCACTGGCTGTTCACTCTAAAATAGACAAATAATTGTTAATTAACTCAAATAACAGAAACAATGGTGCTTTTGAAGTCCATGAATTGCTCTTTCCACCAATACATTTATTCTCAGCTAATTGTGTTAGCTCTCCCTCCCCCACCACCCCATCAGGAAATTGGTGAAAGCAGGAGATTTGAGAAACCAAGCTTTGAGGGAACATATGCTGCATCTCTACTTCACATAAATAGTTTTTCTTGGAAAAAAACCCTGTGTGTTACACCAGAAATAGGCAGTGCATCATGCCAGCCTTGTAGCAGCTTGTTTTCAGCCTTTAAAAACAAAGTGACAGTATTTGGTTGATTTAATTGACATACATGCACATAAACAAAGATTAAAAGCAGCCAGATAATTCAGCTAAAGCTTTGAGCAGGTGGGCGGGAACGACCAGAGAGGGTATTCAGAATGCAGTTCTCCTAGTTCACAGGTCAGCAACCTGTGGCTCCAGAGCTGCATGCGGCTCTTTGAGCCTTCCCCTGTGGCTCCCAGCCTCTGCCCTTTGCAGAGAGAGACAGAGACAGAGAGAGGCACTTGAACTTCCCTTCTCTCCCTCTCTCTCTCTCTCTCTCTCTCTCTCAAAAAGAGAGTATATATATATTGTCTTTTAAAATACTAAAAATGCAAATCCTGGGCATCATGTCAACAAACAAAAGAAAAAACGAACACCAAGATATAATAAACCAGCCTAATATAAACAAGCCTGTGGTTAAGAAGAGTCACTAAGCTTTTGTCTGTCCAAAAACTGCTGGCGTCATCAGAGTTAGAAGGAGATCGGGAAGGCGGCTCATATAGCCTCCTGCCTCTGCGCCTGGCTTCTTGAGCGCATCATCGGCCCATTGATTATATTAATCCGTATCGCGCAGAGTTGTTCCGCATCAGGCAAACTGTCTTTGACTCCACTGGTTGTTTTACGATTCTCAAGTGCTCTTTTAGAGCGTGTGCAAGCACTTGGTGGGCGGCTGTCAATCAGTCCCTGCACCCAGTCCCCCTCCCTCCCAGGATATCACTACACTAGATCTCAGGATGTTATCACACAACCCATTACCCAGGTCGTTACAACACAAAAAGACTAACGGGCACACAGCCAGCACCTCAACTACTCAGGATGTTACAAAACAGCCAAACAATCCACAAACAATAGCTCCTACACAGCCAACCAATCCACCTACAGCAACTAAGCCAGCACTCTACACACAAAGAGAGAGACGGCAGCTCCGATCACACTTTGCTCGAAGCCGAAGACCCCAGCCTGAAGATGACACGGGAAATGTTTTACACGGGAAAAGACCCGAATACACCAAGACCTGCATACCTATACCCGTGAAAATCTACGAATATATATATATATGTCTTTGGTTATTCGGGTTTTCTCCCACGTAAAATTGGAAGCGTCTTGGCGACGTTTCGACGAAGTCCCATTTGTCATCTTCAGGCTGGTGTTTTCAGCTTAGTGCTTCGAGGAGCAATGTGTGGTCTTAGCTGTTTCTTCCTTTTAACTGCCAGTGGGGGTATGAACTGATTGGGTGGGAGCTTGGCTGTGTTCTGATTGGGTGGAGGTGTGTTCTGATTGGTTAGGGGCGTGGCTGTGCTCTGATTGGCTGGGGGGTTGGCTGTGCTCTGATTGGCTGGGGGGTTGGCTGTGCTCTGATTGGCTGGGGGAGTGTTCTGTTTGGTTGTGCTCAGGTTAGTCTGAGTTGCAGGGGGGTTTAAGATTTTGGGCTGCCTTGCTATTTTTTGGCTTCGTGGTCGTGCCTCATCTTCATGGAGGGTGTCAGTTTGCTTCTTGTATGGATTGGAGGGGTTTAAAGTGGCTAATGATGCAGCTGTGGTCTGGCTTCTGGTTTGTGGTCGTGCCTCATCATTGGTGTGGCTTTGGGTTTGCTTTTTGCGTGGATGTGTGGTGGTGACATCCTGTGTGGTTTTTGTGAGTGTGGGTCTGGTGTCATTTTTTGTGTTACTGTTTGTCAATAAGGGCGGGTTTCCAAATGGCTGGTAGGCGGGAGGTGAGAGGGGTGATCCCATGGGTGCTCCTTCTGTTTATTTGTATTTTTGTCCGTTATAGATGAAGTATGTGTTGGATACTTCATGGTTGGTCAGATCTAAGATGTGTTTGGGGGGGTTATATTTGTTTTGGATAGCTGTCAAGGCTTCTTTGATAGGCACTTGGGTGAAGAGGGATATGACATCGAAGCTCATGAGTAGGTCACTGGACTGTAAGTTTTGTTTCTTTATGATCACTATAAACTGGAATGAGTTTTTTACATGTGAGGTGATGGATTCTGCATAGGGCTGTAGTTGTTTGGCGAGAAATTTGGCTAGGTTTTGTAGAGGTGAGCCTATAGAGCTGACTATGGGTCTGAGTGGGGTTCCTTCTTTGTGTATCTTGGGGAGACCATAGAGTTTGGGGCATCTGGATGATTTCTCCCTGGGAATGATTCTTTGCTGGATCTCTTCACTAATGGGGGAGGCTTTTATTTTGGATCTGGTGGTTTTTTCCAGGTAGGTGGTGGGATCTGTGTTTAGGGGTTTGTATGTGGAGTCTTGGAGTAGGTTGGTTAATTTGGTTTGGTAGTCAGATGTGTTCATAACCACCGTGGCGTTGCTCTTGTCTGCTGGTAGGATTATTATACTGGTGTCTTCTTTCAGGTTACATAGCGCTGTCTGTTCCTCTTTGGGTAAGTTGCTTTTGGGTGGCTTGCTGGTGCAGAGGATGTTGGTGATTTCGAGTCTGATTCTGTTAGCATCGTCGGGGTTGATTTTGGTCAGGCTGGTTTCAACTCCACATATAATGGTTTCAGTGGGGATGTGTTTGGGAGCGACTGCAAAGTTGAATCCTTTGGAAAGGACATTGGTTTCGGCTTTGGTGAGGATCCTATCTGAGATGTTATGCACTATTTGTTTCATGTGAGGGAGGAGGGGTTTGTTTCTGGCGTTCTTGTAGTCTTCGGAGTTTGTTGGTGCGTGTGTCTGTCTTGAGGGTGGTCTGTGTTTCGGCTCTCCAGACGGCGAATATAAATATATACACACACACACACACACACACACACACACACACACACACACACATACATATAATAAAAGTAAAAAAGGATATATGCAGTGTTATCCTCATTTTAGATATCAAAAGGGTTTTGTGGCTCCCAGTGTTTTGTTTTTGGTGGGAAACGGATCCAAGTGGCTCTTTGAGTGTTTTGGGTTGCCTACTCCTGTCCTAGTTGGAGAGGGAGATAGAGCCATGGAAGAAAAAAGGGCAAATAAGCCCCAGTATTCATCCTGAAGATACACTGTTGAATAATGGAAGAATAGGATCATCTTTGAGAACTTAATTGAGATTAAGCTCCAGTGAATATCAGGGAAATTATGCTGACATTAGTGGAAGATGTTGAGAGCTCCCTGACCAAATTGTTGCTCTTTAATTATAAAATATATGTGATGATTTCTGCAGAAGGGATTTGGGCCTATTCATTGTGAAGTCAAAGAGGTGGTGACAGGATAGTTTTCCCCCTGAAATGTTGCTGAAGAATCCAAAGAGGAATCAATGCTGCATCCAAAAAACTGTCCTGGGTGTTCCTGTTTGCCTGCAATATGAACCCAGAGCAATAGAAAGCCTTCCTTTCTCTCTGCATGGCAGAGAACTGTCCTGTAGTGCTCAAGAAAGAAAATCCCAGCTCTCTGAATTTGCTTTAAGCCAAGTTGTATACACGCTTTCTTTCCCTCGTTTCTTCCTCCCTCCCTCCCAAGTGATGCTTGCCATCCATCAATGGCTGTTCTGGGCATCAACTGTTTCTGATGAAAAGGATTTTTAAAAACAGTCTACTGGCTTATTATCATCTCTCTCTCTCTCTCTCTCTCTCCCTCTCTCTCCCTCCCTCTCTCTCTCTCTCTCTCTCTCTCTCTCTCTCTCTCTCTCTCTCTCTCTCTCTCTCTCACACACACACACACACACACACACACACACACACACACACACACACACGTGAGGGGAACATTTGTTTCTTTTCCTGAAGCCAGGAGCAAGATTGCCAATATTAATCCAAGCTTTTGGAGAATTCTGAATGGGGATTCTCTGATTTGGTTCAAAAGGGAATCATGCAAACTAATCAAAAGTGATCATTTCCAGCCAATCTCTGAGAGGGTAGGAATTGCTTTTTCCCTTCCAAATCATCTGAAGAGTGTTGTGTGGTTGTGCCTTGGCTGAGCCCTGGCAGTTGTGACAGATGATTTGTACCACCTGTTGCTTAGACTGTGCTTTGTCACCACAGTATGGTGGGGCAGGGATTCCGTCCCCTCCTGAGCTAAGATTCTAGCCAGGCTGGCAGGAGAGCACAGAAATGACAAAACAGATCCTCTGCAGGCACTTGTGTTCCCTGGGTGGCAGTCTGTTGACTGCAGGAAAATCAGTGGCTCTAACTTTCAGGATGTAATGCCAGATCCTCTGTAAACCAGCTAGGATTCCCTTTGAGACAAGCTGAAATATGAGAGGGGCTCTTCCACCAGTTTTGATTGCTGTGGGAGAAAAGATGCTGGTTCTAAAACAATTATTTCAGCTACTGTTGTGGGCTTTAAATTCAGAATGGTGATGTCATTCAACTGTAACATCTCTCAGTGTATTCATGATCTATGAGAGATTAAAGTAAATGGCCAAGGATTTAGAATGTACAGCTTTCTGATTACAAGTATGGATTTATTTTACATTATGCAAATTGTATCTTTTATCCTGCTTGCTCTTCAAATAATCCCATGTTTGCTTTGAAAGAAAATGTGGCTAATGTATTGAGAAAAATACTCTGTCAATCCAGCTTTTTAACCTTTGATCCTTCTTTCATCCCTATTTCATCCTTTTTTTAATCTAATAGCATGTATGTTTGAATATGCAACCCATGGAATCATGGAGTTGGGAGGGATCTTAGAGGCAATCCAACTCACCCCGTACTCAGTGTGGGAGCCACAAGAACCTCTCTAACAGATGAGCCTCTGCCCTATGTTTGAAGCTCTCAAGAGAAAAATTATCACTTCACCTGGCAGGCATTCAACTGACTGACAGCTCATGCAGTCAAGGAATTCTAGTCTGGTAGAAAAGGCAAATATTACCAGCAAGAGAAGCATCTTAGTGAAGATGTTGATTCTTTTGTATACCATTGGTCTCCTTTTCATTCATGGTGGGGCAGATCTCTTTTTAAACCCTGGGAACTGCTACTTCAAATCTCTTCAACATATTGTTGATGACTTGGATGTTGATACCCTGGAGACCTTAACATTTAAGTGGAAGCGTCTTTTGAAAGGAGTCTGAGTTGTCTAGTTGCAAATGATGGGGCTGGTGGGACTCCAGTGTGTCAGTAGCAAGAAAAGAGGAAGATCTCTATGGGCAATTTGGACCCACTTCTCACTGTAGCTTGAGGACAATTGATGGTCCTCCAGAATTCGCTTCTTCACTTCTTCTAAATATAGTGGAAAGTTGGTACTGGGCACATGGGCCTCCAAAAATAAACCAGTGGCAGGGGGGAACAAGGTATTGAAGTGGAAAGGAAATATTCTCCATTCCCACAGAATAGGACTACCCAAACTGGCAAGCTGGTCAGGTTCTTTTTTGTTTCCCGTTTTTTTTTTTTTTTAAAGATCTTTGACATTTCCAGAATCCCCATTAAGAAGCTCCTGGTGTGCGTGTATGTGTGTGTGTGTGTCCCCTCATGTTCTGCACTGAGGGATTGCAGCAAGACTTACTTCCACGTAGCAACCCTGGAGCATCTGCATGAATGTCAGTGGATTGCAGGGCTCACCTCTTCTGCTAGAGCTACTCTGTCCAAGTGGCAATCCCACCATTTGCTTTTATCTCTGGTGACTACTTTCTATCAGTGGAACCTGCATAGGCATCTTGCTGTTGTCTCACAGTCTTCTGGAGTTCTGGATGGAAACTATCTTTGTATAGATGCGACACAGCCTTCAGTAGTCCAGGCTTTCCATGGTAGCCATTTGTAGATCAGGGCAAAAAAAATGGAGAGGAACAAGGCATTGGCAGAAATGGGGCAGCCAAAATAATCCTGGAATCCAGTGAGGAACTGGAGTAGAGCCAGCTATAATGGATCTGAAAAATCTTGGTGTCACTGTGCTCCTTTGCAAGGACTGCAGAGCTCAGGGCCTGAGTGAATACCCCCTTACAGCCACAGGCTTCATGCCCCTGTCTCCAGTTCCATTGGCCTGGCTAATGTTAGCAGGTTAGGCTAGTGGGGATTGCTCAAACCCCATTCAAAGGGGAGATCTTACTACAATTTAATAACTATTAATGCACAGAATGATCTGCAAGTGCTTTGTTGTGCCTTCATGCGCATTCATTTGGACTGCTGCTCACCTCAGTCATAATCGGCTTAGTGATAGATGGGAGATGCGTAAGCAGCTGAGTCATAAAAGTGTGTTAAATGAAATGGATCACCAAATGGAAACAGCTGCAGGGTCTGTGAACTGATGTTATTTCCTTCCCTACAAATTGGTAAAATATCATGTTCACTGAGATTTCTTCCTTTCCAAAGGCCGTATCTGTTTCTAATCCTGGGTTGGCAGAGTAGATGATGGTGGGCAGGAAAGGGATTCAGAGAAGGTCTTGTTGAGCTGTTCCTTGTTTGAGGAATGAGAGGGATTGAGGTTGAGGTTTCAGGGTAACGCATGCAGCAAAATTAAATCCAATTCAGTCTAATGTATGGTATGTTGAAATGTGATGCCAGGAACACAAAGCAGAGTGGCTTCTGTGAATGGGTTACTCAGGCAGGGAGGTGAAAGGGTTTAAAAGCTGAAATTCTCAAGGGTGGATGGAAGGAAATGCTCCTTTTCATAGAAAGCCCGGGAGTCTCTTACCTCCAATGCAGTCTCCAAACAAAGCCTGAACCTGAGGCTATGGGTGGAGCCTGGATTTTGAATGGTTGGGAGCCAGAACAAGCCCTCTCTGGTAAAACACCAAAGGAGCAGAAGCTCCTAATGATTCCACTCAGCAAGCTGTCCCTTGGAATTGCGGGAACCTCACCGGACTTGTGGCAAGCTGGGTCTTCCAGAAAATTTGAGTGGTTCATTTTAGCAGCTGTTTGTTTGGTGTCTTGTGCCATGTGGGGCGGGGGCGGGAGTCTCAAATGAGCAAGTTGCTTCTTTTGGAAAGGGAGCTGTGCCCTTCCCCCTCCCCTCCTTCTCAAAAATTGGTAAATGAATTTGGTTCCTGTTCAAGCCTCGAATTAAAACAGTAAGTGTTGTGTCCTGAGCCTGCAAAAGCAGGCTCGGAATGTTGCATTGGTCCTGGGCATTCCAAAAGCTGCCTGAGACCAAACAGAACGGCGCTGGCCTTGTGCGCATGTGCAAGGCGTGAAAACACTCTGTTCCTATTGGTTGTCACTGTCCGGGCTTCTGGCCATATAAAAAGGCCTGCGTGCCTTTTGCTTTCACTTGGTTGTTGTAGAAGGAGAATAAAGTGTTTGTTCAGCATTGCCATGTGTCTTCATCATTTGCACGCGAACGAATTATACAACACTGGCGACGAGGATGGGATCCTTTGCAAGCTGAAACAAAAGATTTAAGGACTTACCTTAAGATTTAAGGGGAAGGCGGCGTCTGAATCAGCGTCCCAGCTTGCCAGTATAGCGTCGCTGGAGGGTGAGCTCGGCTAAAGGACCTTTCCCCAAACAGCAGTTTGCAGAGGAAGCAAGTGATGAAGGGCGTAAACTATATGATGTCTGATTTCGATGTCTCCCACCCAGAGAGATGGAATTCTTACGTAGCACGGGTGGAGAACTACTTCAGAGTAAATCAGATTAAAGAAGACGGCCTGAAAGCTGCAACTGTGGACAGGAAGCTTTTAACATTGCAGAGAATCTGGTGGCCCCTGAACCTCTGGAGTCAGTAACATATGCTGATTTGAAGAAAATGTTGAAGGAACACTTCCAGCCAAAGTTATCTGTCATTGCTTGGAGGCACGCATTTGAGCAGAGAGACCAGAGACCGGGTGAATCTGCTGTGGACTTTATTGCGGCCTTAAGGCAAGCAGCCAGACCTTGTGAGTTCAAGGATCTGGAAGAGAGGCTGCGAGATCGCTTCGTATGCGGTTTGAGGAGCAGAAACTTACAACAGAAGATTTTTTGCAAAAGAAGATGTCTCTTTCCAAGATGCGCTACGAGAGGTGGCAGCTGAGGAAGCAGCAGGCAGGGCTGTGAAGGCCTTACGGCTCACCAGGAACCCTCCAGACACAGCTACTGTCCATCAAGAGGATGCTCGAGAAGAATCGGAAGCGGATCCTGAAGAGGAGGTGGAGACACTTCACCAGCCAGCTGAAAGGAGGCAGAAGAAATGTCCGGACAAGGCCCCAGCATCTCTTCAATGCTTCGGGTGCGGAGGACGCCACAAGCGAGCTGACTGCAGGTTCCATTTGCAGAGCGTGTGGTAGGCAAGGCCACATCGCATCGGTCTGTTTGGATCGCCAGAAGGTCCAACCTTGTGAAGAATTGCGTCTGAAAGGTACCAGGGTCCCCAGTCAACATAGAGTGGGTTTCTGTGCATCGCGCAGGAGTATTCTGAGGACAGGGACACACAAGCCCCTTAAGAAGAAACTTTCCATTAACATAAGGTTGCAAGGGGTTCCTATCAATGGAGTTGGATACTGGGTCCGCTCTCTCAATTATTTCAATTAACACATTCAAAAGGATATGCAGCAGCAGTGGCCTTCGAGTTAAACTCAGGCCATACTTACGGATTTTCAGAATTCTATGATGTGTGTTAAGGGGGAGGCCACCCTTAGAGTACAGCATAAGGATTTTGAAGGTCCCCTAGATGTGGTGGTTGTTGGGGGTGAACGTACGAGTCTTATTGGACTTGATTGGTTTGAGGCTCTGGGAATCCAGGTAACTGGGCTGCACCATTTGCAAACATTGAGCCTTGCAGAAGTCTGCAAGGAGTTTGCAGATGTGTTTAGTTCAGAGCTAGGATCCTACAAGGGGCCTCCAATTTCGCTATGGTTAGACCCAACCATCACGCCCATCAGGGTTAAGCCTAGAAGGGTACCTTTTGCCCTCAAAGGAAAGATTGATGCTGAGCTGGACAAATTGCTCCAGCAGGGCATTTTGGAACCTGTGGATTCTAGTCCATGGGAAACCCCCATAGTAACGCCTCTAAAGGCTAATGGGGAAATACGTATATGTGCAGACTATAAGTGCACACTGAATAAGGCGCTGCAACAGCATGCTTATCCAGTGCCTGTGGTAAGTCACATTCTGGCCTCCCTCAAGGGGGGACGCATTTTTGCGAAGCTTGACCTGGCACAGGCCTATCAACAGCTACCTATTGATGAGGCAGCTGCGGAGACCCAGACTATTGTAACTCACAGGGGGGCCTTCAAGGTCAAGAGACTGCAATTTGGGGTAAATGTAGCCCCTGGCATATTCCAAAGTGTCATGGAGAGCACACTTCGAGGTATTCCTGGGGTCTGTCCCTACTTCGATGACGTCCTCATTGCTGGGGAGTCATCTCAAAATTTAGCAGAACGATTAAGGGCTGTCTTGCTTCGTTTTTGAAAAGCAGGCCTTAAACTAAAGCAGCAGTTCTCAACCTGTGGGTCACGACCCCTTTTGGGGTCAAACGACCGTTTCACAGGGATCGCCTAAGACCATCAGAAAACATATATTTCCGATGATCTTAGGAACCGAGACACTGCTCCACTTTCAGATAGAGAGGGGGGGGGCACTTTCGCTTCCCTTCTCTCTCAGGTGGTCTTACCTCCTGCAGGGCTCCTGATTGGCCCTGCGCCCGGGTGCCCCACCCCCTGGGAGAAGCGCGGCCAGGGCCTCGTGGCTTGGAGCCACCCAGGGAAGCCCTGGGATCCCTGCTGGGAGTGGTCCGCTGAAGGTTCCGCTGAGCGGGGCAGCCCTCCCGCAAGTCACGGCCCAAGGGAGACCAGCCCCTGCAATCCCCAGCCAGCCCGACCATTGGACCTGTTGGCCGGGAAGGCGCACCGGAATCCAGGCTGCTGGGAAGGAAGAAGGAGATGCAGCAAAGATAGGAGAGGAGAGCCGCCTCCTGGGGCCCAGCGCTGGCGGCGGCTTCCTTGCCCTCCCCTTCCTCCTCCCCTTCTTCCTCTTTCTGCCCCCCAAGTGGCTCGGGCAGGTGCCAGGACAAGAGGGGTGCCTGGGGGGAGCAACTGGGCTGGACGAGGGGCTGGCAGGGGCCGTGTGGCACCAGCCCCCACTGCGGCTCCATTGGATGGGCGAAGGGCGAGGCCGGGCAGCACGGAGTCCCGGCTAGGGCAACTGCTTCCTCACTCTCCTTCCTCCTGCTGCCCCCCCAGGTGGCTCAGGTGGGCACTGCCTCCACTGCGGCTCCATAGATGGGCGGAGGGCGAGGCCGGACAGCGTGGAGTCCCAGCAGGGGTGGCAGGGACCCCGACGATGCTGCCCTGTCACTGCCGCTGCCCTCGGAGCCGCTGCCTCCCGTCCTGCTCCCCCTCACCACCCGTTTGACTGAGGACGCGCAGAGGCCAGGGGCAGTGGGGACCCCCAACGATATTGCCGTAAGAGAGAGAAAGAGAGAGAGGAAAGAGAGAGAAACAGAGGAGAGGAAAGAGAGAAAGAGAGAGGAAAGGGACTGCCTTCCCAGTCGCCGAGAAAGGGAAAAAAAAGAGCCGTGAGCGAGTTCCCCTTTCTGCCTCGTTGCTGAAAGCTTTTTTTTTTAAAAAGACCGTTCAAAAAACGACCGTTCATTCAGAACTCCTTGGAGCTTGTTTGCACGAGCTTGTGGCAGATCAGTAAATAAAGGGGTGGGGGAGCCAAATGGTCCAAGGCACTTGCACCCTGAATGTGTGGATGCTGCTTTCATGATTTGCCACCACCACCCCCTCTCTTCCCACCCTGCTCAGGCAATGTGCTGCTGCTGCTGCTACTGCTGGCTGAGCTGAGCTGAGCTGCGGCACTGAGCCGATCCCCACACCTCCTGGTTGTCCGGCTGTGCTCCGTCCCCGGCCGCCCTCCGTACTGCGCCGGAGCCTCCCCCGTGCCGCCCAGCCTGCCTCCCTCGCCATCGGAGGGCATCTGTGTGTGTCTCCAGACCTTACTGTGTGTGTCTCCAGCAGCCCTAAAAAGCACTGTGGAAGAGTGGGGAATGCTGGGAGTTGCAGTTCATCACCATCTGAAAAAACATGACTCTCCAAAGATCGATCAATCCTTCCTTCCTTCCTTCCTTCCTTCCTTCCTTCCTTCCTTCCTTCCATCCATCTCCTTCCCTTCCCCTTCAATCTCTCCTTGCTTCCTTCCTTCCTTCCTTTCCCCCTGAATCTCCTTCCTTCTCCATCTCCTTCCTTTCCCCTTCAATCTTCCTTCCTTCCTTCCATCTCCATCCCTTCTCCTTCAATCTCTCTCTCTCCTTCCTTCCTTCCTTCCTTCCTTCCTTCCTTCCTTCCTTCCTTCATTTCCCCTTCAATCTTCCTTCCATCTCCATCCCTTCCCCTTCAATCTCTTTCTCCTTCCTTCCTTTCCCCTTCAATCTCCTTCCTTCTCCATCTCTTTCCTTTCCCCTTCAATCTTTCTTCCTTCCTTCCCCTTCCCTCCCTCCCAACATTTTTGAGCAAGGAAGAGTAAGCTTCTCCAGCAAGCATTGCTATATTGTTTTTGTGATTAATCACTATGCTTTAATTATGTTCACTTCGTAACAATGAAAATACACCCTGCATATCAGATATTTACATTAATATTCATAACAGTAGCTGTTGAGTCCTTGGCGCAAAGCAGACACGAGAAGCAGTTGGAGTTCTCAGTTTTCTTTATTCTGCGTTCAGCTTACAAGTAGATGGCTTCATGGCTTCCCAAACGCTCGCAGCCTCTTATATAGGCAACTCCCGGGTAATTGTGTTACTTTTCCCGCGCCAGCACCCGCGCATGCGCATGGCGCTGGCGACAGCCTGTCTGGTCCCGGGCAGCTTTGCACCTGCCCGGGACTGCCTGCAAATGCCCGAGCCGTTTGCAAGGCTCGGGACATAACACCCCTTTCCCCCGGGCTAAAACTATTACCAACATATAATCATTTACTCTATACAATGTTCCGTTCCCCAGTGCTCCCACTGTTTGCTGGCTTTTGCCTTGCCAGCAATGTTATATAATCCTCTAGGTACTTAGGAGATTTCTTTGCTCTCTGTGACCTTCTCAGCTCTGGGTTACTAGCATGAGTTTCCTGACTGGAGGGAGATGTGAGCCTGTTCTCCTTATTTTGCCTTGGTGCCTTCCAAGGACTGTGCCCCGATGCCTGGCCTGCTTGCTCGCCCACCGGGCTCGTCAGGCCAGGGCTTCTGTCACTTTGTGACCTGGTTGACCTGCCTAGCTGTAGACCCTCGGGCCCCTTGAAGTGATAGCCACTGCTGGGCGTCTCTGTTGAACCTCCTAGGTCCATCCAAGACCTGTCAGGAGGCTGTCCATTCCCTGAACCCCGTTCTGTGTCCGGGCTTGTGTGGGTTTCTGTACTTTCCCAAAACTCAGTTACTCCCTGATTTGGGCTAGAGGTGTTGTAGTCGGGACTTGGTTCCTCGACCACCTCCCTGTATGTTTGACCCCCTGTAGGATTTGGGGTAAGGTCAGGCCAACCTTGGGGATTGTGTGCCAGCTCTCTTGCGGGAAATGATTTGTTGGGATGCCCCCGGGTATCCTCCATGACTGGAGTGCTGTGTGATATGTGTGGAAAGTGAGTATGCCCCCGGGGTGACTCCCTGGCTGGAGTAGGCGTGGATGCCTGGTAGTTGGGTAGGCTCATAGAATTCTTGTTCGGAGCTCTCGCGGAACCCTGGAATGGGCCGTTTGTGGCTCCATCAGTGGAGATGGGCAGCAGCTCGTGCCCTTCCCTTTGCTCCAAAGGGTCCCCCTCCCCCCCTGGAAAAGACCCAGGAGTCTTATCTGAAAGGTCCCGCCTAGGGCGGAGTTGGTCGATGTGCCGATGCAGGACACGACCGTTGTCCAGGGCTACCTCGTAGGAGAGAGGACCTGTGACCCTGGAAATAGAAGCGGGGACCCATGTATGACCAGGCCCGTAATTGCGAGCCCAAACCGGGGCACCCACAAGTAGTTGTCTAGGTGCCCTAGGATGTGAGGTAGATGAAGGCAGTCTGTCCGGATGCAACCGGTCAAGTTTAGTAGTAAGTTGACGCCCCCAACGAAGTTCAGCTGGGCTTCTCCCTGTAGAAGTGGACGGTGTGGTGCGATAAGAAAGGAGAAAGTCAGCCAACCTGTGATGCCAGTCCCCGTAGGTGAGTCTTTTCAATGCGTCCTTTGTGATGCGCACCATACGTTCAGCCATACCGTTGGTGGACGGGTGGAAGGGTGCAGACGTGGCATGACGAATCATGTTTGCCTGTAAGAAAGCTTGGAATTCGGAGGAAGTGAATTGAGGGCCGTTGTCGGACACAATGACATCTGGCAGCCCGTGTGCAGCAAAAATCCCCCTCAGTACCTGAATAGTCTTTGCAGTGGTGGTGGATGAGACAGGTACAACCTCAAGCCATTTCGAATGGCTGTCAACAAGGACCAAGAAGAACTGGCCCTGAAAGGGTCCAGCGTAGTCAATGTGCACCCTAGACCATGGGGACTGTGTTTCCTCCCATCTATGCACGGGAGCTTGGGGCATCTCTGGGCGAGATCGTTGGCACAGGTGGCATGCATGCACCTTAGCCTCAATATCTTTATCTAAACCAGGCCACCACAAGTGGCTGCGCGCAAGAGCCTTCATACGAACCATGCCAGGATGACCCTCGTGGAGGGATTCTAAGACCCTAGTCCTCATTGAGGTGGGAATGACAACTCTGTTTCCCCAAAGCAGACAACCCTGAGAAAGGGACAGCTCGTTCCTTTTGGACCAGAAAATCTGAAACTCAGGACTAGGGCAGTGCTCAGGCCAACCAGACAAAACCCAGGAACGGACACGTGAAAGTGTGTGATCTGTACCTGTTTCAGCGGCAACATCCCTGGCACTAAGCGGGAGCTCGGGCAAGGCTTGGATTGATAGAATGTTGACAGCTGGCGCAGGGTCAGCTTCTACTACTGGCAGAGGCAATCTACTGAGGCCATCAGCATGACCCATTTCTTTTCCAGGCTTGTGGAGTAAAGAAAAATCATATGCAGACAAAGAAATAGACCACCTAAGCATTCTAGGGGAAATGATTTGGGGAGTCTGCTTACGTGTGGTAAACAGACCCAGTAGAGGCTTATGGTCAGTGAAGACCGTGAAGTGCCTGCCATATAGAAAGTCATGGAATTTTTTAATTCCAGCAACAACAGCCAGAGCCTCCCTGTCTATCTGAGCGTAGTTGCGCTCAGCAGAAGACAATGTTCTGGAGTAATATGCAACAGGAACCTGAGTTCCATCAGACCTGAGGTGGCTCAGGACAGCTCCAACCCCGTAAGGGGACGCATCACAAGCGATGCACACAGGAAGAGACTCGTTGAAATGTGCAAGTACACTGTTAGAAGTGAGCAAAGCCTTGACTTTGTTAAAACAACCCTCATGCATTTGTGACCACTGCCACACTGCTTGCTTGTCTAGTAGCCTGTGAAGAGGCTCAGCTACACTAGCTTTTTGTGGAAGAAAAGAATTGTAGAAATTCAGGAGGCCCAGGAAGGCCTGAAGTTCGGCCTTGGACTTTGGCCTAGGTGCTTCTAAAATAGCAGTCAGTTTGGATTCAGCAGGGTGAATCCCAGCAGCATCAATTTTGAACCCCAGAAATTCAGTAGAAGGCACCCCAATCATGCATTTGTCTTTTTTTGAGCTTGAGGCCTGATTTCCTGAATCTTAACAGAACAGCCCTTAGCCGTTCAGCTAGAATGTGTGTGGAGTCTCCTGCAATCAAAACATCATCAAAGTAGGGGCAAACCCCTGGTATACCTCGTAGTGTGTTTTCCATTACGCTTTGGAAGATCCCAGGAGCGACATTCACTCCAAACTGTAGCCTTTTTACTTTAAAGGCCCCTCTGTGGGTCACAATAGTAGCAGCATCATCATCAACAGGCAGCTGTTGATATGCTTGAGCTAGGTCAAGCTTTGCAAAAACACGCCCCCCCTTGAGGGAGGCCAGAATGTGACTGACCACAGGAACAGGATAGGCATGTTGCTGCAATGCCTTATTAAGAGTGCATTTGTAATCAGCACAAATGCGAACGTCCCCATTTGCCTTTAGAGGCGTGACAATGGGGGTCTCCCAAGGACTGGAATCAACAGGTTCTAGAATTCCCTGTTGGATCAGTTTGTCTAACTCAGTGTCAATTTTACTCGTTAAAGCAAAAGGGACCCTTCTTGCTTTAATTCTAATGGGAGTGACAGTGGGGTCTAGCTTTAAGGACACAGGGGGTCCTTTGAATGTGCCCAGCTGGGGGCTGAAAACATCTGCAAATTCTTTGCAGACTTCCTGTAGGTCGAGTGTTTGTAAACTGTTGAGTCCTGTGACGTGTATCCCCAGGGCCTCAAACCAATCGAGTCCTATGAGACTCGTTCGTTCACCCCCTACTACTAATAAGTCTAGTGGACCTTCAAAACTCTTGTATTGCACGTTAAGGGTGGCCTCCCCCTTAACACACACTCTTGAATTTTGAAAATCTGTTAACACAATGTCAGAAGGCCTTAACTTGGCCTGAGTTCCACTTCCGGAACAAATCTTCCTAAATGTATGCAAGGAGATGATTGAAAGGGCAGACCCTGTGTCTAGTTCCATAGTTAATGGAACCCCTTGTAGCTTCACCTTAAGTGACAGCTTTTTCTTAATGGGCTTTTGTGTGCCTGTCCAGAAGATGCTTCTTCGCGAAGCGCAAAAACCTACCCTATTCTGGCTGGGGACCCCGGTACCTTTCAGGTGCAGTTCTTCCTGAGGTTGTACCTTTCGTCGGCCCAGACACACAGCTGCAATGTGTCCTTGTTTGCCGCATGCCCGGCAGGTAGCGGAGCGGAACTTGCAGTCAGTTCTCCTGTGGCGACCTCCACAGCCGATGCACTTTAGCGGAGCTGAAGAGCTTCCCTTCTGTTTTTCTTCCTTCGTGGGGTGGAGACGGTCGACTTCCTCGTCCGGATCCTCCTCGGAGTTTCTTTGGACGTCTTCCTGGTGCACGGATGCAACCTCTGGACTGTTTCTGATCGGCCGCATGTTCTTGACAGCGCCGCCTGCTGCTTCTTCTGCGGTGACTTCCCTTAAGGCATCTTGGAAGGACAATTCTTCTTTAGCGAAAAGTCTCTGTTGTAGATCTCGATGCCTTAACCCGCACACGAATCGATCCCTCAGTCGTTCTTCGAGGTCTTTGAACTCGCAGTGCTTGGCGGCCTTCCGTAATGCGGCGATGAATTCTTTGGCCGACTCGCCGGACCGTTGATCCCTCTGCTCGAAGGTGTGGCGCCATGCGATGACGGACATCTTGGGGTGGAAGTGCTCCTTCAGTAGCTTCTTCAGATCTGCGTAGCTGACAGACTCTACTGGAACAGGTGCTGCAAGGTTTTCTGCGATTTCAAAGGCGTCTTGACCGCAAACGCAAAGCAGGGTGGCAGCCTTCAAGCTCTCTTCCCTCACTTGGTTTGCCTTGAAGTATTCTCCACCCTGGCTACGTAGGACTCCCACCGCTCTGGATGTGAGACGTCGAACTCCAAAAACCTTCCAATTTTCGCCATCTTCAGGAGACGGGTCTATCAGCCAGCCTACCCCTGAATGCGCACTGGATTGGCGGGTAGCTGCCGAGTCGACGCCGTTCCGCCGCTCAGGACTCACTTGGGTAAGCTTACACTTCTTCCTTTCCAGGCGGTGTAAGGCAATCCCATCCTCGTCGCCAGTGTTGAGTCCTTGGCGCAAAGCAGACACGAGAAGCAGTTGGAGTTCTCAGTTTTCTTTATTCTGCGTTCAGCTTACAAGTAGATGGCTTCATGGCTTCCCAAACGCTCGCAGCCTCTTATATAGGCAACTCCCGGGTAATTGTATTACTTTTCCCGCGCCAGCACCCGTGCATGCGCATGGCGCTGGCGACAGCCTGTCTGGTCCCGGGCAGCTTTGCACCTGCCCGGGACTGCCTGCAAACGCCCGAGCCGTTTGCAAGGCTCGGGACATAACAGTAGCAAAATTACAGTTATGAAGTAGCAACGAAAATAATTTTATGGTTGGGGGTCACCACAACATGAGGAACTGTATTAAGGGGTCACGGCATTAGAAAGGTTGAGAACCACTGAACTAAAGAAAGATAAATGCAAAATAGGAGTCACTTCTACTGACTTCTTAGGATTCAGGATTGATGCCCAAGGCATTCACCCTTCTAAAACTAAATTGCAAGCTATCTAGCAGGCCCCAAGCCCGAAGTTCAAGAGTGAGCTGCAAGCCTTCTTGGGGCTATTAAATTTTTACCATGCATTTCTCCCACATAAAGCTGCAGTGGCAGAGCCGTTACACAGGCTCTTAGACAAGCAGGCTCCTTGGCAGTGGACTAAAGTCCATGACAAGAGCTTCAACGAGGTTAAGGCCTTGCTCACTTCTAATGCTGTTTTAGCGCATTTCAATGAGCAACTGCCTGTTTGCATCGCATGTGATGCATCTCCTCATGAGGTGGGAGCTGTACTTAGCCATTTGAAGGCTGATGGGACACAGGTCTCTGTGGCCTATTACTCAAGGACTCTGTCTTCTGCAGAGCGAAATTACGCTCAAATTGACAGAGAAGCCTTGGCCAGAGTGGCTGGCATAAAGAAATTTCATGATTTCCTATATGGCCGCCATTTCACAGTCTATGCTGACCATAAGCCTCTGTTTGTTTGTTTACCACTAACGAACAGACCCTACATATCATTTCTCCTCATATGTTGAGATGGTCCATCTTCCTGTCAGCATATGACTACACTTTAGTTCACAAACCTGGAAAAGAAATGGGCCATGCAAATGGCCTAAGCAGATTACCTCTAACACAGGTTGAAGCAGACCCTGCTCCTGCCATCAATACTCTCTCTATTCAGGAGTTGCCTGAATCTCCCCTCAATGCTAGGGACGTGGCTGCAGAAACCGCCACTGATCACACACTTACACATGTGCTGACATGGGGGTTGTCAGGATGGCCTGACAAGTGCCCAGATACTGAGTTCCAAAGTTTCTGGCACAAGAAGCATGAGTTTTCCACTTTCAAGGGTTGCCTGTTATGGGGTAGCAGGATAGTGATCCCAGCCTCATTGAGGTCTAGAATCTTGATCTCTATGCATGAGGGACATCCTGGTATAGTCAGGATGAAAGCGCTTGCACACAGCCATCTTTGGTGGCCTGGGCTCGATAAAGCCATCAAGGCCCAGGTGCACAGGTGCCTAGTGTGCCAACAGTCTTAGCCTGAAATGCCTCAGGCCCCATTACATAGGTGGGAGGAAACTCAAACCCCATGGTCTAGGGTGCATATAGATTATGCTGGGCCCTTTCAGGGGCAATTATTCCTGGTTGTTCTTAATAGCCATTCCAAGTGGCTAGAGGTTGTTCCTGTTTCCTTCACTACTACTGCCAGGACCATCCAGGTGTTGAGAGGAATTTTTGCATCACACGGTCTTCCAGATGTTCTGGTTTCAGATAATGGCCCTCAATTTACCTCTTCTGAGTTCCAGGCTTTTCTTCAGGCCAACCTGATCTGGCAGGCAACATCGGCTCTCTTCCATCCATCCTCCAACGGACTGGCAGAGAGAATGGTGCGCACCACCAAAGATGCTCTCAAGAAACTGACTTACGGTAACTGGCATCACAGGTTAGCTGATTTCCTTCTTGCACACTGCACCACACCATGCACAGCCACAGGGAAGAGCCCTGCTGAACTCCGCTGGGGTCGCCGCCTCATCACTAAACTGGACAGGCTGCACCCTGACCGGGTGGCTTCACAGGTATCACAACCGCGGGCACCTAGGAGACTCCAGGTGGGCGATCCGGTTTGGGCAAGAAACTATGGGCCTGGACATCTCTGGGTCACAGCTGTGGTCTGCAAGGTCTCTGGGCCATTGTCATACAAAGTTGCCTTGGGGGACGGCCACGTTCTTGGCAGACACATAGACCAACTGCGTTGGAGACTGGACTCTCACCCTTCCGCTCCTGGCTCTGCTCTGGGGGGGGGGAGGAGGAGGACCATAATATGCATTCTGGGTCACAGTTTCCCAGGCCTAACAAGCCCTCACTAGCTGCTACTGAGGCTGTTTGGGATTCAGCCCATGGTTCCGCAAGTGCTCCAAACAGGAATTCATTGGATAGGGGGTCATCCCACACATCCATAATTACTCCAGACAGGGAGTCACATCGGGGGTATCCACAGTATTCACTTATGTCAGACAGTGCTCCAGACAGGGAGACTGACCGGGGGTATCCACACAAATCACAAGCAGCAAGAGAAAAGGAATTCCATCAGGGGCGCTTGCCTAATTCTGCAATTGCTCCCAAAAGGAAGTCACCAGCAAAGGGGGTTGCCATGGAGGCTACTCCTGACTCTGGCACCTCGGGCACGTGCTTGGGGGCCACAGAGTACTGGGGCACTTCCGCTACGCAGCCCTCTCCATCTGCTGGCCTTGGGCTCGAGGGACAGTGTTCCCAAGAGGGGTCCATTGTGGACTCGGGGACTTCCACCCCTCCAAGGTATGCTGGCTTGGACTTAGAGGGTCCAGCCAGCCAGCAGCTGGGCGGGTCAACTGGGTATTTGGGGCAGCAAAGTCCTGGCCTGCCTAGCCTGGCAAGCGAGCAGGTAGGCCAGGCACCCTCACCAGGGTCACATGGGGATTTA
Organism: Crotalus tigris; assembly: GCF_016545835.1. Lineage (NCBI taxonomy): Eukaryota > Metazoa > Chordata > Lepidosauria > Squamata > Viperidae > Crotalus > Crotalus tigris. The sequence continues at coordinate 182,027 of NW_024096608.1, forward strand.
GGGCAGCAACGTCCTGGCCTGCCTAGCCTGGTAGGTGAGCAGGTGGGCCAGGCAATCTCTCCAGGCCTTAGAAGGTCGCAGTGGGCCAAGTGCCCACCCAGACATCTGAGAGACTTTGTGAGGTTGCTATCAAATCATGAGGGACCTGCTCATGAGGCCCCTGAATAAGGGGAGTAACTCGTGGGTAGATTATTTTGTATTATTTTTGATTTCGGATACATTTATTTGTATTAATAAATACTGAAGGGGGTTTGCCTGAGGGCTGACTCAAGATTCCACACTCTTTGTGTTGAGTCCTCGAGTCAATGGCGAAAGAAGAGCACACATTCTGATAGTTGTAACACTCTTTATTCTTTTCAACTCTCTCCGACGCAACTCAGAGGCTTGCAGGCCTCTCTGCCTCTAAATAGAATCCCCGGGCAAAAAGGTAACAAAGAATGGTGCGCTTTTGCGCCTTGCACATGTGCGCAGACTGGCGCCACTCAGTCTGGTCCCGGGCAGCTTGCAACAGCCCGGGACCATTGCAATGTCCCGAGCCTGGATGAAACTTAATGAACCTATATAGATAGGTATACGCGACCTTCAAATGGACGTGGTGTGCTATCCCTTATGGAACCGCACAACTGTTGCAGCTACTTACTAGCCCCTCTATAACATGGTACCATGCTATTATTTTGGAATTAAGTGCCCAAAGACTCACAATTCCAAGTTCACCCAACAGCAGGCACCCTCTTCACCTCCTTTGCTTTGACAGCAATGTCACAAAATCTTCCAGGTATTTGGGAGATCTTTTAACTCTCTGTGACCTCCTCAGATTTTGGGAACTTCGTTGACCATCCTGTGCAGTGATTGTAGTGGAGATGCCCCCTCTTTTAAGCCCTGGTGGTCCCCGTGACCTGGGTTCTGTTGCCTGGTCTGCTTGCTTGCCCACCGGGCTCGTCAGACCAGGACTTTGCTCCCTACTGTACCTGGTTGATCTGCCTAACTAGGCTATCGGGCCCCTCTATGTTCCCACCAATATTTGGCGATTCTGTGGTACTCTCCAAGTCCACAATGGACCTATCAAGGGAACGCATCCCTTCACTCCCAAGCCCCGTAACTGGGTTGTCTAGGGTTTCTCCGGTGCCCCAGTACTCGGTTGCCCCCCATTCCATGCCGGAGGTACCAGAATCAGGATTTGCTTCTCTGACTACCTCCCTGTATGCAGACTTCCTTTTGGGAGCAGTAGCAGCAATGGGCCAGCTTGTTTGGATGCCAGTTCTCTTGTGTTATTTGGGTTGTTTGGATGCTCCCGGTTATTCTCTCTGCTTGGAGTGCTGTAGTGGGGTTGTGAATAATGAGTATGCCCCCTGGGTGACTCCCTGGCTGGAGTAAGTACTGGTGCCTGTATTGTTCCTTGTTCCCCTGAATTCCTGTTAGGAATACTTGCGGAACCTTGGGAAAGGCCTTCCTCCATCCCTCCGTTTGCCCCTGATTGCTGCCAACACCCTTCCCTTTGCCCACAGTGGTCCCCCTCCCCCCCGGAGAAAACCCAGGAGTTGAAGAGGGAGAGTCCAGTCTCATAAGCAGCTGATCGATATGCCGCCGAAGGACACGACCGTCGTCCAGGGAAACCTCGTAGGACAATGGACCAGTGACCTTGCATACTACCGCAGGAACTCACAGGTGACCGGGCCCATAATTCTGGGTCCATATCGGGGCACCCACTTGCAGACACCTTGGTGCCCTTGGTTGGGAGACCCGAGGAGCCACCCTGTCCGGATGCAACCTGTCAAGTCTGGTGATCAGTCCACCCCCAGCGAAGTTCTGCTGGGCTCTTCCCAGTGGAAGTAGAAGGTGTGGTGCGGTAAGCAAGAAGAAAATCTGCCAACCTGTGATGTCAGTCCCCGTAAGTCAGTTTCTTGAGAGCATCCTTGGTGATGCGAACCATCCGTTCAGCCATACCGTTGGTGGAAGGGCGCCGAAGTCGCATGACGAATCATGTTGGCCTGCAGAAAAGCCTGAAACTCGGAAGAAGTGAATTGAGGACCATTGTCTGAAACCAGAACAACTGTAAGGCCATGAGCAGCAAAAATCCCTCTTAGTACTTGAATGGTCTTGGCAGCAGTAGTGGAAGAGATGGGAACAACCTCAAGCCACTTTGAATGGCTGTCAACAAGGACCAAAAGAATTGTCCCTGAAAAGGCCCAGTGTAATCCACATGCACCCTAGACCAAGGTGACTGTGTCTCCTCCCATCTATGTACAGGAGCCTGAGGCATTTCAGGGCATGAATGCTGGCACAAGTGGCATCCATGCACTTGGGCCTCTATTTCTCTGTCTAATCCTGGCGACCATAAATGGCTACATGCAAGGACTTTCATCCTGACAATGCCAGGATGACCCTCATGGAGAGAGGCCAAGACTCTAGGTCTCAATGAGGTAGGAATAACTACTCTGCTGCCCCACAACAGGCAACCCTGAAAAGTGGATAACTCATGCTTCTTGAGCCAGAAGCTTTGGAACTCAGTACCTGGACAACTCTCAGGCCATCCAGACAAAACCCAAGAAAGCACACGAGTAAGTGTGAGATGTGTGGCTGATTCAGCAGCCACATCCCTGGCATTGAGGGGAGACTCAGGCAACGCTTGAATGGAGAGAATATTGATGGCAGGGGCAGGGTCAGCCTCTACCAGTTGCAGAGGTAATCTACTTAGGCCATCAGCGTGGCCCATTTCCTTGCCAGGTTTGTGAATCAATGAAAAATCATAAGCTGCCAAAGAAATAGACCATCTCAGCATTCTAGAAGAGATAATATTGGGAGTTTGTTTGTTAGTGGTAAACAACCCCAACAGGGGCTTATGGTCAGTATAGACCGTAAAATGTCTGCCATATAAAAAATCATGGAATTTTTTAATTCCAGCTACAATGGCCAAGGGTTCTCTGTCTATCTGAGCGTAATTTCGCTCAGCAGAGGATAATGTTCTGGAGTAATATGCAACAGGCACCTGAGTCCCATCAGCTCTGAAGTGGCTAACTAAAGCCCCCACCCCATAAGGGGAAGCATCACAAGCGATGCAGACTGGTAGGTTTTCATTGAAATGTGCAAGCACATCATTTGATGTAAGTAAGGCCTTGACCTCATTGAAGCTTTTCTCATGTACCTGGGACCATTGCCAAACTGCCTGCTTGTCTAAAAGCCTATGAAGTGGTTCAGCTACATTAGCCTTGTTAGGTAGGAAAGTGTTCTAAAAATTCAAGAGGCCTAGGAATGCTTGTAACTCAGCTTTAGACTTAGGCCTAGGAGCCTGCTGTATGGCTTTTAATTTAGAATCAGCAGGGTGAATACCCCTGGCATCTATTCTGAATCCCAGGAAATCTGTAGAAGTAACTCCTATCTTGCATTTATCTTTTTTAAGTTTTAGGCCTGTATTTCTGAAACGAAGCAAAACAGCCCTTAATCTCTCAGCTAAATTCTGAGTAGATTCTCCAGCAATAAGGACATCATCAAAATAGGGGCAAACCCCGGGAATACCTCTCAGGGTGTTCTCCATAACACTTTGGAAAATTCCAGGAGCTACATTTACTCCAAATTGTAGTCTTTTGACTTTGAATGCCCCTCTATGGGTCACAATAGTCTGTGCCTCAGCAGCAGCTTCATCAACAGGTAACTGTTGATATGCCTGTGCCAGATCTAACTTTGCAAAAACACACCCTCCTTTGAGGGAAGCCAAAATATGGCTGACTACAGGTACAGGATACGCATGCTGTTGCAATGCCTTGTTTAATGTGCATTTGCAGTCTGCACAGATGTGAATGTCCCCATTAGCCTTAAGAGGCGTAACTATGGGGGTTTCCCATGGACTTGAATCAACAGGTTCTAAAATACCTTATCCGGTTCAGCATCAATTTTCCCCTTAAGACCTAATGGGAGTGACAGTAGGATCAAGTTTCAAAGAAACTGGAGGCCATTTGTAAGATCCTAGCTGTGGACTGAATACATCTGCAAACTCCTTGCAGACCTCTGTTAGGCCTAACATTTGCAAATTGTGTAGCCCTGTAACTTGGATTCCCAAGGCCTCAAACCAATCGGTCCAATAAGACTCGTTTGTTCACCCCCAACTACCAATACATCCAATGGACCTTCAAAATCCTTGTGCTGTACTGTAAGGGTGGCCTTCCCCTTTACACACACCTTGGAATTTTGAAAATCTGTTAAGATTATATTGGATGGCCTAAGTTTGGCCTGGAACCCACTGCTATTACAAATCTTTCTGAAAGTGTGAATAGAAATGATTGAAAGAGCAGACCCAGTGTCCAGTTCCATAACCAATGGAACTCCTTGTAACCTCACCTTAAGTGACAGTTTCTTCTTAAGTGGTTTGTGTGTGCCTGTTCTACAAATACTTCTGCGTGATGCGCAGAAACCCACCCTGTTTTGGCTGGGGACCCTGGTACCTTTCAGACGCAATTCTTCTCGAGGTTGTGCCTTCTTTTTTTTTTATTATTATTGAAAATTTTTATAAATTTTACAAAAAAACAGAAAAAAAAATACAACGATTCAAAAACAAAAAACAACATATACAAAAAACTAAACATAACATCCCCTTCCCCATCCCCCCCCCAAAACACCCCCCCTTCCCCCCCTGAGCTTCCCAGAGCAGAATATAGGCTTAATTAAAAAGGAATTTTAAAAAATTATATATAAAAAAGAAAAAAAAATTAAGACTGAAATATATATATATATATATATATATATATATATATATATATATAAATATTATGAAAAAGCAATATGATATTTTTTTATATCCAATTTAAATTGTATAAATTCTATCCATTTATCCCAAACAGCAAGAAATTTCTCTTGCGTTTGTTCCTTTAAAAAAGCCGAAATCTTTGCCATTTCCGCCAGATAAGACACTTTGAAAAACCATTCCTGCAGTGTAGGCAAGGATTCCTTCTTCCAATATTGTCCTACTAACAGCCTTGCGGCTGTAATCAAATTTAACATCAATATAACCTCCTTTGTATCACAATCAGTAATTATACCCAACAAAAATAACTGCGGAGTAAATTTTACCCTCCTTCTGAAAACTCTCTGAATATTCCACCATATCTTAATCCAAAATGCTTTTATCTCTCTTCACAACCACCAAATATGATAATAGGTGGCATCCAAGCAACCACATCTCCAACATTTAGGCTGTAAGTCCGGGTACATGAAAGACATTTTTTGTGGGTCAAGGTGCCATCTATAAAACATTTTATAAAAATTCTCCCTTAAATTCTGTGCCTGTGTAAATTTGACATTTCTTACCCAAATGGTTTCCCATGTATCCAATGGGACTGGTTCACCAAATATTATATTATAAAAGTGATTTTAAAGTACCATTATGGGCTATATCCTGGCATGCGATAGAGGGAATAAAAAGAGGTGTTAAAATGGACATGGTGTCTTATAGACAGCTACTCAGATGGGATGGACAAAATTGGCAATTAAAATTACGGGAGGAGCTAGCACAAGAAAATATTATTTATTCTTGATTTCAATATAGGCAATTAGCAGATAGATGGAAGGTGGATTGTAAGGTGGGCTTTCTTAGAGAAGATGAAAATCTTATTAAGCAAGTGAAGGATCAAAGACAAGCCCATATTAAGAGAATTTATGGGGTGCTAGTCGAATTGGACTCAGAAACGGAATTAATTAAAGATTGTATGATTAGAGGTTGTGCCTTCTGATGGCCCAGACAAACAGATGCTATGTGGCCTTGCCTTCCACACGCTCTACAGATTGCAGAACGGAACCTGCAGTCGGCCCTCTTGTGGCGACCTCCACACCCGAAGCACTTGGACACAGCTGGAGCCTTTTCTTTGCCTTCTCTCTTCTTCCTTTCTTTGGATGGGTAGAGATGATCCACCTCATCTTCAGGATCTTCCTCCGAGCTCTCTTGGACTCCCTCATGGTGCACAGAGACTGCTTCTGGGTTGTTCCTGATGGGCCTCATGTTCTTGATCGCCCCACCTGCTGCCTCCTCTGCAGTGACCTCTCTCAAGGCATCTTGGAAAGAAATATCTTCTTTTGCAAAGAGTCTCTGTTGCAAATCTCTGTTTCTTAACCCGCATACAAATCGGTCTCTCAGCCTTTCTTCTAAATCTTTAAAATCACAGGGCTTAGCTGCTCTTCTCAAAGCTGCAATGTATTCTTTGGCTGATTCACCAACTCTTTGATCCCTCTGTTCAAATGTGTGCCTCCACGCAATGACAGACAACTTGGGCTGAAAATGTTCCTTCAATAACTTCTTTAAGTCTGTATAAGTGACAGACTCAAGAGGAGCAGGGGCTGCCAAATTTTCTGCAATTTCAAATGCATCTTGACCACAGACACACAGCAAAGTAGTGGCCTTCAAGCCATCTTCTCTAACTTGATTCACTCTAAAGTAATTTTCTACTCTAGCGACATAAGACTCCCATCTTTCTGGGTGAGTAATGCTGTACTGGCAGGCCAGATGCTGAGTTTAACGCCATCTTCCTTTTCTCCAGGACTCCTTGGGTAAGCTTTACAAGTCTTCTTTCTTTATCTTGTAAGCAATCCCATCCTCGTCGCCAGTGTTGAGTCCTCGAGTCAATGGCAAAAGAAGAGCACACATTCTGATAGTTGTAACAGCCTTTATTCTCTTCAGCTCTCTCCGACACACTTCAGAGGCTCGCAGGCCTCTCTGCCTCTAAATAGAATCCCCAGGCAAAAAGGTAACACAGAATGGCACGCTTTCGCGCCTTGCGCGTGCGCACAGGCTGGCGCCACTCAGTCTGGTCCCGGGCAGCTTGAAACAGCCCGGGACCATTGCAACGGCTCAGGACACAACACTTTGCATTTGAATAATCCAACTATATGCCACTCTTCCCAATGCACGACGTACATGTGTGTACGTGAAGTATGTTCCATCTAGGTGGGAGGAGTGTTGTGTCCTGAGCCTGCAAATGCAGGCTCGGGACTTTGCATTGGTCCTGGGCATTCCAAAAGCTGCCCAGGACCAGACAGAGCGGCACAGGCCTTGTGCGCATGCGCAAGGCGCGAAAACACTCTGTTCCTATTGGTTGACACTGTCCGGGCTTCTGGCCATATAAAAAGGCCTGGGTGCCTTTTGCTTTTGCTTGGTTGTTGTAGAAGGAGAATAAAGTGTTTGTTCAGCATTGCCATCTGTCTTCATCATTCGCACGCGAACGAAGTATACAACAGTAAGGATGCTGCCTGGTCTGCTTAAGGGAGCGAGAGTTCCTCCCCATTTGGCTGTAGCTCCCTCTAGACCAGTATTCAGCCAGATACGGTAGAAATGCAGTCTTTTCTTCTTCAATTATTCATTGTGAGGAACAATTGATTGTGCAAAAATGCTGCTAATCCTGGGAGAAGGGAGCAGCACCAGCACTCTGAGGGATAAATACATTTAGGAGCTTGGCCCTTGAATAGCATCCATGAGACAGGTGCAGCACAAAGAGCCCCTGAAGCAAAGGGATCCAGGACAGGCCAGCAGCTGGTCAACAAGGACTCTGTTCTCCCAGAACTTCACAAGGCTGATGTCCAGGTCAGCATTTCAATACAGAAACCTTTGGGGGCTCTCTCTCTCTCTCTCTCTCTCTCTCTCTCTCTCTCTCTCTCTGTGTGTGTGTGTGTGTCGCTTGCACTTCTCCTTCTCAGGCCTAGGCCTTGAAACTTCCACCTCCTCATCTGGAGAGCCATGCCTGGGGCTAAAAAAGACATGTGGTTGTTGGAAGACCACAGGTCTAATTAATGATAACTGGCTGGAAAGAACCGCAGTAATGGAGTTATTTATGCAGTGACCTAGATTTGTTCTCTGAATGTTTTGGGTGAGACAGGACATACATTACTTTCCACAAATAAGCAAACACAAATTCTTTCCCCTAACAGATCAAGAGTTAAACCAAAACACATTTGCATTTTGCTCCAATTAGCTCCTTTGGATTTATTGATCCAGATGCCGAGTCAGAAAATGCAAGGAAACTTTCTGACTGGGAGGGAGGGTGTTTGCTGCTTTTTGTCAGCCCAGCCCAGCCTACCTCTCTTTGGATTCCAGTTGTAGGCTTTCCAAACCCGATAGGCTGGCTCTGGTTTTCTCTGCCCACATGTCCCCCAAATTTTCCTGTGTTTAGGAAGCCTCATGCAGTAGTTGCTTGTCACGCCCAGTCAGGGTGGGCCTTCGACACCCCCCCCCCATGTTGTGAGATGGGTCGAGTGTCTCGAAAGCTTGGACTCAAAGAGTTGTCAGGCCAGGCCCTTCCTGGGGCAATGTGACTTCTTGGCCAAGATTCCACAGGACGCTCCCTGACCCCACGCAAAAGGGAACTGGTGGAATTGTGAACAACACTTCGAAATAAAGGAAGTCCTTGACTCTAGGAGATATCATGGAGCAACTCAGTACCTAGTTGCCTGGAAACACCTCCCTCCCTCACAAAATGAGTGGGTCCATAAACGTCATGTCAGAGCCCCGAAGCTATTGAAGAAGTTTCACACAGAGTATCCTAACAAGCCTAACTAAATTTTATACTTGTGTTTTCTTTCAGGTGGATCTCTCTTATTTTTAAGAGGGGCCGGATGTCAGAATCCAATCATATTTCATCTTTAATTATCAAATATAGAAACTCCCAATTCTGCCTTCTTTGGATTCTGCCATAAGAGGGAGAGAAGGGGGAGAACAAAGGGGCTTTATGGCCCTCACTTCCTTCAGTACACTTCAAAGAGCTGAATGCTGAATGTGTGTTTATTGTAACATCAAAGCGTTAGCACTAGAGAACCTTATCATAACAAAGCAGGATACTTGCCTTTCATGTAGTTACCTGAAGTCTCCATTCAGACGGAAGAAAGAAGAAAGGGGGTGGAATTGTGATACTTGAAACTATCACTGGAAGGGGGGTTGATTGGGTGGGACTACTGGGGAACCCCTTAAAACCTTGAATGGAGAGCTTGAACCCCAAGTCCTGTCTAGCATGCCTGCAACCATTTTCTCTTAATAAAGGATTCCTGTTGGAAGAATTATTCCAAGAGTTCTGTCTTCTTAAGATGCAAAGTGGGGTGGGTCCTTACACCCAGCACCTGTCTGTCCTGGCCCTGGTTGGTTATACCCTCAGCCATGGTGCTGGTTGTCCGTGGGAACTCCTTAACAAAGGTAAAGAAGTGATGGAGTCCAGAGTCCCAGGGAGCAGGGGAAGAGGATTCTTCTTGGCCAGCCCCTGAACTTTCCCTGCCTTTCCTTTGCAGTGAATGCCACAATTCCACAGACAGAATAAAAGTCAGAGTTTGGGATGAAGATGATGATATTAAGTCACGAGTGAAGCAGCATTTTAAAAAAGAATCGGATGACTTTTTGGGACAAACTATCATCGATGTCAGAACTCTGAGTGGGGAAATGGATGTCTGGTACAATCTGGGTAGGTGATTCCTGTCCTGAAAGGAGTCCAGCCCTTTTCTCACAGCCACCCACAACATCTGGGGAGACCCTTTTCCTGAAATTCTAGAGAGCCATGCTATTCCCTGACCCCAGAACCTGGAGCTTGCCTCAGGGCACTTTTCTTTCTTTTCTTTCTGGTCTTTGTGACAGCCAATGTACTGTATCCCTTTTCTTCTTCTTTGCCAGATAAGCGCACTGATAAATCTGCCGTTTCTGGAGCCATTCGGCTGAAACTCAATGTTGAAATCAAAGGGGAAGAGAAGGTCGCTCCGTATCACATGCAGTACACCTGCTTACATGAGGTATGTGGTAGGAATGGCTTTTCCTTCAGCCCATCCTCATGGAGAGCCCTTGCAGTTATATTCCATTGGGGTTTCCCTGAGTCTGAGAAGAGGCAGCTGGTGGAAATGAGTTGGGTCACCCTTCTGTGGGTTATAGCCCCCACCTGATAGGTAAGGGGAGGAAGGAGCATCCCAGCTAGGTATGGAGAAGTGCTGGGGTAGAGTATGGCCGAAGGTGGCACGGCTGAGCCTCACTGCAAGGCCAAGGGGCCAAAGCCCTTGGCCAGCACCCAAGCAAAGTCCAGGGTGAGCAGAGGGCCTCCTGCAGGCATTCTTGCCTGTCCTTTGTCTGGGGTGGCAGTGCTATTGCTGCTATTGAGCAGACATTGCAAGGACGGTTGGAAACTGGAGTGCTTTCCCCCAAGTTCCCAAGATAAGAATCGAGGGCGCCCAGCACACTTCTAGCCCAACAACAAAAGAAAATGAAAACTTAAGTATACTGTAATTCTGTCTCTGATAGTAGCCAGTTGAGATTTCTGGTTGAAATGAAAAATGTGTTTCTTTCAGAGCCTCTTCCACTACTTGACTGAGGTGAAAGCAGGTGGAGCTATTCAGATCCCAGCAGTCAGAGGAGAGGATGCCTGGAAGGTCTACTTTGATGATTCTGCACAAGAGATTGTGGATGAATTTGCTATGCGCTACGGAGTTGAAAACATCTACCAAGCAATGACGCAAGTAGCATCCCATCTTCAATCAGTGGGCTAGTGGATTGCCTCCAGGTCTTTCCAAAGGCTTCTCTTTAGCGAGAGCAACTGACTACTGAAGTCTGCCTTAGGTTCCAACAGGGCTGAGCAAATCTTGGTTTGGAAGTCCCTAGCACAGGAGTGAATAGCCTGCCCAGTCACAGTGGGATTCTGTAGATGTGGAAACGCAGATTTCTCTCTTTCCTCTGATCCTCAGTTGTTTTCTTTAGGCCAAACTGTATCCTCCCTTCAGGATCCCAGATTCTCAATAGTCCAGTGCAGAGGATAACACTATCCAAGCTAGGACATGAGGCAGCATTCAAAGTGTGAAGTGTTGTGTGTGTGTGTGTGTGTGTATATCTCACTGATCGAGTCTGCAAGAGTATGGCAAGCCTTGTCAGCTGCTCACTTTGGCAAGGCCTTGATGCTGTCATCTGGAAAGATCAGGTGGAAGCTTGTGCTGAGAACACCCACTTGACAGGGAGATGTTCAGAGAAGGAAGCAGGCATCTATTCACCCTATCAAGCCTAAAGAAACCTCTCATACAGTTCAAGGGAGACGTCCTGCTCCTTCACATGAATTGGCCCATATTACCTAGCCTGAGCAAGACCTCTCTATCGAGCTCATTTACAGAGCTCTCAGTACTTTAATGGAGTGAGTGTGGCTGCTCACATTTAGAAGCAGACAAGAAGGCAGCACTGAAATTCCAATTCATCATCCTCATCTTCTTCAAGAAGATGAAATGGAAATAGTTGAGGTTTCTTGGTGGGTTCTCAACATGTAGGTATTCATGATGTCCACACACAGCCCAAATTGTCGGAATTTCAGGGAGACCAGCAAGGTAAAGAAGTCTGCCTGCCTCCATTTTGAAAAATGGATTTTGACACACCAAATTATTTTATTTCAATCTTGAAGCCCAGGTTCTGAATGACACCCTTTCAGCTGTCCCCAGGAGAATGATAAAGCTCCTTGTAAAGGCTTTATCATTTTAAATAATTATTCTGGTTATACTAATGAATTTCTTCAATGCAACCAAGCCCCTCCTAATCAGCACTTCCACCAAAGACATTGGCTGACTGCAGAAGGCAGTTTACCCAAAGGGAAGCTTTGTTACAGTTTAGCCTTTGAATGCTGGTGCCGGGCAGCATTTACAGTCTTTGATCCAGAGATGAGAAAGAGACACACATCCTGCCCCCTGCTGTGCTTGTGAATAGATTTCTTTTGGGTGCTCAGTGGCTGAAAGGCAACCTTAGGCAGACCTGCTGCTCTGGGGGGTACGGGCTGAGCCAACCTGGAGCCCAAGATAGGTCTGCAGCCTGCTTGAGGACCATCCTCTGGCAAGGTTCTACTCAGAGAACAAGCAGGTCTTGATCCAAAGCCCTGCAGGGGAGAACTTTCAAAAGCCTGGAGTAAGAACAAAATTGGACAGCTCCAACAGAAAGCTGTGTTTCTGCAGGCCTAAGGTACTTAAGCCCTTTGATCTTATTGCCGAGAGATACCTGGCCCCTCTGGATAGCATCCCCCTCCCTGATTTGTCTTTCAGGCACTTCTCTTGCCTGTCTTCCAAATACATGTGCCCTGGTGTTCCAGCTGTTATGAGTACTTTGCTAGCCAACATCAATGCTTTCTATGCTCACACCACAGCCACCACCAGTGTCTCTGCTTCTGATCGATTTGCTGCCACTAACTTTGGGGTAAGTGTGATTTTCCTCTACTGCTCCTCACAGTCAGTATTCCAGTTTATGAATACAGGAAAGTTTGTTTTTTTCCCCAAGCTCTAACATTAATTAAAAACTTATAGAAAACAGTCATAAGTTTTCATCCATGAGAATAAAACAAATCCATTAAAACACATCCTTTTACTAAGATCAATTCAGTTAACCCTAAAGGATTCAGTCCTGCTTCCTGAAAAAGTTTGTCCTGGTCTGAAGAATGCCCTTCCAGGGCCTTGTAGAAGTGCTACGATGAAGCTGTAATTTTATGTGTTGTCTCTTTGAGGGACAAATGCTTTTCCTTTAGTGTTGTTTATATATTTTAGCAAGCATTTTTCTTTTTGCAATGTGACTTTCTATGCTTTCCACTCCTGCTGAATGTGGCAGAAGCCTGCCTTTCCAGCAAGATGAGGGCAGTGTGAGAAAGACCCCACTTATAATCAGCCAACATTAGGGAAATGTGCGTCTTTGGGGAGCTCAGCAGTCACCAGGTCCTGGTCTGTTCATGTCGCAAGAAGAGCGTCTTTCTCCTTATTCCAGCCTACCTAATGGGTGGTTGTTGAGGGAGGATGAAAGAGGGAATGCTTGCTATCCTGAGACTGATCAATCACATGATCAATCAATAGAATACAGTAAATTAGTTAACAGCTTTGGATCATGGAGAAGCCATTATGGCACTGTTAAACTCAGGGAAATAAACATTGATCATTTTCATAGTTTCTAAGGAAATTTATGCAGTTCCAAAACTGTTAGCCTTGCTCACTGCAATGGGTAAGATGTGTGAATATAATGAGTTTGCAAATATTGATTTTAGATATTTGATCCAAAAGTGTCTTGAGATTTGTGTCTTGAGATCTAACCAGATGGATCTATTGGGAGATGTACAGAAATGGCTTTAATGTCATCTCACTTGAATTGGTTTGATTATTAAGTTGGCTTACCAATGCAAATCAAAAAACATGTTTCATGTCAGATGATGCCTGATTCAGATAAATTAAAATTTATCTCTTGCTAAAAAAAAAAGTTTTAGCATAAGAGCACAGACTTCCTAGAAATCATGACATCATGGCACCTCTGTGAAAATACAACCTCTAGATCTCAGTAGAGTAAGGACAGAAATTAACTCTTGTAGCTGATGCAGAAGCTTCTTGAAGGAATGCTCTTCCTTCTTGGTTGTTCAGCATGTTGATCAAGGCGCAGCCCCTTTTATCTCAGAAACAGTTGGCAGCCCTCCAGATGTTAGTCCCCTGGGAGGCTGGCTTTCATTGCTTCATCCATTGCTTGAGGTGTTCGCTTTCTTTCTGACTGATCACCACAGACCACATGGGAACAGGCTGGTTGAGAATGAGCAAGTGATATCACGGGCATAAGAGAGTAGACCAGTTTCTTCTTTGGCTCAGTTGCTGTCCCTGCTCAGGACTGCCAGGCTGAGCCCTGCTCACATGCTTCTCAAATCTCTGTCCTATAGACCAGGCATGTCAAACCCGCAACGTCATGTGATGTCGCGCAATGTATCCGGCTGGTTTTGCCATTGCCGGCAATGGGGTGGGCGCGGCTTCCACGTGACGAGTCCGGCCCACGGGCCGGCAGTTTGACACCCCTGCTATAGACTATTCCCCTATTGATATCCCCTGATCGGGAATATATTCTCTTGGCTTCTTGCCTTCTCTAGCATTGCAGCAAGGGCATGGTGAGTGCTGAAGAAGCACTTTTTCTCTAAAGGACAACCTTTTAACCAAAGCCTGAAGGCAGCTGCGACTTTAGGAAATACTTACTTCAGCCTAGCCATTGGGTGGGGAAAATATGATACGTCCATCTGAGCTTTCCTGGAGGCCCACTGCTGCTCCCGACCTTGACTATTGACTTGGGATTTTGTTTCTCCAACCACAGTCTTAACCAACTATAGCCAGCAACCTAGTTTCCACAAAAGAGGCTGATATAGCAAGGAAGATGGCGCTTCTCATTGGAATTGGGGCAGGTGTTCACATCTGTTGTTTCCCAGGCTGTTTCTTCCTGGGGATAACAGGATAGAATACACCCTCCAGGGAGCTCCTAGTCAGTGGGCCACCACTATAGCCCTCTCTTCAGCTGCTGCTGACAGCTCCATGTGTTTACCATGCAGAGAGAAAAGTTCATCAAACTCCTGGATCAGTTGCACAATTCCTTGAGGATTGATCTCTCTAAATACAGGGTAGGTATGCTTTCCTTCTTCCAGAGCACATGGGTGTTTCTGCATAGAAGGCTGCAGCCTCTCCCCACTCTCTGGAGAACCAGCCCTTTTGATCGCAGCCCAGCTCAACTCTTAGCTCTTCATTTCCTTCTCTTCAGGGAGAAAGCAGAAAGTTGGTTATGGGGAGGAAGATGATTTGGGGGAACAGTCTGACTCAGCCAAGTCTGGCTGACTCATGTAGGACATATGGGGGCACTGGAAGCTATGCCCCCCCTTTCATGGGAAGGTTGCAGGTTTGGGCTAAAACCTTGATTAGCTGTGCCAGCTGAGAAGGAGGGGAACTGTAATGGGGCACTAGATTGGGATGTCTTGGCTTTTATCCAGAAGTGTGGGGCAGTTATTCTACCCACTGTTGATGGGCAAGGTGGGCTTCTCCCTCTGACTAAAGGGGCTGCCTGCCATACAGGCTTTTATGTTTGTTGGTTCTGCCCACCTACAGGATAATTTTCCTGCCAGCAGTCCTGAGAGGCTTCAGGACCTAAAATCAACTGTCGATCTCCTGACAAGCATTGCATTTTTTCGCCTGAAAGTAAGTTCAACTCCCTTCTAGATGTTTCCATACCAGAATCTAAGTCCACAACATTTCCAGATTTTTTTTATATTGGTCTTAAATTTTGAATAAAGCCAATGGAAGGGAAGGGAACTATCTCCTTGCTGCTGGAGACCTCCCATGTCTGATAAATTGCCAAAACTGTAATTGCTGCAAATAGTGGAGAAGCCTGTAAGTCAGTTCTGTGTCTCCCTGTCTAGGTTCTAGAGCTGCCGAGTCCCCCTCGAGCCAGCACTGTTGTGAAAGACTGTGTCCGGGCCTGTTTGGATTCCACGTACAGATATATTTTTGATAACTGCCATGACCTCTATGCTCAGTTAATAGACCAGGTGAGTGCCTTTTCCTCACTTTTTCTGCTCAAGAGGCGTCAGGTGTGCTTAGAGGGAGGTTGGGTCCTGTCCTACCTTTATAGCAGCTTTAAAGACCACAAAAAATGGGAAATTGGCAACTAAATTATCCATACTGGAAGACCAAGGAGTGGGGCAGTATTAAATTTCTCCTAAGGTCCTGGTTAGTCTATTGAACTCTAATGGTCTTGGTGATTCTTTGGTTGGGCTGTTTACCATTAGATTGTTTGGCAGCTCTCAGACTGGCACTCTGACAAATTGGCCAGCAATAAACAAAATCTACATGCAAGGGAAATGTAACAAGCACAAAGTCCAGCTGGGCAACTTCCTCACCTAAGACAAGAACTCTGCCTCAAGAGGAAGTTTCTGAGCAGACAAGTACTTATGCAGAGATTCTTCTGAGGCGTCAAGAGATGGTGGAGGAGGAGGAGTTGCCAAGAATAGCAATCCTGGAAAGTCTTTTCTGCAGCGCTGCTTAGCATTGGAAATGAAAAACTCAGATGCAGCATTTTCCCCATTTTGGCTAACAGGGTAAGAAGCAAGATATTTCTCGGGAGGAACAAGGTCCAACAATTAAGAATCTGGATTTCTGGACCCAGCTCATTACCCTCATGATCACCATCATTGATGAAGACGGAGCTACCTACACTCCTGTCCTGAACCAGTAAGGCGAGAAAGGCCAACATTCTTGAGCTAAGATCCCTTACCTCCCTTCCCACTTGCCTCTGACTTCATATTACAAGCTGAGGCTTTTCTGCAACTTACTCCAGTGTATTGGGAGTCCCTTAGAATACCCACCCTTGCATCCTCTCAAGGGGAGGAATGCATCAGTTCCCTCAGCAACAGTTGTGTTCCTTTCTTCATGGTTGCCAAAGGGGCCTTGGAGTCACTTTTTGGGCACCTCTCCTTTGGCCCTGCAAAACATCCCTGGTTCCTCCTCTCTGCCCAAGTTGACTTAAGACCCCAGACTTTCAAGTTGGGAAGCATCAAGGAGCCAGAAAGGGTTGCTCTATTGCTGGAAGAGCTGATTGCGCCTGCTTGGTTTCTTGCAGGTTCCCTCAGGAACTGAACATGGGCAAAGTCAGCGCAGAAGTCATGTGGATCCTCTTTGCACAGGATATGAAATTTGCTCTGGAAGGTAAGGGGAGCAGAGGTGGTCAGGCAGGTTGCAATTTCAGGGTGTGCTTGTTGGGGCAGGAGGAGGGACAATTCCACTCAGCCCCAATCACTTCCCTTTTTGGGAAGAGTCTTTGAAGATGCTTGGCTTCCCCTCCAAAAACAATCTTTGTAATAGGAGGTGGAAGGGGATGATAGGGAACCAGACAATGTGGTCAGTATTAGGTTTCAGATGAAGCAAAATGCCCGCCTAAGGAAATGTATCTTCCATGCCTGGCAATAGGTCTGGTTAAGAGAAGAGAGGTTGACTGTAACTTGGGGCTTCCAAAAACCTCATAGAACTTGGATTCAAGTTGTTTGCCATACTTGACAAGAATTTTGGTCACCAGAGAGGTGAAGGGCAGCTTGGTCACAGTCTACTCAAAAGGAGGATGGATTGAGCACTTCTGAAAGCAAAATGTAGAATCCTATTTCATCATGTGCAGCTCCTGCCGAGCCTGTGGATTACAGTTGGGGAAGAGGAATATCGCAGAATATTCTGTTGTCTTGGGTAGTGGCTCGCTTACTCAGGCTATTAAATTAAGCAGCTGTCAGTTGTGAAAGTCCAGTATGATTTATTTTTTTGGAGCCAAAATGTGTGCCAGGAGACCATAATCTTATTTATGGCTGCAGCTTTATTCGATCTTTGTATTGTCTTGTGTCCATTACAGAGCATGAAAAGCATAGGTTATGCAAGAGCACAGACTATATGAATTTACACTTCAAAGTGAAATGGTTTTATAATGAATATGTGCAAGAGCTCCCTTCATTCAGAGACACGGTGCCTGAATACTCTCTGTAAGTGAGGTTGGGATGGAGGTTGCATGGGGAAAGGGAGGGCTGGACTGAGCTTTCATTTGAAAATTGAATGCAGACTACTTTCAATCTTTGTCCAGCTTAGTCTTCAAACTGGAACCCCTTAAAGCTGGGATGCGTTTAGAACTCAAAGAAGGCCAACCCCTTCCTTGATTCCTCATTTCCCACAAAGATGCCAGGGAGAAATGATAGCTCATTTTTCCATCATTGCAATGAACAGAAGGTAGTTTGAAAAGATTCTACAGGGGAAGAGGGCAGCAGACCAGGTGATCAAGCCAGCCCTCATTGTTGCAGGAGGCAGAAAGCAGGTTCCCAGCCTTCACTTGTGCATGGCATTTCCTTTTTCAGACCATTTCCCCCAAAAATGTAAGGTGCAGTTTCTTTCTGTGACCATTTACAGAACAATTGAAAGGGCCACTAAACTAACCTGATTTCTGCTCCCATTTGCAAAAGACAGTTCTCTTTATCTATGTGCCATCATGGTGGAAAGGGGCAAGATTTTATGTCTAAGAGAAGACACATCCATTTACACCAGCAATGGATTTACACCAATCCATTTTACTCTGAGTGTACAGTCCTAATATGAATTTAATGGAATCTGGTTTTAAGAGAAAAGACTACCTGGAAAACTCACCCACACGTGTGTGTCCACTCCTAGGTGGTTTGAGCCATTTGTCATGCAGTGGCTAGATGAAAATGAGGATGTCTCCATGGAATTCCTCCACGGCGCATTGGGAAGGGACAAGAAAGATGGGGTGAGCAGCATCAAGAAGTGAAGGCCAAAACCCTCATCACCCTAACCCCTGCTAGATGTTGCCGGCCCTTTTCCCATAAAAAGACAGCAGAGAGTTAGAACGAACAGGAGCTGTGGCCACATCCCAACAAAGGGAAGGGAGCTGCTGTTATATCATTAAATGTCCCCGAACAGGAGTATCCATTGGGTGGCACTGCATTGTAGCCTCTCTAAGCGATAGACTTGGGTTACTTCCAGGGCCCTCTTTCTTCAAATCCAGTCCTGGAAGACTACTATTCTGAAGCGACAGCACATCATAGAATAGAATAGAAGAGAAGAGAAGAGAATAGAATAGAATAGAATAGAATAGAATAGAATAGAATAGAATAGAATAGAATAGAATAGAATAGAATAGAATAGAATAGAATAGAATCCGGAAGGGACTTTTGAGGTCTTCTAGTCCAGTCCCCCGCTCAAGCAGGAGAAGAGGTAGCTCCTCACGCCAGGCTTCTGCACAGCATGTGTTGTTTCTTGTTGTCCCTGCAGTTCCAGCCCACCTCAGATCACGCACTCTTCTCTTGCTCAGTGGTGGATATCTTCACACAGCTCAATCAGAGCTTTGAGATCATAAAGAAGCTGGAATGTCCTAATCCTGCAGCACTTTCTCATCTTATGAGAAAATTTGCAAAGGTGGGTGCTCTTGTGTTGCATTGATGCCTTTGTAGTGGAGCCTGAGCTGCATGTGAGAGCAGATCACCACAGAATAAAATGGATGTCCTGCCTTGAGACTTTTTTGCTTTTTGTCCCATCAAAGAGTACCTCATCTTTCTCTGTGGCATATCAAAATAAATCTGAGGGCAAAAAGGATGTTCTCTAAGCTAGTTGTGATCTGTCTAGAAAACTAGGAATCCATAGGTTACATAAGAAATTCTTGGAGACTTCAAGAGAAGAAGTCAAAGATACCAGCTTGACAGAACTCCCATTGAGATTCAGCAGCAAGGTAATCTCTTTGGATCCATCTAGGCCCAGAAAGACATGGGTTTTTAATGTGGTTTCCATTGAAGCCAGGTTGTTCCATTGGAAGAAAAATAAGATAACCCAGAATACGAGAGCAAACAGGATTAGGAATCCAGAGTCCTCCTGAAACCAACTTTCCTGCTCTGTGCCCCACTGCCCAATTCACATGAGGAGGTGGCCTTTGAACTGGGAGGCATTTTAGGGTTCTTATTAAGCCATATGCCATTTTTAATATCTCTTTTCTTTCTGAAGCCACCAGCCCCATAATAGGTTTGTCTGGGCAGCTTAGAGAACCAAATGAGATAAAAGCAATAAGAGTTTAAATGTAACAAAGATAAAACAACATGAAATGTAACATTACCACTCAGAAGAAAAAACAAATGCAAACATATGAATTTTAAAAGGAGAGGTCAAGATGAGAAGTTATAAAAAGGTCTAAATGAACAGAAGCATCTTCACCTGACAACTGGAGAGATGCCAGGCCAGCTTTTCAGAGAAGCTACCAGGAATGGCCTGTTTCCATTTATTGGATTGAAGCACTCCCTTGTCTCTCTAGGGTGGGGCTGTTGTGATGCACCTTTTTTCCACCAACTCTTCCCCCACCCCTATTCAGTTTTAGTAAATGACTTCCTTGGGCTTCAGCAGTTTTAGCTAGAAGAGATATACTTTTAGAGATCTTCTTGTACCCTTCTTTATAAATCATTTTCCAGCAACTGCTCTTTAGGATACATTAAGCTCTAAAAATGTCAACATAACTGCCATCTCTATAGGAAGGCCTGTCTCAGAGCTTCTGACATGAAGAAGGATGCAATGATCTCAGCGCTCTTCTGAGGGTGGTCTTAGCTTTGTTTCCTCTGACTCCCAGAATAGCCCAGATGGTGTCATCTTTTCGAATAGTAGCTGTTCCACAGTAACTTGTTTCTTTTGTTCTAGATAATCCACAAAGTGCTTACTCAATATGCTGCAATTATAACAAAGGATTTCAGTTCTTACTGTGATAAGGAAAATGTGGTGAGCAAAGTTTAATTGCTATTTTTTCAACTTTAATACTGTGTTTTGTAACCATTGCATGATCAATAGGGAATCAAAGAGCACAAGGGGAAAGAGGAGGAGGTAAATTCTTCCACTCTCCTTTGTTGCATAATGATCCTATCAGCTTGTGCTCTGCAATCACTTCCTTGGTATTTTGAGATCTCTTTTGTTTCACTGATCAGTTAGCCTAAAAGGCAGTTTTGCAGGCTAAGGGAGCAACCAGGGACCCTTCACAACAGCCAGCCTAAGCCAGACCCAGCCTTGCTATGGCAATGATTATCAGAGCTAGCCATGCCATGGCAATGCCATCTCCTTCCTTTCCAGAGCCTTTGGCAACTGGCTAACCAAAGATATTGTCCAGGCACCATGCATCTTGAGGCTGCTGATCAGCTGATGAGGGGTTTACAACTCCTTGGAATGGGAATCCTTTTTCCCCAAAATAAAAGCTAGCCCATCTGTTGAGGACACCTCTTCCCAAACCTTAGTGGAAACATGACCAAGCAATTTGAGCTCGGAGAAGCCAACTGATATTAATCTGAGGCCAATTGTAGGAGAGGGGGGGGGTGTTGCCAGAAAAACAAGGTCCAGTTGATGTGAAGGAGGCCCAAGAACCCAGTATTTGCTAAGGACTGACATGTCAGTCAAAGAATTAATGATTGGTACGGTTCATCCTCCAGCCATGTTTCATGAAGTCTTGATTCTTCCTGTCTAAAAGGTAGGAGGATTGTCTTGGCCTGATGTTTATGGCAGTCATCTAATTTTAGGACTGGGTACTTGGCCAAGAGCTGCACATTCTCACTCTCTCTCCAACATAGCAATTTGTCACATCAGCAGACACAGCTGTCTGGTGGGTGGAGAGCCAGATGATCTTCTCCATCGGTCAGTCTTCTGATTCTTAGGAATCCATGACATTCAACACTATGGTGGGTCCAGAGAAAGGCTGGGGTGTTTTTCAGTACACAAAGTTGTTTTCCTACAGTGGACAGAAGGCATCAAGGTAGTTGCCATGAGCAGAATAATCCCTAGAAAAGTAAAGAACATCCCCTCTTCTCAGGTGCAATACTGGTTTTGCCATGGTGATGGAGAACCTTCCTTTGGTCATCTTCCACTCTGCCTTTCCTCTTGAATTTCCTTCTTCTCTTCAATCCTACCCCTGGAAGGAAGAGGCAAGGGCAAGGGGAACTGGCTTTCAGGATACCTGCCATCCAATGAAGAAAAATAGCCATAATGATATGTTTAGAGCTCTGCTTAGCTCACAGTCCAAGAGGCAGGCTCAGTGGCATGGAAGAAGAGAATCAGAATTGTGTACCTGGTGGTGGAAATTGCCAGTGAGAGAGAAATGGCACCGAAGTCAAGCTGATCACTTGGGTGGGAAAGGGAGGGCTTTGCTGCTGAGAATGGGTTGGCCAAATAATGTGAGAACAGAGGAGCCCTTTGCTCAGTGTGCCTGCCACCATGCACCTCTTCTTTCCAGCGCCTCATTTAGTCAGGTGGTTTACAAATCTCGAGGTGGTCTTTGAGGACTACTCAACCAGCCTTTTTGCTCCTTTCACCACACTTTGTGCTCTCTTGCCCAGTCAGTTCTCTCCCAGCAGCTAAGACAACTTTCGTCCTTGTGGTCTCCAGCCCTGTATCTTGATGAACAACATTCAGCAACTGCGAGTACAGCTTGAGAAGATGTTTGAAGCCATGGGTGGGAAAGAGGTGAGTGTCGGCTGCCACCTTCAACTGAACACTGAACTCTTCCCAAGCATTGGGTGACTAAGAAGAGAAAGGAGGGCAGCATCTGCCATAGAAAGGGCCTTGGAAGTGGCCAATGACTGGCAGATGTTGAATAGGCCTGTCTCTAAGTCTTCTTGGCTTCCACAGCCATGGATCTGTAGACATGGGGTAGAGCAACCGCATTTGCTGTGATGAAGCCAGGGGCTTCTCTTCCTCCAACAGGCTGGGAGCCCGTCAGCTTATTTAATCTTGGTTCAACAATAGGAGGCCACAGGCAAGTCTTCCCCATTTATTCCTTCTGTAAAGATGTCAGATCTAGCTTTTTTGAAATGGGGACTAGGTAGTTTGAGTGGTTCCCCCCACATTGCTAGTGTTTCTATTTGGAGGAGGGCAAAATGGCACTATTTTTGCCTTTTCAAATCCCCCAAATGCAGAGAAGGACAGATCTAGAGTCATTGGCCCCTTCCCAATGCAATGATGACCTAAGAGCTCCCTGCCATCCCAGGCCCAAAGAACTGGTCCTCTTTCCTGGCCAAAAGCTGAGAGAAAGAGACGATGCCAGCCCAGCCTTGCACCCCATTCCCTGATTCTTCTTCTGCTGTGCCCTGTCGTGGGCAAGCAGGGGAGAGCCACCCAGTAAGCAAGTTCAGCCACCTGTCTAGGTTATCCTCCTCTGGGCACCTTGCATGGAATTGATTTGTTCCCAGTCCTGCCAATCATAGCTCGGGGCGGGAGAGTGGAGGTGCCTATGTTTGTCTGTAATGTGTCATCCTGTCTTTGTCTACTGCCTTTAATTTGCCATCGAGAAGAAGCAAGAAGGCAAACACTTTTCCTACAAGGTTTGTGATGTTGTCACGTGTCCTGTTTCCAGCCATTTGTTTGGGTGCAGAAGACTTGCGTGGGTGAGGTCTGTGGGTCTGTGTGTGAAAGGGGTGCCTGCAGAGATGTGCATTCATCAGAAAGATCCTCCTGGCTGCCCAATCTGTGCGCTTATTTTTCTGTGGGCAGAAAATGGGTCTCTGGGTGCAGAGAATGAGGCGGCTGGCTTTCAAAATGATCTGGTAGATCTGAAGCTCTCAGACTTCAATTGATTGACTCCTTCTAGAACTGATCAGGAAGGAGGAAAAAGCCAGCTTCAGATGGTGCAGATTAAGGCCCACGATGAGGGTGGGGTAAACGGCAGCAGCTATATATGTGCACAGGCTCCCTCGCTCTCCCTTCCACACAAACGCACACCAAGTGGCCCCCAGCGTTGTTTGCAACATTTCCAGGAGGGGGCTACATTTGACCTTCTCCCCTCTACTGTGTCCAGGTGAGAGATGATCAGTTCCCCAATCTCTACCAGCCTCACTAAAGGACTGCAGAACACAGCAACCCCCTTCTCTCTCCACTCAGCCTTAAGAGACAGAGGAGGGGCCCTCAGACCCCCAGCAGAAGCTCCCTGGGAGAGCCTGGGGCACAGAGCCCAGGGCAAGAAGCTGGTCTCCTGCAGCCATGGATGGGAGGATGGAGTTGCCCGAGAGCTGGCTGGGCCACATCCATTCTGGAGTTTAGGGGGGGCTGCGAGAAACTTGTCAAGGGATTAAAGGGCCTCCACCATTTCAGTCTGATGGATTCAGTTCCTCGTGCTCCCCCCACCTCACCACATGTAGCTCTAGGCAGTATCCTCCAGTGTCCCTTGGCACACAAACAGGCACACACCTGAAGGGAACACCAGGACAAAACTGGGAATTCTCCAAGAAGCTGTTGACATCCCCGTCCCCCAACTGCTGTTTATCAGTGAATTTGGTGAGGCAGAGGGTGAGGTTCCTGAGCCCATCTCCCAACACTCCGCACAATCTCCATGACAGTTTCAGGAGGTTTGCATGGTGTCCCCTCCCCTTCCTGAGGGCACTCTGCGCTTGCTGAGAACTGCTACCTCCGGTGTGCCCGAGAGATGGGTAGGAGGCAGGTGGCACCAAGTGTGCCTGAGGCATACCAGATGCTGCCAAGCTCTGTTGGGGACAAAGCCGGCACAGTCACACCCTTCCTGGGCTGTCACCAACAGCTTCTTCTTCGCAGCCCTTCCTCGAGAACTGGCATGGCCTCCAAGGGCTCCTTGCACATGTTTCATTGCCGGGTGCTTGGCTTCTCTCCACTGTTAATGCAAAACAGCGTGGAAACTCCCTCTTGAGATCCAACTAGCTCCAAACGGGGTGGAGGGGGAGATATGGGCTGCTCTGTGGAGCCCTTGGGTGTGGGATCCCTGACTCAACTGAGAGGTGACTCCTCCGGACCTTGGATGGGTTCACTTCACCTTCCAGGTGGCCCCACAGAAGGCAGAAAAGGGGAAGGCGGCCCCTGTTAGTGTCTTGAGAAGGTGCTACCTGCAGCATTGGGATATTCCCCTTTCGGCCCAGGATGTGCTGGATTCCACGTTCGTTTTCCATTAATGCCATCTAATGGATGGGTATTTTTCTCTCTTTCACTGCTGATTATGCTGGAGAATAGACCAAAGGGCGGGGAGGAAGAGTGGCTAATCTCGCCCCTGTCTTCTTTTCAGCTGGACCCCGAGGCCAGTGAGATCTTGAAAGAGCTGCAGACCAAGCTCAGCAGCGTCCTAGATGAGCTTGGTCTGACTTACAGTGCCAGGTAAGGACATGCTCCTCTCTATGGGCCTCTCCTCCTCCTCCTCCTCTAGATCCACAGCCACGTCACCTGTTCCTTGAGCCCAGAAAAGTCCTGCAGAAAGGAGAAAGGGCAGCCCAGGGCCTCGGTTGGAGAACCCGTGTGCCTCTAAGGGGCGATGTGGTTAGGATCAAGGCTTCTCTAAGACAAATGGAGCTTGGAGTGCTTGACAATAGCTCCTGTTTGGTGGTGGCTGTACAATAAGCTTCAGTCTGGATAAATTTTAGATGATTTTTGCATTCTGTGATTCTGGCTTTGTTATGCGTTTATGTGCTATTGTTTCCAATTTTAGTAACTTGACTGATAAGGGATTTTCCTAACAGTCAGATTACCAATATATTCCATTTAACAATAATATATACACAACTGTTTTTTTGGCAACCATGGGAAGAGAAGGGGGGATGAAACAGGGACCTGGAGGCGGCAGTAGAAGTAGTAGGAAGGGGTGGAAAAGAAGGTGTGTCTGTTCCGTAAAGGGCTTTCAGTCCAAGTGGCCCTAGGAAGCCCAGACCCAAGGCAGCTTCTCTCCTCCCCCATCCCTGGCCGATCCCATGAGATCATCTGGCTCACTTGGTGAAGCCAAAGCTGTGGAAGGGGAGGAGGGCAGCAGCAAGAGCCCCAGCAGGACAGAGATGGTGGTCAGCAGCAGCAGGAGGCATCTGGATCCCCTCCCCTCTCCTCTCCTAGTTTCCAGCTTCTCATTGAGGAGTGTGTGACCCAAATGAGCTTGGAGTTAAATCGGATGCGAGGAGATGGAGCAGCCAGCAGCCACAGCGCCGTGCAGGCTGAGATTGTGCTACGCCCCTTGATGGATTTCCTCGACAAAACGTAAGCACAGGAGGCGGGTGCCAATGAACTGGCACACGTTTGACAGATGGTGCTACAGCCGGGGTGAATGGGGGGAAGGGTGGGCACCATGCTAAGCAGGAAGCCTCTGCCCAGCATCCTCCTAATGCTCATGCCTTCTAGATGAGACCTTCCTGCTCTTCCAACCCTCTCTTCATTGCTCCCTCCCCCCAACCTCTGGCTTAGTTTCAGTGACAGCTCCTCCTGGCTGTTCCTGCTCCCCTGGCCTGCTCCTGGGGCAGAAGGAGACCCAGGCTCTCCTGCTGGAAACAATGGCCCTCCCTCCCTGGGCAGAGGGTTGGACCCGAGTCTCCCTCCTGCACAGTCCTTGGGGAGGGGGCTGGGGAAGCATCTGGGCTTTCCTGAGAAGGCCTCATCGAGTGTGCTGCATCCAGGTGTGCTGCTCACCTGCTGGCAGATGCCGCTGGCTGACATGGGTAAAATAGGCATTGCATCACAAGACCAGAAACGGTTTATTTTTTGCAGCTTAAGTACCTCAGCAAAAATCTGTGAGAAGACTGTTCTGAAGCGGCTTTTGAAAGAGCTCTGGAAGTTGGTCTTGAACAAAATAGAAAGGCAGATTGTGCTCCCACCCCTGGCAGACCAAACTGTGAGTCTCCAAGCCACCCCAATCCATGGGCAGCTCCTCCTGCATTCAGCTGTAAAAATGTGGCTTACCCACCCTGACAAGGGAGATGTTCAGGTATTTAGCCCCTCACTCATTTGAAGGGCAGATGTTCCAAAGATGAAGCTCCTTTTGCAAGAAGGAATGGTGGACACTCTTCTGGAGCACTCAGCTGGCGGCCTTCAGGTGCCCTCTTTGTGTTGCATCCTTCCCTCA
Source organism: Crotalus tigris (assembly GCF_016545835.1). Taxonomy (NCBI): domain Eukaryota; kingdom Metazoa; phylum Chordata; class Lepidosauria; order Squamata; family Viperidae; genus Crotalus; species Crotalus tigris. Next base: position 208,161 of record NW_024096608.1, read on the forward strand.
AGCACAGAGCCTGAGGGTCCCGAGACTCCACTGGGCCTCCCCTGCCCCATGCCTGGAGATGAGGATGGCTTGGGAATTGTGCCTCACCTTCCCCCCTTTGGCTTCTCCTCAGGGCCCTCCAATGATTCTCAGTGCAGCCAGAGATTTCAGCCAGCTGTCGAAGCTGAAGGTAAGCCGGCCTGGGAGGGAAGAGAGGGGCAGAAGATGCCTGTGCTTGCTATTGCCTTTCAGAGAGGGGCAAGAGCCAGGCTGACCAGAGGTCTCTGAGAACCCCAAGACACGGTGGGAGACAATGGCCTTCTTTGGCCAATAACTGTAATTCGGGGATAGCACCTGAACCTGGAGGCTGATGGCCCTGGCGCAACTTCTCCTCCATCTTAGCCTGGGGAGGTTTTTCTTAGAGACTCCAGACTCTGCAGTGAGGATGATGTTCTCTCCAGAGAAGCCTTTGCTGAAAGAGGGAAGTGGCCACCTTGTTGGAGTATTCCCATGGCAAGAAGGCTTGTTGCATACGTGAGGTAGAGGGTATGGTCGTTGCAGGAAGATGTCTCACATGCAAATTGCTGTTGTTTTTCCCAGGATCACGTCATCCGAGAAGAAGCAAAAAGCCTGACCCTGAGGCAGTGTGCAATAATGGAAGCAGTTCTGGCCACCATCAAGGTAGAGTGGCAGCAGGGTATGCCCAGTGGGTTGGGGTTAGGGACAGGAACAGCAGTGAGGAGGGGAGGAAACGAGTCTGTCTCTCCATCTGTCCAGCCTCCAGCCTCTGACACTCTCAAGCACCAGCGCAGCAGGCTGCCCTCCCTTGGACCTGGAAAATGGGTTGACTTGGATTTGAAAAGGCAAAAATAATTAACCATTTAAAAATGCCATACATTAATTAGATTTCTCTTTTAGTAGCAAGAGGAGACTAAACTTGGTCAATTTAAATATACATCAGCCCCAGCTGGAGGCAAGAGTATCAGGACAATTGAGAAGCCTGGCAGGATAAAAAAGAGTTTTCTTTCCTCATACTGTGGTTAAGAGGGAAAGAGATGAGGTCTTCATTGGGGGAGAATCTCTTTTATGTTACCCAGTTTTTCCCAAGACTCATTTTAAAAGCTGTTCTAACTCTTCATTTTGCATTATGAAATTCATTAAGTTGAAGAACATAGAATTGCCATGTATGTTTGAAGATGTAGTAGAAATAGCAGTGAGACGGGTAGGGAAAAATTCAGTGCTTGTTCTTTTCTTTAGCAGAGAAACACAACAAATTGACGGCAAATTTCAGAGGGCTACAAGCCAGCTTGCATAACCACTCTGGTTTGCATGACAGCTTTTCTTGGTCGTGGCCTTCCGCGTTTATGCTTTTCATTGCGTACTTGAGGGTGCCGTCAAATGTGTTTTGTGGCCTTGATGGGTCCATTTTTGACAGGGCTCAGTCAAGCACAGAGGGACCCAGTTTGCAGGCCTTGTGCCCTAGATCGGGCGGGGAGGCAGAGAGGGGATGGGAATTGGGCTAGTATGTGGAGTAAAAAGCTACATCCAGCCAGTTCTAGGGTTGCAGGAAGTTGTGTTTAATGCTAAACAGGTGGGGATTGCTTGTAGCTGAACCATCGTTCCCTGGTCAGCTGTTTCATACAAAGAGGGATGCTTTAATGGAGAGTTAAGCCTCCCTCAGATAGAATCTTACAAAAATAGGTTTTTCCATCTTTTTCACATTTCTCAGTTTGACCAGAGCATCTGTGAGGGTGTTTCCCCCAGACAGTACCTGGCTGAGTCAGTCATGTCAGCCAGGTGCTTCTGGCTGTGGGCATCTGTCATCTTCCAAAGTAACCTTTCGGTTTAACTCTCGGTTAAGGTGACCGGCTTCCTATGAGGGCAACTGGCTTCCTATGCCTAGTGCTTATGCCTCTGGCACCTGAGCTGCTCAAATCATCTTGGAGGACCAGAGAGTAGGTGGATGAATTCTCATCTCTTTGCCTTTTTTTAGCAATATTTTCATGCTGGAGGCAACGGGCTGAAAAAGAGCTTCCTGGAGAAAAGTCCAAACTTGCAGTCTCTCAAGTATGCCCTGAATTTGTACACACAGACCACAGATGTTCTGGTCAAGAAATTCATCAACAGCCAGATTTCTCAAAGTGAGTGAGTTGGTGACTGCATAAGCAGTCTGATCTGTCTCTTCCAATCCAACAGGAGGGATCAGGGATGCTGTGGTAAAGTTTTCTGTTGCTCTATGGCCAAATTGCTTATGCTTTCCCTAGTTGGTCAAACAGATTATTGCAACATTAGCAGGTTAGATGCAAAGCTCTCATCGTTGTGGGTGCTCGGTTGTGGTTTTATTTGTGAATGCATTTTCCCCAGGACCCATTTGCCCCCACTAGAGCTGCCACGGGACTCTCTGTTTTCCACTTGCATTAAGCTGATATTCCGATGTGGGAGAATACTGGTAGTCCTTCATTACAACTACAAAATGGTACCCAAAATTTCCGTTGCTAAACAAGCCAGTTGCTAAGTGAGTTATGCCCCATTTTATGACCTCTTTTATTAGTTGTTAAGCAAATCACTGCAGTTAATTGACTCATACAATCGTTAAGTGAATCTGGCTTCCCCCGTTGACTTTGCTTGATGGAAGCCAGTTGGGAAGGTTACCAAAGGGGATCACACGACCCTGGGACAGTGCAACTGTCGTAAATAAATCAATCAGATTTTGATCATGTGACCATGGGAATGCTGCAATGGTCGTTAAGTGTGAAAAACAGTCATAAGGCACTTTTTTAGTGCTATTGTAACTTTGAACAGTCATTAAATGAATGGTTGCAAATCAAGGACTACCTGTAATTAAGTCAGGTCCTTTAAGACAGTCTGCCCTCTTGCCTGCCAAGTTGCAGAGATGTCCAGTTAATCAGGGAGCCTTCCTCCCTAGACAGAAGGGCTGCATGCAGAGGTAGGAGCTGCCCAGGGGACTTCTAAAGATCCCTCTGCCCCAGCAGCCCCTGGAGCCCTGCTGCCCTTGAGTTCTTCTTCTGAAGCAGGCTTGGGGAAGGGAGGCCTGATGCTGCCTGAAGGACAAGCCCCTTCAGGCCCAGCTCCCTGTGGCATTTCAGTGGGGCCAGCACAGTTCCACAGCTGTGAAACTGTGCCAGGGAAGTCTGTCGGCTTTGCTGAAATGGGTGCCGCCACTGCAGCCTGGAGGGTGAGTTAAATCAGCACCTCAGTCTTGAACAGGAAAGATGGTGCTTGTGGCAGAGGCCTCTCTCCCCAGCCTGCCCTGCAATTCACATCCAGTTCTGAACCCTGCTCTGGCCGGGAGAGAGTGGCTGCCTTAATGAATTTTGTCAACAAAAGGTTGTGCCTCTAAATTAGCAGTAGCAGCGGCTGTTGAGCAGGTGGGGAGGGCTGCTTTGGGCATCACCCCGCCTCACCTCTGCTGTGATTGGCCTGAAAAACCGGTCTCCCTGAACGGAGTTTTCTTTCCCATCCAATGTGGTTGGATTGTAGGGACCACTCCACTATCTTCCTTTTAAAATATGCTTATGCCAAGGAGCCAGACAATCCCCCCCTGTGAAGCTGGGAAGACCCAGCCTGGGCTCAGCCATACACTGAGCTATTGCCTTCACCACAGGCCTCTTCCAGCCAGACCACTTGTTCCATCAGTTTGACCTTCCTGAACTGCTGGTGTGGCTTCCTGCAGAGTATCATTGGGCTCAGCCTGGTGGTTGCAGGGAGTGGATGGGTGCCGCTTAGGCTTCTGTTGATGGAGGGAAAGACGGTGGAAACAGCAGCAGCTGCCTTTGTAGAGGGACACTCATCGGATCTTGCTTCCAAGCTGCATTTCTCCTGAGGGCACTTTTCATCTGCATGCACCACTTTTCTGCTACAGGGACACAAGAATATTGATGAAGAACATTTTTCACGTTACTCATGTCTTCCTAAGGCCTTTCCATCCCAGTGCATTTGTCTCAGCTCTGAGCTCTTACTTTTTCAGGAGCCTCTGTGGAACTTACTTCCTACAATGCCAGCATTTGGTTGTAGCATAAGCCATATTTCTGGGCACTGTCTGCAAGTCACAATCTTCTTTCTGATGCAGGCCAAACAACGGACAACATCATGGGGAAGATTAATCTCCAGGTGGATCTGGCAACGCACCCTGCAACTGGCGAGCATAAAGTCACTGTCAAAGGTATGATTTGCAATGCTTCCTTGTCCCAAATCCACCCCACCTCTGTGGAGAAGCCGGCTCCTCTAGGCAGTTGGAAAGGGCCCAAGAGGGATGGGGAGGGAGAGTGGGATTTCCTTTTTTCCTTTGCTGGAACTCAGTTTTGTTTTCTGATCGTTCAAAGCCAGGGGGTGCTGGCTGGGTGGCCTTTAAAAATGGCTGCTGCATGACTGAGTGACCTGTGGTCATTTGCTTCCAGCACAGAAGAATCAGTGTCTCAAGACAAACTGCTTGGTCACTTGGTCAGTGTTGTCTGAATACAGAAATTAGTTAAGGGTCAGCATCATTTCAGCCTCTGGCAGCTCATCCTCTCCGCTGCTCCTTACATGAAGTAAGATGAGGCGGAGAGGTTGAGCAAGTGGGTCCATAAGCCTGCCATGTGATGAACCATTTCTGCTTGTGGTCTCCATTGCTGTGTGCAGTTGTAGCCATCGAGGACCTTGTCTGGCGGACCAGTGCCACCTTCCGCCCCTTCGTGGAGGTCTGCATTCTGGGGCCCAGCCTGAGCAACAAGCGGCGGAAGCATGGCACCAAGAGCAAAAGCAACACCTGGTCCCCAAAATATAACGAGACATTCCAGTTGTAAGTGGCTTTTGCTGCCTGTGTGGATGAACCTCCCTGAGGGGCTGGGGGTTTTCTTTCTGAATACCCCTCTCTCCCCTCTTCCTAGTCTCCTGAGCAGCGAAGAGCGGCCCAGTGCTTACGAGCTGCACCTCTCCGTGAAGGATTACTGCTTTGCAAGGGAAGACCGGCTCATTGGGGTGGCTGTGGTCCAGCTGCGGACCCTCCTAGAGAGCAGTGGCTGTGGCCCTGTGTGGCACCCTCTGCTGAGAAACATCTGCGTTGATGGGGCTGGGCTGACAATCCTGCAGATCCTTTCTCAGAGGACCAGCGACGAAGTTGCCAAGGAGTTTGTCCGGCTCAAGTCAGAAACACGGTCCACTGAAGAAACAGCCTGAAATTCCAGCGAGGAAATGCAAACTTCCAGCCCCAAGATCCTTGATCTGTCTTGTGATGTCTGACTCATGCATGTATGTGCAAGTCTGTGGGAATGTTTGACTCTGTTTCTGTGTTTGCCAGAACATAAATTACTGTATTTGCAAGATGCGCCCAAGAGCTGTTAATCTTTTCTCGATGTTCAGATTCTTGAGGAAAAAACAGAACTGTTCCAATGAAGTGCCAAAACTGCAGCAAAGAGCAAAATTATGAATGGCATCTTTTGAGATGTACTGATTTTGTCTCATGACAGCCACTTCCTTGTGGTCACTTCCTGTTTAACTGTTCTACAGCCCATGCACCTGCAGACCCATTTCTCCAGCATCACTTTGGACACTTGGCCTTATTTCCCTCCCATTTTATGCAAAGTCCATATAAGTCTTGCTTTTGAAATCCTTTTTCTACCATCTACAGGTGCAGTTACTTCAGAAAGTGTTTGTAATTTTATAGTTGCTGATTTAAAGAAATGATTTTTGCATACAACTTTTAAAAAGTGGAAATGTTTTGTGCTGACCTTCCTTTCCCAGTTTTTCATACTTACCGCTGTGAGGAAGAGCTGGCAGAGCAACTTCTCAAGAAGTCTGGTCACATTTGTTACTGATCTTTAATATCTTGAGATACATTTGTTCTCCAAAGCTACCAAGGTAATTCCATACCTTTATTAAGGAGTAATTCTGTCCCTGGGTTCAGTGCTTTTTGGGTCTCGATGGGTCCCAAGTGACATGATGGTTCTCTGAGTAGGGCACCCGGGGTGGGATATCTGAAATGAGGAGAACATGCCTCAAAAGGATGATGGTAGTCTGAGGAAGATTCCAGGTGAGTGAACTTCAGTATAGTGTACTAGTTTCCCAGGGTTGTGTTCTGTGAATGGTGTTGGATTATACAGGGTTAATTAGCTGGAGCCTATTGATGAATGGTTTCCACCAAGAACCAATTTTGCTGTTAACATTTCTCACTCTGGCTGTTAAGAGATTTTATTTTAGATTCTTAGCTGAAATCTCAGTTAAGTGCTTTCTTATTTTTATTTTCATAAAAGTTTCCACTTATGCAATATGCCTATGTCCTGCATGGAGGCAAACATCCATGTGATGTAAATATATTTCGTGAGAAATTGTAAAATAAAGGCAGAAGAAGCTGTTCCTCCTTGTTCCTTATTGGCCCATCAATTTCTCCCTAGAGGCCCTGGAGCAACCCAGTGAAGCTGTTTTGGGTCTTCTTCCCCAAGACGAGAAGAGCCCTGGAGTCACAACCAGGTGCTAGCCACAACAGGGTCCATGCAGAAATAGCTCCCAAGCCTTGCCCAATGGAGAGGTTGGGTGGGGGAAAATTGTATCAGGTCTTGCTGGAGAGACCAACCTTTCCTTATACGCAGTTGCCACACTGTCCTCCTGGTGGGTTCCTTTTGGCTGTTGGTTTCTCGGTCTTTTAGTCCCTGGAAGAGGGTGAGCCAGACTCTGCTATCCCCATGGATTCCCTATCCATATGAATTCCTGGGAGGGGCAGCAACTCGTGGGAGGGCTTGGGGTGGGGTGGGGACGACGTAAGCTGTGCCTTTGGCAAAGATTTTCTCTTCCAGAGAATGTTCCTGGTTGGGGTGTGGGGCACATTATGACGTGCTGGACAGAGAAAGAGAGCTGGACATCAATCAAGGGAGGGGTTCTTCCATAGGATGCATCATGGAGTTGTTTAATCTTTTGTTCTGACCCTCCACCCCACCCCACCAGCAGGCTGGAGTGGAGGGCTGCAGCCTTGGTTGAATCAACTTTGCTACCAATAAATGCTACTGTGAGAAACACAGAAATCAATGGATCACTGAAATATTGCTGAGTTGGCATTTGCTAGTCCTTGCTGGTCTCTTACTGTTTCTTGCAGGCAGCTCCAGCATTTGGTCCAGAGGCTGGGGGCTCCTCTTTGGAATATGGGGCAGCCATCTGGACTTGTTGGCATCCTTTCACCAGGCTCTGTATTAGGCTGAGTTCAGGAACAGCTCATAAGCCATCAAGGTGGCTGGTGGTCTACTGGGCATATTCCTACCATTCCCTTCCTGAATCCTTTTCGCCATGATGGTTTGGGGGTTGCTGGAGAGGTGGGGATGCAGAATGTGAGCCTTTGCTGTCTTTTTTTCCCTAAGTTTGTGGCAGGAGGAAAATACAGCGCAATTACATGGGCAATTGAGCTTTGCCTCCATGGACAAGAAGGAACAAGCCTTAATTGGATGACAGTTGGATTTCTATGGCAGAATCTCTCTCATTCCAGAGGTTCCAGGAACAGAAAAAATGCCCAATGCCAAAGATATAAAGTACCAACTCCTTAATTATTTCTTAACTAGTTTGGTAAGCGTAATGTTTCTTAACATTCCATGAGAATCATCACCAGCAAAATGCCCATTGAAATATACATATGAAAGAAGCAAAAACTGTCTTCTGTGCCAGGCACTCAGTTGTTCGAAAACCAAGATACAGAGGGAGACTTTCTTGGGCAGCCCCTGGAATCGACTGGCCAGAAGTGCCACCCTGTAGGCCCTATTTGCGCTGGGTTGGTTGGGACTTGTATCTTTTCACAGTTCCTAGGAAGGCAATCAGGTGTGGTCTTTCACTGTGAGGTTTCTCCTCACATATCAAGTGGCCATGCAGGAAAGCAAGGCTTCCATTCTCTGGCAAGTAGCTCTTGGCTCCCCATGGCTCTGGAGCCTGCCTCACATACTTGCTTCCCCTTCCTGTGATTAAGATACATGGGCTCAGCTGGGTTTTAAATCGGACCTTTCATTCAGTGCCTCCCTGACTGTTCAAGCCACATCGAACAACTCAGTGATAGCCACATAGCAATTTGCAAACAGTTTGATAATGTATTATTCTTTCACAGATCTATTGCTTATAGAGATTCTTAATTATGAAGTTTCTTCTCATTTGATAAATGAAAGTAAAAATGGAAAGAAAAATTGCACCATCTCACCAACCATTTAATCTAAGGACAGTGAGGGTGAAAAAAGGAAGTTGAATCACCAGCTATTTATCTGTTGTAGTTACATTAACGTGAAGTTGGGAGACTATTTTTTCAAAGTGTGTAAAAGATCTCTACAGTAATGGAAGGAAGCTTATGTGCCAGAATAAAAAACGAAACAAAAGGGAGATTCAACCAGCCAGAATCCTGGTGAAGAATAATGCAGCCCTCCAGCTAAGAAAGAAAAGACTTTGGCAGAACCACAAAAAAACAAGCAAACAGGCTGCTGCCATGTAGTCTTCCGTGCCCAGCAATACCAAAGCTTCATAGGCTGAGACTAGACTTATAGTTTGAGAGCCTGGAGTTTATCTCTCCAGGATGCCAAAAATTTCAACCAGGCCCTTGATGATGAACTGGCCATATTTCATATATTACTTTGGAGAATTTCTGGGGAACCTGAAGACCCTGATGGTTGAAGGAAATGGCTGCTATTTTTAAAAAAGGACAAACAGAATTGTCTTGGGAAGGTTCTGAAGTGGAAATAATCAGGAATCAAACAACTTGCCCAAGTAACTTCACCTCGTTTGATCAAGTAATTTTCTTAGTAGATCTCTGCAAAGGCTTTGAGAAAACATCCCATGCAATCCTGATTAGCTAGCTGATTGTAGTGGATACATCTCAGATGGACGCTCTCTAGCTGACTCCAAAAGTTTCTGATCAGATTAGAGGAGGGCATTGAGCCATAATTGCTCTAGGAGGGGAGAAAGAGGAGAAACCCCCAAACCTTCATGGCCAAAAGTAGCTGAAGCGGAGTCTGTCTTTCCAAAAGCACAGCTGATCTTTTCAACCCTCAGGAGGCTTAATTCTGCTGTGAATAATGTCTCTTCTGCAGGTGGTTGCTAGGAAGCCTCCAGCCCTGAGGGTGCCATCCAGATGGTATCCCAGCCAAAGTGCACTAACATTTGTGCAGATGCTGCCTGGACATCTGCAATGCTAATGGCCTGTTTGATATCTTAGTATCCATCACCTTTGTGAAATAAGCAGGTCTGTCAAGAAGAAAGACGAGACAGAACAAAAAGGCCAGGATGAAAACAGGCCTTCCCAGCAAGAAGAAAGGATTACACCAAGATTCACAGTCTGTTTTTCTGAAAAGCAATTTGTGATTTTTTTAAAATAAGAATATTTTAAATATAAATTTGATGACTGAATAAATAAGAATTGATCAAGATATGCCATGACATGAGCATTGTTGTCCTGAATTATTGGCAACTTGGACATTAAATACTAATTTGGAGGAGGGGCTATATTTTGTTACTGCTTTGGCCACATATACAGGTAGTCCTCAAGTTATGACAATTGAGCCAAAATTTATATGAAACATTTAAGCGAGTTTTGCCCCATTTTATGACTTTTCTTGCTACATTAAGTGAATCATTGCATTTCTTAAGTTAGTAACATGGTTAAGTGAATCTGGATTCCCCATTGACTTTGCTCGCCAGAAAGTTGCACGTGATCCCCCTGGGATACTGTGACCATCATAAATATGAACCATTTGCCAAGCATCTGAATTTTGATCAGGTACAATGGTCGTGTGAAAAACGGACATAAGTCACTTTTTCAGCACCACTGTAACTTTGAATGGTCACTAAATGAACTGTTGTAATTGAGGACTACCTGTACAAAAGTGGATCTTTAACAGATGCCTCCTGATTCAGGAATCTATAGCAAAGATCCCCTTATCCTTATCTTGTGTTTGGATCTTAGGAATAACAGAGAGTTGAAACAGAATGGTTTGCTCTGCTTCATGCTGATCTTCTGCTGCTCTCCCCATCAAGAACAAAGATCAGCCTAAAGCAGGAATTGTGGAAGGTCACGGCAAAACAGACACTGCCCTGGAACGCATCCGTGCAAAACCACCTTTTAACCTCAGCAACCTTTGAAAGCTGGCTGAACGCCTCAGTTGACCATTGGTCAAATCTTGCTTGCTCCACCGCAATCACTGGATGCTCTCCTGCCAGTTTTGCGACTTTGGTAGGAGAAACAAAGCCCAGGGGAACTCCCCTCCTTATCATGCCCAGTACACTGCCATCAAGATTGGCACCAGTTTCTGGCAGGAAAGAGATGGCTAGTGCAGGGAGTAAATTCTACTCTGGAGTACATCTACAGATTCCAAAACATTAATGTCCGAGTGCAGTTTGACATCACATCTGCTCAGCCAGGCCTGGGAAGAAGAGAGCACCAGATTCGACAGACAGAAAGTTGGACAGACAGGGCCCTGCTCTATTTCAAAGGGAAACAAATCTTTGGCTTGCAGGATGGAGATAATGCAAATCTATACAAAATTAATTTAATGCTATATAAAACAGCTTCTTGGCCTCCCCAGGCTTTAGAGCAAACCTACAGACACATGGCTTTCCATTTAAGCATTTGCTGAAAATTAAGTTACAGACAGGGATGAGGGTCAGCTGGGCTTCTTCCACTCTAGGTGCTGTATCAGGCTTGACGGCATTGGCAATGAAAGGGGTGACTTCCCTTCTGCTGCCCTTTAGCAGACTGAGATGACCCTCTCCTGAAAGCATCTTTCTCTTGGGCTGTTGATCGCCCTGGAAAGGCGGTTGGGAAAATGGGCATCTGGGTGGGAGAGGAGGAACTCTGTTCCTGCTCGAAAGAAGAACTTACAAAGATGCATGTTTCTGGCTTTTGTTCTGCCATAATAATGGAACTCAAGGGTTCCTCCAATAAATAGGCCTCAAAAGCCTTGCCAAGCAAGTCCCTTTGCTACCCAAAATAGCAGGTATAGGTAGTTTTAATCAGCCTACAAATAAAATTAGCTGTCCAAAGTATGATGCCACTGAAAGACTATGGTGGCAGATCCAAGGGAGATCCAAGGCAGATCCTACCTTGATCCTCCAAGCAAGTGCCATCGCAGAAGCCACCCTGCGTGACATCCCTGCACCTCCCCATCTTTAATAAGATGCCAGAAATTACATTCACCAACATTTGAGAAGAGCAGGCAGTGCAATTGTGATTTCTGAGGTCGGTAAAATGAGGATCCAGATTGTTCAGGGCAATATCCCGACACTGTAAACTGCTTAGAGAGGGCTGTAAAGAACAAAGAGATATATAAGTTTAAGTGCTACTACTATTTAAGCCAGCTGTGTCTCAGGCTGCTGGCTGCCTCTGTGCTGTTCATCAACTCCTCCCTGGGCCTCTCCTGGTGGGCTATCCTAACCACGCAGAGATGCTGAAGGTGCTCTGGTGCTAGCCCTGCCTCTCTGGGAACCACACACCAATGTTCTGCTAGAAGCAGGCAAGGGGTCTTGGAGAACAGCTGACCTCTTTTCATCCTTCTTTGAGGAAGAAAAAATTGTGAGGCACACAGGTGCATGCCTGCATTTCCATTTTAATGATCGCTACAAAATGCATTTCCAAGAGGACTGGAATCACCAAGAATATAGAGTGTTATAGCATAAGGGGTGGGATGGGGCTGAAACCTTGACTTGGCTCTACTGGAGGCAAGGCAGTGCCCTCTGCAGGTATTTGCCAGGCAGCATCTTAGATGCTTACACCGGAGATGGTCCAGCCACGTCCTAGCACTCCATTTCCTGCTTCTTAAGGTAATAACTGTTCACTAGGCCAACTAATTCCATGCACAAGGGTACTCTATGCAGCCAGCAGTTCTAATCATCTAATTGGCCTTAAATGTTTAAACTGAATCATCATTTTTTGGCCACTATTTTATTTCTAATTTCCATATATTTGGTTTACACATATTCCCCTTGAAGCTGCAGCTCACAAACTATAAACAATGGCCCCAGCCTCTCCTCCCAAATTAAATAGCCCAGGACCCAAACAGCACAACTCTTCAAGAATCTTCCATGGGCACTGTGTCCTGTAGCATCTGGACCATCTTTTCCTCCATCAGCTTGGCTTTGCCTGAAAGAAAAAAAATCAAAGGTAAGCAAATGGTTTAGGCATCTCTAAAAATATTGCAGCAGATTCCCCACAGAATGCTGATGCAGATGCAGCTTCTGAACCAGTGAGCCAGGAGGTTGCAGCCAAATCCCTGAAAACATCAGGCCATGGCAGAGTTTTAGGGGATTAGCCATACCCTACCAAAAAAGCCTCTTCAAGAATTTCCAGCCATCCTGGATTCCATTGCTCACCTGCGTGGGGAGCCTGGATGAGGTGAATGTTTTGTTTGACTTCTTTGATATCCTGTGCTTTCTGCAACTCTTTCCCCTTCTTTAATCTTGGAGGAGAGAGAAAAGAGAAATATTTATCTCCATGCCCAAAAGGAAACACTAACAAGAATCACAGCAGAAGCATTTTACTTTAAGAACCCAAGTAACCCACAGCTATATCGATGGGAAGTTTCCATAAAACCCTGTAAAGCTCTTTCCAATATTTGGTACATCAACCGATTAAGAATCTTTTAAAGGTCAGTGCCATAATGTTCATGCATTTTTTTCATTACATTTCTGTGAGTAAAACCCAATGCCAGTTGGTCCCAACAGGCTTATCCCCTGAGGCAACCGAGCGCCAGGCCACGCCCCCCCCGGCGGGCAGGGAAAGCTCCTACCTGTTCCAGACGAACTTGGCCTGGCGCTTCCGCTTGATCTCCTCCACTCGCTTCATCGCTTCCACTGGAAGGGAAAAACAGCCGCGCGTCAACAGCGGGAGGGGGAGCCGCGTCCGGGAAGAAGGGCGCCCCCCCCTCCGCCGTACCGCTCTGGCTCCACAGCTCCCGCTGGTACTTCACGGGCTCGTGGCGCCGCTTCTCGAACTCGAAGGACCGGTCCTGCGTGGGGAGAGAGAAGGGCGAGGCAGAGCGAGGGACGGCTTGCTCACGCTCGGTCCCAGCCCGCCGGCCGCCGCCACCGCCGCCGACTCACCACCGCCAGCTCCTTGCCCGCCGCTCGGCGGAAGGCCTTGGTCCAGCGCACTTTCCGCGGGTTGCGCTTCTTCTGGAAGCTCCGGTGGCACTTGGACCGGCAGAACCGGAACGCCTGCGGGGAAACAGCCGAGCTCAGGGGGGACGGAAGAGGGAGGGAGCGGGGCCGCGGGGTCTGCGGCTCACCTTGCAGTCGTTGCGGACAAAGAGCATCCCGTGACCCGGGTACACCGGCCCGGAGCAAAAGTAGCACTTCTCCACGCGCATGGCGGCGGCTAAGGAGGAGGCGGAAGAGCGCCTCGGTGGTCTGGATAGAGTGGCGCCTCGTCTCACTGCTCCACTACGCGTGCGCCAGGCGCCGGACTCGCCCCCTGCGGCAGGCGGAAGAGTCGCCCCTTCGGTTTCCCTTCCGTCCGCCGAGCGACTGCCCCTAGTGGGAGGATCCACGCCGGAAGCTACGTTGCCACGCCCTCTCCGTGCCGTGACGCGACTGGGTTTGTGCTCCGCCTTCCGAGAGCGTCTCTCCCGGCTGTGGTGCGGAGGCGCTAGTTGTCAAGGAGGAGCCCGGCCCGCCTCTCTTTCCGCCCCCCCCCATCAAGCGGCGGCGAAGCGGTGGCCCAAGAAAAGGCGGAATCTGACCCACGGACTGGTTTATTGCGCATCTGCCGGGCGCGGGTGGGCCGCGGCGGAGTCTTCAGCAGCCGCTGGCGGGCCGCGGCGGCGTCTCGGCGGGGCCGTTGGGGGCCCAAGCGTGGGGCCCGTCCACACACCGATCCATGCGCTTCATGAGCAGCCCGAGCAGCGACTCCACGGCCGGGCCCACGTTGGCGGCGCTGGTCTCGAAGTAGGGCGCCCTGCAAGCACAGCGGGCCGCGTCAGGCCAGCCCAGGAGGAGAGGCCGGGGATATCCCAGGCCCTCCGCCCGCCCGCGCCTTCCACCCCGCCCAGCCCAGGTGGCCGGGCCAACCGGAAGCCACTTGCCGGTATTTGCCTGCCAGCTGCCTGGCGTCGCCTTCCTTCACCACGCGCTGCTCCTCCAGTTCGCTCTTGCTCCCGCACACCACCACGTCGGGGCTCTCGCAGTAGGCGTGGGTCTGCAGCTGGCCTGCCGGCAACGGGAAAGGAAGTTGCGGCTGGAGCCCCTGGCTCGGCCGGCCCAGTGCTTGTGGAGGCACTGGAGCCCCCCCTGCAAAACCCACCGGCCCCTTTGGAGGAGAAGCTCTCTGGGGGAGGCCAGAGCGCTTACACCCTGCCAGGCGGATCTCTGCTCCAACTGGCTTTGGGGCAGCGAGTAACTCTCTGGCTTCCCATCGGACTCCCTTGTAGCTTGGCTGGCTCCTGCTGACAGTTTCCCCTTAGCCCAGGCCTGCCTGCCCCTGCCCCACTTCTGCCTACAGAAGTGGGATGTGAGACTTACTCATCCAGTTCCGGACATTGAGGAAACTTTGCTCACTGGTTAGATCAAAGAAAAGGAGAAAGCCCATGGCATCTCTGAAGAAGGTGGTGGTCAAGCTACGAAACCTACCAAGAGGAAGGGCCAAGCGTTACCCTGCTCCTGTCTCCTCTCAGGCTGGCAGAGTTTTATACCAAAAGGACACATCCATGTATGTCCCAGAGCCCAGAGTCTTTCTTAGACTTAATAATTAAGAGCAAAATATTGGTCTGAAGTTTAAACTTGAAAGAATAACTTAATTACTAAGGGCCATTTCTAAAATCATTATAAAGAACCATAGGGACTGCTTAGATTCTGCCAGTGTTCTTCAGCCATAGAAAATACCCAGTGCTGGGACAGCCAACATCTGGCTGCACTGATACATCAAGGATCTGCCAGGAGCCAAATTGGTCGGGTAGCAAAGGAGGGTGGGTCAGTCCATTTTTCAAACATGCTCACCTTTCCTGCCCTGCTGTGTCCCACAACTGAAGACGTATTCTCTGCCCTCGGCCACTGACCCCATCTGGACTGTTGGGTCGGTACACCTGATTCCAAAAGGATTTGTGAGTGTCTCCAAGTCATCAGCTGACAAAACCAGGGTAGCTTTAGGGATCTTTCTCTCTTCCTCCCCCTCCCCCAATGCTTTCAGGAAGCCAATAGATCCTTTGCTTTCTTCATTTGTGGAGCTTCTAGAAAAGTAAACAGATTGGTGTTTCACTGATGTTTGTATAGGTAAATCCATGGTGCTAAATCCATGGGCTCCTTCCCACGTGCCTGTTGCAATATTTTCCTGCAGTCCATGTTTGCTACCCATGCCCTCCCGTCCCCCTAGTTTCTCAGAATCTCAGTCTTTCTGCCCTCCAACCTGTTATGTTGCCCCTATTAAATGAGAATGCTTTCACGTTGGTTTCCCCTTCTATTATGCTGATGTTTGTAGCGCAAGTCTATATAGTGCAGCTACAACTTGCACAGAGCTTCAGCTGGTGTTTGCCATATGCCCTCCCAGCAGTAGCACCTATGTTCCTTGCACCCATGCATAGACCCTGCCTCTGATATGTCCAAACTTGAGCAACTGAATCTGCAAAATTCCCTTCAGAATGAGTTATCATGAAAGATTTTTTGCTTTTAATGTACAGGAACTTCGTTGGACAAAGCAGCTGCATATCCACAGGGAGGAAGCAGCAAAATTCAAAGTTGCCTGCAGAAATCATATTGAGGAGTTCAGACCTGGCAGCATCGTGTCTTTTGTTGGACACAGAAACACTGGAGGCCCAAGAAGCAAGGTTCTAAGCTGGAGGAGGATTATAGATGGCCCCATACAGGGAAAGCCTGGCATTAATTTCCTCCAGAGCACAGCTGAGAGCTTGGAACGAAGACAGCCTTTCCTCTGTTTTGGAAAATGACAAGGAAGGGCCCTAATTTCACTGTGATAGAGGCAGGATTGTCTTCGATACTGTAGAAAGGGGTGGTAGGTATGGCATTCTGCCAGTGGATTGAACCAGCTCTCTGAAAAGCTTTGCTCTCCTTGGGCTGATTCAAAAGTAAGGCTGCTTTAGAGAAATCTTACAGGAGGAAAGAAAGTTTCTATCAGCCACTGACAAAGTCTCCAGTTCATCAGCCTGAAGAAGGCCAGATGTGAACAACTGGAAGCAGATTGTCACTAGGAAAAATTGTCACAAGAAAGGCATGATCAGCCTGCCCGAGCAGTTCAAAAGGACAACCCACAACTTTGTGCAGGAGAGCAAAAAACCAGGTGGCGATTTTGCAGATGACACCCTGCTTAGACAGGCAGAAAGAGGGAGCCTGGGTCACTAGCTGTCTTCTGCTAGATTCCACAAGATTGGAGGGCATTGTTTCCCACAGCTTCCACTCTTGGAAGAGTGGCTGACTGGAAGGCAGTTGAGAAGGGGTGGGATGCTGGCTCTTTTGATGCTCAGAAGCTTCTGTGATTACAGCCAGTGTGTGAGAACAAGGTAACCAATCAACATTTTCTCTGCAGCCGGGTCTGGTCCTAAGTGGTGGTTTTTCTCACTGTTTAGTGCCCATGCAGTGTGCATAGTTACTGTGTTTTCCTCAAAATAAGCCCTAATGCAACTTTTGGAGCAATACATACATATATACATACATACATACATACATACATACATACATACATATGACCGAGTCTTATTTTTGGGGAAACACTGTAGAGTCCTGGGCTGGAACTGTCGGTGGCTGGAAAAGCCAAGTTGGTGGCTGGGAAAGTAGCAGGTAGTGCAATTGTGCACAGGTAGTGCAATTGTGTTGGCAGTTGACTTTTGTGCACTATAGGCATCCAAAGGCCTCTTTGGATCTCTGCCATTTGAGCTATGGATGTTGTGGTATGGAATTGTGTTGAGTTGAGGGCAATAGATATAGCTGTGAAGCCTTCTAAACGGAACTGGAGGGTCAAGACTAATCTGGGACCCAGCACTCATTCCAAAAGATTCTGCTGCAGATGGGGGTATACAGCCCTCCCTGGTAGTTTTTGATTAAAAGACAGGCTTTCCACACAGGTAATACTAGGAAGATGTTTGTCTTCAGAGTTTCTCTTAGTGGAAAAGGGGAGCCATGTACTTTCAGCAGACTCCCACAGCCGCCTCCTCGGAGGTTACCCCCAGACGCCTGTCAGTTGCTTTCAGGCTGTCTATAAGAGTCTATAAACACTTCATTTGTCCCTAAGCCCAGCACGAACGCACCCTAGTCATCTCTTTCTTCCTCCTCCTCAAGGACAGAGACAAATTTAGGATTTGGTCAAGAGACCCAAGCAGCTGCTTGCAGTTAGATTTTGCCTGCCTATTTGCTTGCATGTTTTCATTATTGAGAGAAAAAAATGTTTTATCCCTTCCATTCAGGTGTCCTAATAATTCAGAATGCAAACTGGGTTTCAGATTGATCTTGACAGTTGGGAAGTGGAAGTGAGATGGCGAACTAGAGGAGCTGGTGCTCCCAGCTGGGCTTCTCATCAGGATGAACTTCTGAAAGAGACCAAGTAGAGGCGCCTCCTCCCTCCACAAATACTGAATCAGTAGCCTCCTCCCTTTGTCTATTTGGATTGCAACTGAGTTGCCAGGAGGAAGCCTGGAAGCCTTTGACTGATGTCAGGGGGATCCTTCCCAGAGCGCCTGGTAAAGAGGTGACCAGCACATCCAGGATACGGATGGGGCAGGAGTGTTAGCAGCGCAGCACTCGGGATGGAAAGGGGGAGCCTTGTCTCCAGGAGTCTAGATTGTAGGAAACCTCCCCCCCACACACACACAAATTAACCTTTGCAGGGGATCCCTGGGCAACCTCAGCTACCCTGCACTGCCATGCAGCGCCAGACCCCCAGCTTGACACTGGTGGGAGGGAGGGTGCCCTGCTAGTGTTCTACTATACCAATTGAAAGGCAGTGCCAGAAGGCTAATCTTTCAATTTAGGAGTCTTTGCAAACAACCTCCCCCAGATTTCTGTGAGCCGGGTTTTCTTAGACACATCAAGCTTTCTCTTTTTGTCCATGACATCCTGGTACAGCTGCTTTGCTGACCAATGGGCCTGCATGCCATATTTGCCTGGGCTGACTTCAGCCTCCATGCAGAATGCTGGAAGAGGATTAAAAAGGGAAAGGGACTGCATAGGGCATTGCTCGCTTCCGCTGCTTGGCACCTTCCTCAGTCTTCCCTGGTCATTCCACCATCCTGGCTTCATGGCTGAGCTGGGGGCATCCAGGAGAGACCCCAGGCCCAGGATGTTGCTTTTGCTGCCACATCCCCCCCTCAGCTGCTGCTTTGCAAAAGGTAGCGAGGCTGAAACTCTCTTGGTGAAGGCAGCAGTCTTCTCTCCCTAAGTGGGCCTCCCCCTCCTGTCCCTCTACACCAGTGATTCTCAACCTGTGGGTCGGGACCCCATTTCACAGGGGTCACCAAACAACGCAGTCTGCCATTTTTCCCCCCTTTTCCTTAGTTGTGCTACTCCCTTTTATTCTATTGGCTTTTGAAAGCCAATAGAATAGACTCTCTTGAATAGGAATTGTCCAGGCTGTCTCTGCCCTGCTGAGCCTGCCAAAAGTCCCATTCTGCAAACGGTGCTGCAAGTTGTCTGCAGCGAAGGCGAGCTGTCTGGAAGTTTCCACCCCTCCCTGCTGAGCCTGCACCGTCTCTGCCACTTGCCAGCTACGCCTTGGCCAGCGCAGGGGGCGGCACCTTGCATGCGCGGCGCTCCCGGGCAGGGAAAGTCCTCGACTTACGACCAGTTGGGTAGTCCTCGACTTACGATCGGTTGGAGGTCGCAGCATTAAAAAGGTTGAGAACCACTGCTCTACACCCTGCAGCAAAGCACCCAAGAGGAGCTAGCCACTCACCTTCGTGCTGCTGTTGCTGCTGCCAGAAGTGCCTTGGGCTGGCCTTCTGAGCTCCACCTGCTCGCCCAGCCAGGAACAGCAGCTGCAGCAGCTTACGTGTCACCTGGAGACTGTGATGGGTGGAAGGTGTGCTTCCTGAGGCCAGCCAAGGGCACCAGGGCTGTGCCATCAGCCCTCATTTGCAGGAGCTGAGGCTGCCTTCAACGCCTCCTGGGCTTTGAAGGCAACCTAGCGAGCGGGTCCAACTGGCCAATGCACAGAGCAGCCTTGTGCCCGAGTAGCCCAGGCCCTGCAGAGGGAGATGCTTTCACCAAGGCCTAACAAACAGGCTTGGTAGAAGAGGAGCTAGTCTAGGAAGGGATTGGGATTCTGTGACCGAAGGATTCAGACCTAGGTGTAGCATGGAAGGGGGCAGATGCAAGAGAGGGGTGTCTTCTGCTGCATAAACTCAAAGGTGCCAAGGAGGGGTGTCCTGAGGAATGTGACCAGACACTCCTGCTGCTGTGAGAGGAGGCAGCTTCACAGTTTAGCAGGGTGCTCCCCACTTACCTTTAGCAAGACCTCTCCCATATGCTGGAGGGGCATGTGCACGCATGTGCAAATGTGGGCATTTACTCTGAAGGCTTCAGTAGCTCAAATTTCATCGAATACTAAAACACTAGATCTGTTCTGCTTCTCATCCTTTGCGCCACAAAGCCGGCCCAGAATGCCTCTCCCACTTCCCAGAACTAGAAGAAGCCGGCCCTGCAGGATTTCCTCTGGAGCAGGAAGAGGAGGGGAACTGGACAGAGGAGCCAGGGAGGAGACTGTTTGGCTGCAGACCAAGGGGAGAGTGAACACTGGCAGACCTTCAGAAGCGCTTCTGTAGCCTGACAACTACAAGGGTAAAATGCACCAATCCCAGAGTCTCTCGTGCCACCACTCTACAGCACAGAAGGGATCTGGAGCTGCAAAAAATGAAAGGAAAAACATTGTGGTGTGGCTGGCTTCGGTTAGGAAGTGGTGTTGTCAAGGGCTTATCAGTCTCTTGCTAAAACAACAGCCATTTCTCTTGTTAAATCAGTTTGATTCCAAGCTTTAGGTGCTTTCATCAAAGCAGAACATATGTGACCCCCCCCCAAAGTGCAAAGAGTTCACATCTTTTTCAAAAGAGACTCAAGGGCTTGTGTCTGGATCCAAGCTGAGGGCATCAGAAGGAAGAAACCCACCTGCAATTGCTGCCTAGCAGTGAGACCCCCTTCCCCTGTGTTAGTTTGCAAAATGAGGACCTGGTCCCTTTGACCAAGGACATAAGCAGAAATAATGGAAAAGAGAGGTCCCCAGGGCCTATTGACAGTGTTTAAACAAAGTGCTTTACAATATGACTGCGTTCATATGAGCACAACTAATAAGAAATTCTTTTGTGGATGGGGGACCTGCAGTCTGCCCAGATGGCTTATTTCAGTGGAGTTCAACTCCTTTGCTGTTAGAGAATTTTAATTTCTCTATTGGTGAAAAAATAAATCAGAAGCTCTCACAGTTGACTGCATTTAGCTGATTCAAAATAACTTCTTTATATTTATATCAAAATATTTACAATACCATACATTCTTTATAGCAACATAGCTCAATTGAAGACTTCTTACAGAGAGATATAGAGACAGACCTGAGACTGGAAATCCAGCTCCTAACTCAATACCTTTTGCACAGACTCAGTAGCACTTTCTTCCCATTGGCTGACTGAGTTACCACATGACTCTTCCTGCTCATGAATATTCCAACACTCCTCCTTTCATGACAGGAAGAGACATCAGACCTATTAATACATTTTCCATAGTGAACATTACCCAATTGTTTAGTCATCATGTCTGCCAAATTATCCTCAGAAGAACAATGATGTAAACTAATCAATTTTCCTTTTACAGCTTCCCTGACATTACAATACTTAATGTCTACATGTTTACTTCTGTTCTTCACCCTGTCACCAGTTGCCATTTTTATACAGGCAGCATTGTCTGTATAATCTGTATTTACCTTTACAGATTCTTTTACATTAATATTTAAATCTTGCAACAACTGTACATACCGTGTTACTTCAGAACACAATTCAGATAAAGCAATAAACTCTGCTTCCGCTGTTGAAATAGCAACAGTTGTTTGTTTTCTGGACTTCCATCCAATCAAAGTCCCTCCAAACAATATTATAATCCCAGAATGTGATTTCCTTGTATTTATGTCATTTGCATAGTCACTATCGACATAACACTTTAATTTCAATTCCTCAGTAATCTGTATTTGAAGACCCAAACTTATAGTTCCCTTTAAATATCTGAGAACCCTTTTTACATGCATCCAATGTAACTTCGTAGGTGCAGCAGTAAAACGACTCAAAATGCTTACTGCATATAACAAACTCCCTATTGCCGAGTGATATATCTCTTGATCACAGGTTTCACCTTTGTCCGCACTTAAGCTATTATAAAAATCCGCACACATGGGTGTGGGAGCAGTATTGCAATCTTTCATATTATATTTCTCCAATAACTGCTCAATTTTTCTCCTTTGAGAATATAACCATCTTTTTCATTTTTCTGTATCTCTACACCGAGATTTTTTATTTCTCCCATATTCTTTAATTCAAATTTCTTTCCTAATTTATCAGCAAATTCTTTGACTTGTAATGCATCCTTTGCGATGAAGCAAAGATACAATTCCCTCCTTGTAACTGTCCAGTATATATACAATTATCAGCTTTGCAACTTTTAAATCCAAGATCCTTTAAAGCAGTATCTAAACAGATATTCCAGTTTCTGGCTGACTGCTTCAGCCCATAAATAGCCTGGTGCTTGGATCATATAAATTTCTTCCTCTAACTCAGCATTAAGGAATGCAGTTGTGATATCAAAGTGCCAGATTTTATGCTTATATGCCGCTGCCAACGCCAGTGCTAATCTTATACTCTCACTTTTCACAGTTGGCGCAAATACTTCATCATAGTGCACATTCTTTAATTGTGAAAAACCTTGTGCCACTAACCTGGCCTTATACTGTATATCATTATTTTTCTTATCTACCCACTTACAACCCACAGCTTTGGTTCCCTGTGGCAAAGTCACTGATTTAAATACTTCATGGTCTCCCATGGATTTCATCTCTTTATCCATGGCCTCCTTCCATCTTTCTTGTTCAGCTTTTGCTAATGCCAACACCTCTTTATAACTTCTTGGCTCGTACCACACATTGCAAACCTTTACCTTGCTGGCAGAATTCCTTTATTACATCGCTCTGATCTACGTGGTATTAACTGCTCCTGTGTCTCAAGTCTTTCTGGTTTCATGTCTTGTTCAGCCTCTCCTCCCTGAACATTGACATCTTCAATAATTTTTTTATCATTAGATGAGATCATTAAACAGATCACTGTCATTAAGTGAGACATACCCAGAATTTGCATTAATTCTGTCTCAATTTTGTTCTGCAAAATTAGCAGACCTTGAAATTATAATTCTTTTACTTCCATTGCTAAAACAATATCCTTTTGACCCTGGCTCATAGCCCACAAACCTAAGCTTTCTTGCCTTTTGCTGTCCCTTTCTTCTGATTGCTTTTGGAATATGTACTTCCAAAAGCAGTACTTCCAAAAATTCTCAAATGTGCCAGTGATGGCTTTCTCCCATATAGAATGGCATACGGAGTGTTATTAATGGAGGAACTCCACAGCCTGTTAACTATATAATTAGCAGTCAATATGGCTTCTCCCCAATATGACCTGCTCAAACCAGAATCCTCCAATAATGAATCTTTCATTGTTTGCAAAACACCATTCCTTCTTTCAGCTACACCATTCTCTGCTGCTGTGTAAGGATTTGTACATCTGTGTCTTATCCCCAACTGCCCCAACCATTGTTGGAATTTAGTTGACATAAATTCAGTACCTCTGTCAGTTTGCCACTGACACTTGTTGTCTGTACCTTTCTCTACAAAACTTACCCACTGTTTTAATTGTTGTAGCACCTCTGTCTTTACTCTAAGCAAGTAGCAAAATGAATACCTGCTATAATCATCAATTACCAGTGCATATTTTGCTCCTCCCAAACTGGCTTGCATAGGTCCCACCAGATCTGCATGAACCAGCTCTAGAACTCTTTTTGTTTGTCTTGTGCTACATTTACTAACTGGGAATGCCTTTGACTTCGATGCTTTGCATACTGCACAGTCCAAATATGTTTTGCATCCCTTCAAATTTAGCCCTTCTGCAAAATCTTGCATTTGCTGCAAAACTTTAAAGCTTGCATGGCTATGCAGAAGATGAACACATGAATCATACTCTGCAACATTCTTAAATATATGGGAACATTGAACCTTTTGTCCCTGCAATTATCTTCCTTTATGCCTTCTGCACAAATATTCCCATTCCTTTTGATGAGACATTTCCCATTTACAAAAATGACCTCAAAACCTTGTTTGTCTAAATTAGACACACTTAACAAATTATGTTCCATCTCAGGTACACAAAGCACATTAGTAAACTTTGATTCCAAATAAGGAATTTTTACATCGCCTCTTCGGATGACTTTTGCTTTCTGGCCATTTGCCAAAGCCACAGCTTCTTGTGCTACTGGAACAAACCTGCAAAATAATTCAGAGTCATTAACAATTGTTTGACTTGCCCCACTATCTATTAGCCACTTGTCTCTGTTGTTGCTATAGCAAACTTTTGCAAATCAGTCCTTTTTGGTCCTTTGCTGCAAATTGTTCCTTTGCAAACAGTTCCTTTTCAGATGGTTGTTTGCTTCACAAATGTAGCAATTCTTTTCTTGCTTAGCTCTCTGTCTGCAAAATGTTTCTTCTTTGGAGACTTGCAGTCTGGACCCCCTCCTCAGGAATTTCACCTCCTCATGGCTGCTTTTAAAATGGTGCTTTTCTTGTTCATTAAGCAAACATTCCTTTAAAGCCTCAAAATTTAAGTCTTGCTCTTCTTTACACTCAAATATGGCAGAAACTGTGTCCTAGGTTTTATCTAAACTGTTCAGCACCAATAAAACCTTCTGGGACTCAGGGAATTTAATCCCACGTTGTTCTAAGTCCCAAAATAAACTTTGCATTTTATTTAAATGCTTTTCCACAGATTCATCTGGTTGCAAACAGGCCCTGTAAAGTTTTCTTGACAATTGCATGCAGAAACATTCACGTGCACAGCTCTCAACTTCAACCAAATCTCCTTTGCAGTCTTTAAATTTGCAACATTTAGAAATTGTTCATCGTCTAAATTCAAGATGAAATAAACTATTGCTTGATCATGACTCTTCTGATCAGCAGCTGCAAATACTTGTGGTGGATTTTCTACAATATACCACAGCTCTTTAGCTTTCAGCAAACATTCCATTTTTGCAACCCATATAATGTAATTCTTCTGGCCCAAACAAGGCACACAGCTTTCCTTAAATTCCATTGCAGCCATTCTGCTAATTCTGCCTTGTTCTTATACTTTCTAAACACAGGCAATTTCTTCCAGCTTTAAATTACAATGCAGTCCTTAGAAAGCTCTGGGCCCATAACCTGTTAGAGAACTTTAATTTCTCTATTGGTGAAAAAATAAATCAGAAGCTCTCACAGTTGACTGCATTTAGCTGATTCAAAATAACTTCTTTATATTTATATCAAAATATTTACAATACCATACATTCTTCTTTACAGCAACATAGCTCAATTGAAGACTTCTTGCAGAGAGATACAGAGACAGACCTGAGACTGGAAATCCAGCTCCTAACTCAATACTTTTTGCACAGACTCAGTAGCACTTTCTTCCCACTGGCTGACTGAGTTACCACATGACTCTTCCTGCTTATGAATATTCCAACATTTGCCATCCTGTTTGGGCAGTCTGTAGAATGAACTTTGGAATCTGCTACCACAAAATGCGGCACTGGCCTCAAAAATCAGTGAGACCATTTTGAGGAAGTCCGGAGGACCAATGACTCGTAGCGAGGCTGCTTTTGTGGGACATCTGGTGGGAGCAGTGGGCTTTCTTGAGTAATTGGTGGACACCATGGAAACAGACTGGGCAAGATGGGCCAGGCCCTATTCCTATGAATCAGCATAGATGGATATTCGAGGTTCACCAATGGTCTCAGGACAGCCAAACAGCAGCACAGCCTCCACCTTGGAATGCAAGTCATTTTCTCCTAATGAGACGTGTATTGCTGAATCAAGGCAACTGCAGCCAAACCACTTTTTAAAGCAAAGGTGCTTTAAATGCTGCCGAAGCTCAGAAGACTGAGTGACCCCTGCTTCTGCCATTCAAGCTGTCAGGGCCTTGTTTTGCTGTGCCAGCCTTGCCATGTTTACCTCAAGGGGATTCCTGCTGTCTGCATCCTAGAGTGTGCAGAGTTGATTAGCTGAAAGTCAACCTGCAGGATGACCGGATGGAAATATTTCCTGCAGCTTGTCAACCATTGCATTTGTTCTGGAACAGCAGGAAACCAAGATTATCCAAGAAGGGCTCAGTGTCTGAGAACATGAGTAGCACATACCTGCTTGGAAAGAGGTCCTGGCAGGTCTGGGTTTGGGAGTAGAAGTGGCTGGAGGCTCTAGAAATAGACTGGATGCTCAAGGGTTCTGGCAACAGGCAAGCCAGCTGGCTGGCTATTATCCTCCAGCTATCCTCAGCTGACAGTCATGTGGCTGGCTGATCAAGTGATACCACTTAGGACCATGTTTTTTACTTCCAGGGAAATGGGCACAGCTCAGCCCCTGGCTGGAGCCCCTTGCAGCAACATCTGTTAAAGGGCTCTTCAGCAGAGAGTGGGGGCCCTCCTTGCCATTCCCAGCTCTCCTTTATACTGGTGGAAGTATCAGGTGAGATGGAATTGCTGAGCCGAGGGCTAGGAAAAAGCTATTTTTTGCCCCAACCAGCCCAGAGAAGTTGGTCTTGCAGGCCAGTAGTGACTCCAACCTGGAAGGTAGCATGAAGCAGCAACATCACTGTATCCAATCACAGGTGGAACAATCGTCTTTCTAGAAGCAGAAGCCCCTTTTGCTCCATTCAGAGGGGAATATTTTGTAGGGGCCTGCAGTTGCTGACTATGGGTTTGGTAGTCTTTTGGAGGGCGGGCGGGCTGGCTGGCAACCAAACCTCGGCCCTTTTGTGTGGTTTGCCCCAGTTGGTTGTTCCCTACTTCAGCCCATTCCAGATCCAGGACTGCAAAGAGAAGAGAGCCATAAGCCCTGGATCCAGCTTTCCTCCTGCAAAGATTACAGCTTGGACCCCTGTGCAAGACGCACGGTTTGCACAAGAGCATCTCCGCTGTGGCTGCCTCCAGGTGTGGCTGGGCGGGTGTTAAATTTTCCCTGCGGGCTGCATGTTTAGGACTACTGACAGGTAGCAGGATTAGTTACCCATGGGCGATTTCATGTGATTTAAAAGAATAATTTCCTTATCAGGTAATAAATGCGGGATAATAAAATAAATGACACTCGACTATGAACATAAAATTCTGTAATTTCTGCTCCTGTTATGTAGTTAGTCATAGACAAGGAAAACGGGGTTTTCCCCGAAAGCGAAAGTGGCAGAGCCACGGGAAAAGGAAGACCCGCGCCCAACATTTCCATTTCCCAGCAATTTATTACGTGTCCACGTCCAAGAAGAGAAAAGGCGCCTCCTGAGCGTCCTGGCACTTAACGATACGCGCCCGACTCCGTTCGGCTTACAGGATGAGATCGCAGCATCCACCCAAAGGCCACCTTGGCAGGAAGGAGGCCCGCCCAAGGGAAAGCTTGCGTTCCGCCCGGAAGCGCCGGACTACAAGTCCCAGGGGCCCGGCGAGGGGGCATGGCCTCGTTTCTCCCCCGGGAGCGGGCTGCTCTTGCAGCTTCGGGGGGGACGCCCCTAGGCAGGCGGCGTGGGGGCCTTTCCGGGCGGCGGCGGCGACGGTTCGCAGTCGGAGAGGGCGCGCAGACGGGCGGCCTCCTTCCGGAGCGGCTCGGCGCTGTAGATGCCGCCGCCCACGCCCAGCACGAACACCACCACTAGGCGCACCAGCGGCTCCGACCCACGCATGGCTGCGACTGTTGCCTTCCTGTTGCTGCGCAGGCGCGCGGAACCGTCTTCCGCGCCTGCGCCCTCCCGTCCATGGTGGTCGCTATGGAGCCGGTTGCAAGAACGCCTGCCGGGAGGCCTCGCAGGCGGAAGTTGGGGCAGCGGGAGGGGCGGGAGGAGCAGCGGGCGGCCGGTGCCGCGCCCGCACGGGGGCTCCTCGCGCTAAGCCTGGCGGTGCGGCTGGCCTGCTGCTTCTCGGTGCGGACCAGCTTCGTCCCGGACGAGTACTGGCAGTCGCTGGAGGTGGCGCACCGGGCGGCCTTCGGGTATCCTGGGACGGCGGGAGTGGGCGGCGGGAGGGCCCTTCTGCCCATCCCTCCGGTGGAGTCCTTAACGGCGCGCCAGATACGGGAGCCTGACCTGGGAGTGGGCCGAGGGCCTGCGCAGCCCTCTCTACCCGCTGCTCTTCGCCGGCCTCTTCAAGGTGCTGCAGCTGCTGGGCAAGGACGAGGCACCGCTACTGGTGAGGGGCCGCGCCGGGTGGGTGAGGGGGGGTGGGCTGCCTTCTTCCCTCTCCCTCCCCCGGGAGCAGCTGGTGGGCTGCCAAAGCTTGAGAAGAGGAGGTCCAGTTGCCTTTTGAAAAAGCACATATGAAACAACTGATCTGGATGACCGAGAATCTCCAGGGACAAAAGGAAATGGCGTCTTCTCTCCTAATTTCTACTTTAAAAGCCCATTCCCCAGGCACGGTCCAAAGTCAGCCATTTGGCTGCCAAATTCTTGCTCTTTGGGGGTTTGCTTCTCGGGGTTCCCCATCATGATGCTCACCCCAAAAAGCCTAATTAGGTCAGGCCCCCCTGGGCGTGTGTTGCCAAGGGAAGCTGCCCACCATTTCAAAAGCTGTCTGAGGTAAGCATTAGAATGTCACACCCGTGCTTGGTGGGTGGGCAACAGCTTTTTAGCATCCTTAGATGTAAGGCTTTTAGCAGAAAACAGTTGAGTTCAAACTACAGTCTAACAAAAGTGTTTGACTTAAAAGCGCATGGCCAGTCTGAAAAATCCCAAATGGTGATACTGAAAATGTCTATGTCAATAAAATCTTTGCTGGTTTTGGTTTTCCTGGTTTAAATGTAGTTTTGGAGGCTTTCTGTTTCAATGTTCACTTGCATTTTAGTGAAATATCAGATTTCTCTTTGGAAAGAAGCAAAAATTATCTCCACGCTCTTGTGTCTCATTTTCTAACAGATTTGGCTCCCTAGGGTTTTCCAGGCAGTTCTGGCAGCATTTGCAGATGTGAAGTTATATTCCTTGGCAAAGCGGCTGGATCACTTTGAGACGGCCAAATGGGTGGTGAGTCTCGGTTTCTCCCTTCAGTCTGCCAGCCACCCAGTGGTGGGAGATCTCTGCTGGCAGACTTCAAGGCAAAAGAATTTGCTATGGCTGAGCCCCCCCCATCACACACCTACTCTTCTTTGGCTTTGTTCCCAGTACTTTTGCCAGTTGTGTTCTTGGTTTACATGGTACTGCTGTACCAGGACCCTCACCAACACTATGGAAGCGGTTCTCACCATCTTTGCTCTTTGCTACTATCCCATGGAAGGCACCAAAATGGAGAGCAGGTGAAAAACTTTGTACCATGGGATGGGAGGGGGGTGTCAGACAAATAGATAAGCTGAAACTTGTTAGTAAACCTTTAAACTTAAAGGTCATTGTTATTCTCAGGCAAAGTTTTCTTGTGCTTGGCTGGTTTCCCAACATGTTTTCTTCAGAAAATTTCTGATTTTCCTAAGTTTTTTTCAGCCTTGAGTTCAAGGACCCTGCACCTTCCTATTTTCCTCCTCCCTTTTGTAAAATGGATGAATGCTGTAACTCCATGTACCCGTACATTTGAGTAAACACTAGGGCTTTATTATGGCTGGGTGCCCATCTTGGTGTCTTTCCTGTAGCTGTTCTGAAGTTTCCCATCTGCCACCTTTCCAGCCGCTACTACCTAGCCCTGGTTGCGCTGGCGTGCATCGTTCGCCCAACAGCTTCCATTCTGTGGGCTCCGCTGCTGCTTTGGCACTTTGAAAAGGAGTCCAACAAGAGGCGCCTCTTCTGGGGTGCTTGCCTTCCAGTGGGGTAAGTAGGTCTTTACTGTATTTCGTTAAAATCACCACAGTGAACATCTTGCCTTTTAAACAGTGTTCAACAACACAGAAATGAAAGGAAGCATTGTTGAACTCCAGGAACTGCTGTGCTTGGAATGGTGGATGGGAAAGAGCAGAGCAAAGAAGTTGTCTGTGGCCGGGTGCGGGAAATAATATATGGGCCATCTAGGGCCTCATGAGGGGGAAGATCCTGGGCAGGAGAGAACCTGTTGTTTTGCCATGGAACTCTTGCTTTTCTTTTTTTAACAGACTAATTGCTTTGGGAGGTTCGTTAGTAGTTGACAGGATATTTTTTGGCAAGGTAAGCTGGTGTCATCAGATGCCTCCAAGGATTGCTGCTGAATCTTGAACCCCCTCACAGCCTTTCTCTGAGCTCTGCTCTTCTTACAGCCTATAAGATGGGCACTGGGCCACCAGTCTCGTCTTACTTTCCTGTGTCTGTCCCAGTGTCTCTCCCCTTTTATCTGTACCCATTTTCAAATGGGGAAGGCGCTGGGCTTACAGGAGATATTGGTGAAAGACTTGAGCCCAGGTCGTTTTTAGGATTAGACAAATGCAGGGTGGAGGTTGCAGGCCCTCCCCTTCATATGATTCCTAGCTCTTTTCCAATGGTGTAACTGTGTGCAGGTGGTGGTGGTGTAGGTGTCGGATAAAGTGGTTGCATCAGTGTTGCCAGCCCTTGCCAGACAAAGCAAATTGTCTTCTAGTCCAGGCTTGAGACTGTGCAACATGTTGAGCTTGATAGTTGGCACTTATTTGCCTTCGTCCAACTTCCCAGCCAAGCTTAGAGCGCTGCCAAGCTGGCCATCTCCCATGCAAGCTCTAATCAGACCTGACCCTTACTTTTTTCGCTCTGGAAAAGGGAGACCTGGGTTGATGTGGCTCCTGAATGTTCTCTCAAGGGATGCAGGGAAAATTTGCAGGCATTCCTCTTATGGGGCAACCTGACTGTTCCTTTTCTCGTTCCTGCAGTGGGTTGTAGTTCCCCTCAACTTTCTGAAATTCAACGTTCTGCATGAGCTGGCCACCTTCTACGGATCCCATTCCTGGCACTGGTATTTCACCCAGGGCCTGCCGGCGATCCTTGGTCCTCACCTGCCTTTTTTCCTCCATGGTTGTTTCAGTGCCCCGAGGAAGCATCGTGTGTTCTTGGTTGTTGTGCTTTGGACTGTGACAGCCTACAGGTACCCCATGTTCCTGTTCTGAGATTAAGGCTTGTTTCATGCCCTTGCTCTTGTTGCCGCTTGGGATTAAGGCTTTACTGCCCTGCCCTACCCAGCCCTGCCGAAGGTAGCTTAATCAGCTTGCCCTTAATCAGCCAAGCAAAGGGGAGCCTCTAGGCAGGATGGAGCCTTCCAGGTTTTCTGAGGAAGTGACGTCTTGGACTTAATTACTCAGGTAAAAGTTGGGGGGGGGGGAGGCGTGTCCATGATGGCCTTCCCTGTCCATTTCTTACAGCGTTCTTCGTCACAAAGAATTCCGATTTATCTATTCCATCCTACCCATCTGTATGCTCTTCTGTGGTAAGCACTTTGACTTGACGGATATCATACTCTTTTGGGAAGTCCCACTCTCCTTTTCCAAAGAGTAGTCAGCTGTTGTACAATGCCAGTCCTGGTAAGATGTTCTGTAAAAATGGCAGGTGCCCATCCCATGCATTGTGGCAGCGGTAGCCATCTGCCCAGAAGCCAAAGCCACTTTCCCCTACTTGAGACGTTTTCTACCATATTTTCTTGATATTTTGGTAGTTGAACAGGTTGCCTTATTCATTCAAGTAATTCACATCTTGAAGTGACAGCAACTTCAAGGGTTTGCATTGTGTGTGGCCCCTATTCTTTCAGGCAATTATTTGCCATCTAAGAAATGACCACACCAATGCTGTCTTTCTCCTGGTCCAGCACCATTTAGCAAATTCTCTTGAGCAGTGCTTTGGATGATGTCTACACTCTGGCCCTCCTGACTAGCTCATTTCCGTAGGGCATTCTCTGGCTCAACTGAAGAGAAGGTGGAGAAGGGCTGCCGTTTCTTTCTTGCTGAGCTCCAGCCTGCTTCTTGCCCTCTACACTGGTTTGGTCCATCAGCGTGGCACTCTTGATGTGATGGTCTACCTCCGGGAGCTCTGCAACCCTCTGGCCCGAGAACAGACATCCATTCTCCTGCTAATGCCCTGTCATTCAACTCCTTTATACAGGTAAGGGCCAAGGTTCTTGTCTACCAGAGAACCTATCTCTCCCTACACCGAAATGGCATTTCCCAAGGCTGAGAGATAGGACCATGTTCAGGAGGCAGTCCACCTTGCATTTTTATTTCAAGGCAGGTGAATCTGTTGCCTTGCAGACATAGTCCCTTTGGACATAGACATGCATGTCTCATCTCTGTCCCCAACCCTTTTGATGTTTTTTTTTTTAACACAAACAAAAGCAGGCACGGCAGAGGAGCCAGCTCCCCTTCTCAACCATTGTGGGGTGTTTTTTTTGTTTGTTTGTTTGTTTTGTTCCTAGCCATATTCACTGTCCACTGCAAATAAGATTTCTTCAGTGCCCTCCAGATTTGATGGGAAGAAGCAACTATCTGGATGAAGCTGACTTATTTTACTCTCACCCCCTCCAGTGGCTCAACAACGAGTTTCCTAATGCTACGCAACTACCTTCCCATTTGGTCTTCTTCAATGTACTTGAGCAGGTAAGGAAGCCTGAGTCTCCTGATCAGCAGGGCCTCACTGCCAAAGGTGGCCTGTATGTTCTGACATGTCTAAGGATGTAAAGTCTGTGTAAGGAGATGCATTGTGGTTGAGGCGCCACCGCTCCCTGTCTCCCTTCACAAGTTGTGTTGGATGTCCTAATAATAGCACATGATAATGTTAGTCTCCTTTAGAATAAGCTAGACTACTGGCATCCCTACTCTCAGCCAGGTTGGTATGAGCATTGCCAGCTCATTTTAGCACTCAGTCTTTTGTCATATAGCTGCAGGGGTATTGAATGACTCATAGAAGAGAAACTCTGCTGTAATGGCTTGTCTGCAGTAAAACAAAATTATCTTCAATATCCTAGTTTTTCTATAGCGGAGACCAAAATAATACACAGAAGCCTCTTCCCCCCAATCATAAATGCAACTAAATTAGTTATTACTAATTATTTACTTAATGATTTAGTAATAATGATTACTAATTATTATTTGTAATTACTACAGAGCTATTACTAGAAACCAACATGGGTTTGTCAAAAACTGATCATGCCGGACAAACCTTATAGCCTCCTTTGAAAAAGTGATTAAATCAGTGGACCAACGAAATGCTCTGGATACGGTATACTTGGACTTCAGGAAGCCATTTGATAAAGTAGACCACAGTCTATTTCTTGGTAGGATAGAAAAATACGGGATAGATAGCATCACCACCAAATGGATTCGCAATTGGCTGACCAACCACACTGGAACTACAGTTACAGTGAAGGAAGCATGCAGTTGGGGTGCCCCAAGATTCCATCTTAGGCCTCATATTCCTCAATATCTTCATAAATGATTTAGATATGACGATAAAGGGGGAATTCACCAAATTTGCAGCCAATACCAAGCTGGGGGAAATAAAAACACTTTAGAAGATAGGCTCAAGATCCAGAAGGACCATGACAGATTTAAACACTGTGACCTATCCAACAAAATGCAATTCAAAGGTGAGAAAAGTAAGATTTTACACTTTGGGAAGAAAAATTAAATGCACAGATATAGAATAGGTTAGGGTTACTGGCTCAACAGCAGTAACTGACTACCACCAAGTATGAACCAGCTGTGTGCTGCAGTTGCCAAAAAAGCCAATGCAATCCTAGGCTGCATCAACAGAGAGATAGTAGCAAGATGACATGAAGTGTTAGTACCGATTTATACTTCACTGATAAGACCACACTTGGAGTACTGTGTCCAGTTTTAGTCACAATACAAAAATGATGTTGATACTAGAAAGTGTAGAGAAGAGCAACAAAGAAACTCGAGAACAAAACATGACGAATGGCTGCAGGAACTGAGTATGTCTAATCTAACAATGAGAAGGACTGTGGGTAACTTGATAGCGAACTTCCAATAGTTGAGGCTGCTTCATTCGCCAAAGCACCCGAAGGCAGGGCAAGAAGTAATGGATAGGAACTTATAAAAGAGAGATCCAGCCTAGAACTAAGGAGAAATTTCCTGGTAGAACAATCAGTGGAACAGAAGTTGCCTCCAGAAGTTGTGGGTGCTCTATCACTAGAGGCTTTCAAGAAGGGAGTGGACAGCCATTTGTCCATAATGGTATAGGGTCTCCTGCTGGAGCAGAAGGTTGAGGTAAAAAGCCTACAAGGTCCCTTCCAACTCAGTTATACTGTTATACTGTTAAAGTGAACTGGCTCTTTTACTTCATCAACCACATTCCAGGTGCTTTGCAGGATATGACTTTGCTCCGATTGATGGGGGGAGGGGAGAGTACCATTTTCTTTCAAAATGAGTTTTTGCCCTTCATTTTTCATTGGTGCATATAATGGGTAATAACTAAGATTAGGGGAAAGGAGGCAATCTACTAATCTTGTTGCAGCTTCCCAAGCAAGTTGCTTATTGAATGAACATTTTTCAAAGTAGATGCAATCTATGTAATCTTTAACTGTATTTTAATTACAGGAAATATCATCATTTCTGATTTCAAACAGATATGTAAAAGGTGCCATATTCTTTCATACCCATCTGCCTCAAGGACGTGTTGGAAGCCACATTTATGTGTTCAAAAAATTATTTTGAAGATTGACCAAACTGATTTAAGGGATGGGGGATGGGGCTGATGCGAGAGAAGCAACAAAGCAGCGACCCCTGATCTGAAGTATGGGTCTGAAGTCTGGCTCTGGAGAGGCGGAAGGTACCAGTGCTTTTGTTTAGCAAAGGCGGCCTTGCGTGACCCTTCTGCTAAGGTTTCGGATCTGCTCAGACTACATGCATAGACAGTTTGGAACCACCTTTTTATTATTTTTTTTACAATGTACAGATGTGCAGATTTAAAAGCAAGATGATCAGAAAGACCATGCAACAAATCCCATCATGATCAGAGTAATTAAACGGCTATCAAGATGTGCTTTTGGAACATGAGATGAAATCTGTACCATATCTTTTAGTAGAACCAAGTACCAACAAGTGCAAAAAAGCTTAGTCTACAACTTGTCTAAAGCTACTGCTTATCCTGCTTATTTATTGTAATAGTAGAAAGCAGCCAAATTAATTAAGGCTTCCCAAGGCAGGATGAAGTATGGAGATGAAGCCAGTGGATTTTTGTGCCCTGGTGAAAGCTCTCACGGGCCAATCGTGGAGGCTTTTTGCCAGCCTGCAGGGCTCCTTCACCTGTTCAGTACTTGGAGTCAAAAGGGAGCCGCCCCACTTCAATCTCCAGGTTTGCTGTGTGCCTCCCATTGCTCCGGCCCTGCTTTTGCCATCGGCCTTCCCTCTTAGAGCGCTGCTGGTGCTTTGGAACTTGTCTTTCCTGCTGAGGGCTGTGGGAGAACATGAAAGAGGGGGGCTTATTGGGATGGTGTGCGGAAAGAGGGAAAGCAAGTGGAAGCCTCAACTCCTTGTCAAAGGAGCATACTAGCTTGAAAGGAATACTGTGGAAGTCCCTAATCTTTTAATATTCTGACACTACTGTTTGATAGGGCAAAGAAATTGGCCAACAGGCCAATATTGCTTGTAACTTGTGCAGGGATTCCCTTTTCACCTCTTGGCTGGAGAGAAGCCTTCCTAGCATCGCTAGGATCCCCGTTCTCACCCCCAGTGTGCAGCCCTCTCCTCCCTCCAGATTTTGCACTTACCTGGATCCACACAGAGGTATCTGGTTATAATGAAAGTAGTACTGGTATATATATTTGTCCAAGTCTTCGAATGCTCTGTCACTGACTCTCTGGTATTCTTCCATGTCTTCAAGATAGTTTTTTACATCATTGACAAAATCTGAGAACAGCATCTGATCATGAATAAAGACACCGTTATGGAAAAAGCTGCTGATGAAAATTTCTAGTTCTCGCCAATGATGAAAGTTCTTTACTTCTTGCTGCAAATATTTATGCATTAATTGATTAAATTCATCAGCCCGAATAGGATCCAGGACTTTGTTAAAGAGGCTAATAAATTCTTGGTGGGCACAGTCAAAAATGCTAGAACATCCTTTTAGGATGGTCTGGTGTTTTGGGCTACCAGTAGGGCCCTTGGGACACTGTCCGGAAGTCGTGTCTATGGATAATGGCGAGGGGGGCTGGGTGTCCTCAGCCTGTCTCCTATGGCCGAAATGCCTTTGGCTTCCTGGAGCCTGGTGCTGGGCCGGCTTTGCAGGACCTTCACGGGAACCGTCCCTCTGATGCATCCTCCTCCCTTTTCTGTTAGTCTCATATCTTCTGTCGCTAGACCTTTCCTTCTCTCTTCCATCAAAGATATTTTTTGTTGTGTCCTTAAAATGTCTAAAGGTAGACTTGACAGAATCTGAGAACTTTCTCAGGTTCTCTTTCACAGCTTCTTTGGCCTGCTTGATTTTCTCTTTATGGTGGCGTACAAATTCCTTGGTAGAATTCTTCATTGCATCAAATGTTTCTTTTACAGAACCGAAAAAGGTTGCTTTTGGCTTGGCTTTACTTTGGCTTCCTCCTTTCCCAGCTGGTTTCTGGGCTTTTTCTGCGCCCTGTTGCTTCTCTGCATGATCTTTAACTTCAATGTACAGCTTCTCCCACAAATCTGACCGCTGCTGTTCAAAGCTAAGCTTCTTCTCCAGTTCAATCAACATTCTTCGCAGAGTTTCTATCTCTCGGCTCTCACGCGAACCAGCCTCTGCCATCAGTGGCCCTTGCTCAGCACTCAGTTTTTCCAACGTTTCCCGAAGTGCTGCTGTCACTTGACGCTCTTTATCGAGCTCCCTTCTCAGCATCTGAGCTTCAGCCAGTAGAGTCTCCTTTTGTTTCATAAAGCTCTGCATTTTGTGTTTTTCCTCTTCCAAATGTGTTTTGAGTTTTTGGTTTTCAGTCACAACCAGCGAATCCGGGCCAGGGCCTTTGCTTTCCAAATGTCTTACTTGTTCCCTCAGCTTCCTCAGCTCTTCCTGTAGCAATGCCAAGGTTTTTTCCTCCCTCTGTAAAGACTCCCTCAAATGCTGATTTTCTGAAGCAAGGTGATGTTTCTGGGATTCAAAGGACTTCTTCTCCATCTGCGTTTCAAGCCAGCACTTTGCAAGACCCTCCTTCAGAGACTGGGGGGAAAAAAGCACACAGGTTGCATAGAAGGAAAAAGAGATTGTGCTCCTAGCTAACAGGACAATTTAGCAGCAGCAGAATTAGAATAGAAAGCATTCCTCCAGAGGAAGGGCACGAGGTGCAAGGAAGTTCAACTCTGCACTTTGTGTTTTGATGTGGGCAAGTTTTTGGCTTCACTTTTTGCCTCAGACTTAGTGACTGGTGGCTTTGCAGCTCAATGAAGGACATCAAATATGCATTGTGTTTTTGCCTACTTGAACTGACAAAGCTGCAAAACGTTGTAAGGGGGGGGGGGTAAATGTTCAGGGCTGAGATATTTTTGATCTGCAGGGAACATTCTCCTTACCCCACACAGTGTTTTACTTCCTTCTTGTTGGCATTGCAAAAGATCCCCCTTCATATCATTCAGTTTGTCTTCATGAGTCTTCTCCACCAATTCCTGCTGTTTTTGAATCTGAACTGTACCTTGAAACATAAAATTTTCTTTTTTATCTGACAAGAAAAATGGGAAGTTAGGCAGTTTATTATTTATTATCTAATTTTATTTTATAAAGTGAACTATTATCTGGGATTGAAATGCTCAGCTTTAATAAAATGAAAGGTTGATACTGTTAAAACCACAGATTGTATACTATGAGTGCACAGGTGCAATGGGAATATCCATCACCTGCTTAACACCTATTTTGAAAAGAGTGAACTGAGTGAGGAGGGGGGCAAGCCTACACCAGCCCTCTTTGGAACAGTGGTTGCACCGAGCTGTATCAACCTGGAGAGGAATGGGAAATGTCAGTGACTCATAGCCACGTTCAGCCGGTACTTGTAGTTAAGGCATCAATGCCTCAACAAATAGAAAAGACGGCCCCATGTCAAAGGAGCAACAGCAAAGACACTTAGGAAAGGCAGCACTGAGGAAAGGTAGAAGGTGCAAAACTGACCTTAGGCCAGGCAACATTGTCCCAGGAAAAAGGTCAGTTAAAGGTTACCTTGCAGAGTAAAAACAAAAACAAGCACATCTGGCAAAGATGGTTTACAGCAGCACATTTCATTCATGTCTCTTACCTTCAAATTTCCCTAAAGACAAAAGCAGATGGATATCAGCATTATTCTGATGGTAAGTGTAATGTTTTCTCCCTGAGAATTTGGGACAACCAGAAACCAATAAACAATTGATTGATTCCGCTTTGCTGCTTCATTCTGAGTTGATTCTGAGCCAGTTCATTACAAAACCAAATTTTTGCCCGTAATTTGGGTTCCCATCTAAGGGAAAATTCTGGAGGATATTTGTGTTTTTCAGCTGGTTTGTTTATAGTAATTATGTGACTTGGCCTGGAGTACCCAAGTATATCACCCAAGGATTTTCCTGCAACACACAAAATGCTATATCTGAGGAACACAGGCTCCTGTTGTGTAAAGTCTTCCTCTGCAGAAGGGAATTTCCCACAAGCTCGCGTGGGACTGGAAGTAGATTCCCTCCACTGCAGCTAGCTATAATCCTTATTTTATTTCTGGGCACGGAGCAGGAGGTTAGAAGTGTTAGATTTTGCACGAGTCCTCTGAAAAGTCATTGCCTGATTGGTCACTGCAGAAATTGCCTACTTTTGCCCAATGGATCTCCCATATTTTCCTCCCAGAAGGGATTATTCCACAAGAGGCAGTCCCTGGCTCAAGCCCATGACTCGGCTGTGGAGGACTCGAGCTTGGAATCTCCACGTGCTAAGCGTTACCTAAAACTATCCTCATCAGGCCTTTGCTCACTTAGGAAAAAATGCAGTTTTTTCCCAGCAGTTCTGATTTTGAATTGTATTTATTCCTTTATAACCTACCTTTCCTGCAGGACAGCGTATGCCCTAGACCAGAGGTCCCCGACCTTTTGGGCATCAGGGACAGGTTCCGTGGAGAGGTTTTCCCGCGGACTGGAGAGGGCATGGTTTCATGCATTCCGCTGATGGGGCTTTGCTTGTTTGCGCGGCCCAATTTCTGGTGTGCCGCGGCCCGGGGGCTGGGGACCTCTGTCCTAGACTCTCCTGTTTTGCCCCACAGAACCCACCCCTGCGAGGCTCTGGCCTCAGTGACTGGCCCCAAATCCCCCAGGAAGCAGCAGCCTTGCATTTTTCAGCCTAGGATGGGCTGTGTGAGGCCGACAAGAGTTCTCAGCATTTCCAAAGCTTAGGGCTCCCGTTTTGCCCCTTAAAATACTCCGCCGCACTCACCATAGAAATGTCCAAAGCCCATGCTGACCGCAATCACCAAGGCAAGGATAATGCATCGGTTCAGGCTGCTGTTCAGCAGGTGCTTGGCCTGCTTGACTTCTAGGTCATGAGGTGGCAGGCCTTCCTCGGACTCTGAGCTGGAGAGAAGCCTCTTCTTTGCCCGCCGGCGCCTCAGAGTGGGGCTGCAGCCATGACTGGTTTCATCACTGCTGGATTCCTCTCCACTTGGCTGCAGTGGAAAAACTGGGCAGCAAATGCAAGCAGTGAACAAAACAACTCTGGGATTCCCAAGCAACAGGCCAGAAAGGGGGCCTGCCTAGGCCAGGCGCTTCCACCCCCCTCCCCTCCATGCTCCATGCCACTCTTCTGCCCACCGGCGCCTTCCCTTGTTCTCCAGAGCATTCCGCAGAGGAATCTCTATACTTGCTGGGGCCAGCCATCAAGCAGACATCTGAAACTCTCTATGCCTGCTTTGCTTTGAGGGTTGTGTCCATGCAGACTTTCTGGGATTGAATCCTTGGCAGATCCTGTACTGGCCAGTCATATCACATTGGAGCTATTTTATAAATAAAACCTTGGCCTTCAACAGAAGGGGCAAGCCTTTGATCCCTTTGAATGCAGCTCTTTTTCAACAAGCTGCTGTTGCGCCAGATGCAGGGTAAATATAGTTCAGAAATCAACTGGCCTTTGGGTCCCATGAATTCCAGAGACCACTGCCAGCTGAGGGCATGGCAAGGCCAAACGTTCTGATTGGAGCCAAAGCAACAGGACCAAAACTTACGCCAAGACTTAATCTGGTCAGAGAGCTGGTTAGAGAAGCTTCTCCCTCTTGCACGAGTGGTCAGGTGTGGGGAAACCCTCCCATGAATCTGCCTCCTGGTTCCGTTCTCTGCCTGTGGGCAAAAGGCCACCAAGGGCTCCCTATTGTTAGGGGCTGGGAAGGGCGTCTCTGTCTCCAGCCAAGAAAGCTGGGCCTCATCTTCAAGGGACAGCAGGCCAGCACAAGAAACCTCATTATCTAGGTAAGTCTTCATACTATGCACAGGATTTTGTTAAGCACATCACACTTGAAAAATTGCATGCTTATACATGTGCGCAGACACACGCACAATGACACGGTAAACAGAAACCAAAAGCATGAAATTGACTAAATTTAAGGCTGTGAAATGGTACAAGTGTCTCTGTCAGTCTTGCAACAGGAAGGGGGAATGCATTTTCTTATACTGATCTGGGATTTCTGAATTGAGGTTTATGTTAGTCTTTTAATTTGCCCCAAACTCTTGACTGTTTTCATGCTCATCTTTAAGGTAAGGCTGCTCAAAGAGCCCTGGCTTCTCTCTTCTGGAGGGGCCTTTTTTTCTACCACCTCCCCCCCCACCCCCACGAATTCTTCCCTATAAGGGAGTGGTGGGGAAATGCAACCTCTGCTTCAAAAGCATGAAAGCACGCCCCAGCTCCGGTCAAAATGCCAGGCCGGATGTCGGCTCCTTACCCCATCCACTCAACCACCACAGGACCACCATCCAAAGCTGCTCCAACCAATCGGCTTTTGTATACAAAACAGAAGGAAAAGATTTTTAACCTCCAACCAAGAGGATGCAGCAAAGGGCCAAACCCAGAGCACCAGCATTGGGAAGGACCCTGCCTCCTTCGAGCCCTGCCTGTTCAGACTCCAACCACCACCAAAGGGGCACAGCTCATGTGCCTTGACTTAGGCCTGGCTATGAAAGAAACAGCAGCTGCTTGTTTGTAAGACCCCAGAGATTCCAGACTATGATTCTCATCACCCTGTTTTCAATTAACCTAACTGACTGGCAGTTAGTCTGCATCTCCTCCCAGAAGAGGTTGAAGAGAAAGAAAAGTTATTCTAATGCCAGAGATGGCTTGACTTAAGACACCCACTTCTCAGATAGACTGTGATTAGAAGAGATCATCTATTTGAGAGGTTATAGACCAGAAAGCAACTCTAAACTTAGAAAGAGAATCAAGCTTAATCTGAGGCTAAATATTAACTCAACACAACAGCTCTAAATAAGAGCTTAGAAATACTCCTGTATGCTCCATCTTGCTTCCCAATAGAGGTTAATAAAAATCCCCAATTACCTTTATTTTAAATGAAAAAGGTGAGTGTCCCATAACAAAGATTCCCCTCTACCTCTGTAGAGCAGCATTCTTTGTCAGAAGCGGCAAGGAGACTGGGACTGACTCTTCCAGACAAAGCCTCTCGATAGCCCACAACCAGATTAACGCAGCTAAGAAATCCTGAAGAAGACCTAGCCCTACTTAATTGGAGAGGGGAGTTTCTAATTTATGGCATAATATCTTTCAGGGCGTTCAAGTGATTAAACAGAGAGCCAGACGAAGCCTACACTCAACAATATAATGATACAGGAGGGAGATTTTTTTTTTTTAAAAAAAAAAGAGTCCTAACAACAGGATCCAAAAACATGAGCTATTTTGAATGCTCAAAAGAGTTATGGCAAAAACTAGTTTCCCATTCTTAGTCAAAACAATTCAAGGACATACTCAACTTTGGGGGAAATGTTTGAGGCAAATGTATTGCCTTCAGGACATTCTACGTTTCCACAGAATGCTGCCCGCTTTCAAGAGACAA
This sequence comes from Crotalus tigris, assembly GCF_016545835.1. Classification (NCBI taxonomy): domain Eukaryota; kingdom Metazoa; phylum Chordata; class Lepidosauria; order Squamata; family Viperidae; genus Crotalus; species Crotalus tigris. The sequence continues at coordinate 249,207 of NW_024096608.1, forward strand.
AGAACTGTACATACCTGTTTCTGGCTGGCAAAAGGTATACTGGCTGCTAGAAGAGGAACCCATGTAGAAATTTTCTGAGGTCTGACCTTCCTCCTCTCCCGAGGCAGCTTCTTCCTGGCTTCCAACTTCTTCCACCTTCGGCACCTCCAGAGTCACAATATCTGAATCATCACTTACTGCTCCCACGCAGGAAGTTTCATCCAGCATTTTTTCTTTCTCATCCTTGGATATAATGTTAAATGAGCAGCATTTTATTACTAACTTGAAAAATTAAATTTATAACTTTTTGCGAGGCTAACTCAGAATCTATACACAGATGGCCTGGCTTCTACAGCTTGCTCACTGATGTACAACAGTCGTCGGTTGGGAGAGAAAGCTCTGAACATGGGGCTTCTGAGGCCCAGCAAGCTGAAGAGACAACACCCGTATCAGGACTGGGTAAGACCTATTCTGAAGAAGGGGCAGCACAGCTTTCCTGCACACCATTTCCATAGGTGACAACTTCCTGACTACCTTTATCTCCTATGGCCCCAGGACTGCAGCTTTCTCCTGGCGGGAAGCCTCCAGAAATGTTGACCAGCCTCTTGCAGGGAAATCCCAGCAGAGAATAACATCGGTACCCAACATGCCTTAATTTAGGGCACATTCACAGGGACACTCCTCTAGCAAGGTCAGAACCTTCTGTCATCAGAACAGGCAACACAGCAGGGACAGAAAGATCAACTAGGTCTCCTCCGTTGGCGCAAGCTCTGCCAAAGAGGCACCTGCGATATTTCACCTTTCTGCTGACAGCTACCATTGTACGAGCCCTTTATTGAATCATGACTTACTCCAGGAACTAGCTTGCTGGGCTCCATGCGGGGCTGGCTTGTAGTGTTCATTGGTGCCCCATCACCCTGGCCAAAGTCAGCTGCAGGAGGAAAGGATGAAGACACACAAGGTTGCACACAGAACTCTCCCAGAACCCTTTTTCATGCACATCTCTGCTCTTGAACACACTCACGCTGTTCAGGCCAATCTAAGTATATCACAGCTTTCCCCTGCAAAACCTGAACCAGACAGCATCAGTTATATGGCATAAATGTCCACTGTACCCATTACACAAGAATCTGGCCATGGGAACCACAACAGCTTGGGAATGATACTACTAATGAAACTTTATCTCTAAGGCTGATATAGTTCCAGTCACAAACTAGTGACTGGAAAACTGGCCTGCTTTAGTGTTCCTAATGCTTCCCATTGCCATCCCACCAGCCTGTTTATGCTCCACACAGGGAAGATCATTACAAAGCTTATCCTCAAATACCCAAGTCAAAACAAAGCTTCCCATTTCATCCCTGACCATCCGAACCTCAAGTCTCTTCTCGATCCATGCAGCCAGAGATCTCTCAGTTGGCTCAGCAATCGTCTCGTGCAATTCCCAGAAGCCCTTTGGCCCAAATGAGAATGCTGCCCAGCCTGTGTCCAGCCTCACCTTGCAGACCGGCAGCCTGCTGCTGCTGGTCTTCTGCTTGTGTTGGAGACAGAAATTCCTCGGAGGCCAGTTCCTCGTGGCCACTTGCGCTATCAGAGTCTGGTGGTGCTGCTTCAACGTTGCCCTAAAACACAAACACGCTCACTGGAGATTGAATTGGAAGCTCCAGAAAGAGTCCCCTGATATTCTACAACCGCATTGGAACCTAAGAGCAGGGATGGGCAACTAGCAGTCCTCCACAAGCAGGTGCATTCTTACCAACTGTGCTGTTTGCTCCCCAAATAAATGTGGGAAGATGGGAGGCCTCTGGGAAACAAAACACTCTCATGCCACCTCCCAAACTTTGCTTGATGTAGCAGCAGAGCCTTCTCGGGCCACAGGAGGGCGAGGGTCTGGAAGTGGCGTGCAGATAAGGATAGAGTGCAGGGAATGCCCGCTGCAGCTCTCATTGGCCTTCGTCAGCCACTGCCTGTTTTCAGTGGTTATTCTGTCTTTCTGAGTAAAGGCCTGGGCCTGACTTATACCAGGGGTGGGTGGGTGGGGGGCTTATCCTCACTTTTTGAAATTGGGGGAGGTGGACTGCTTTAAGCCAACACAGTCATGCCACCTTCAAGCATCCTGAAACCCTGGGCTACAGGTGAATTTTTCACCACCAGGAATCTTGGAAATGAATTCCAGATGGCTTTCCTGCTCTATCTGAAAACCAGAGAACATATCTGGTGCCAGGACTCAGAGGAACTGTTCTTCCTCTCTTTTATCTTTTACTACCGGTAGGAAATGCAAGTAGCTTCCCACCACCCCTCCTCGTAAGGTCTGGCTTGCTTTGGTTCCTGAAACCAAATCCAAACCTTGCTTTGTGTGGCAGACTCCTCCAATGCGGATTGTGCTGTTCTGTTCGAGGGGCCTCCCAGGGGTTCTGCCCTTCGGAAGCTCTGACGCAAGCAGCTCCTAGGTCCCACGGAAGAGCTTCTCCAGTGAGGGGCTTCTTCCAAAACCCCTGAGAGAAGTGGGCCAAAGATACCAGGGATTTTAAGTGGACTTTAATGGGAACGCTCAAGAAGGCCAACAGTGGGGCCATGATTTGCCTCTTGCTGTGATGGGGTTGCTTCCAGGTCAGCTGTGCTCAAGCACCTTTCCAGAAAGATCAGGGCCCGAAAGGCAAAGGGCCCTTCTTTAGCGCGAGGCCCCCCAGTTCGACTGGCAGCCTCTCGGTGCTCATCTTCCGCTTCAACAGACCTCATGGAAGCAGGTGGGGCGGAGAGAGACACGGTGGGAAAAATCCGGCTGTCTTTAAGCCATGGGAAGTTTGAAGAGGTCCAGCCAGCCACACACGAGCAGGAGGAACCGACTCTCCCTGTGAAGTTCTGCTGCAACCGTCCGCTCCCCGAACGGAGCTCTCCTGGCCTGCTTGGCCCGAGGGGCGCCTCGCCAGAGGGCCCGGCGCGCTCTCCTCCGAGACGCCCCCGAAGCCAAGCACGGAAAGGCAGCCCCGGCCCCGAAGTCTGCCCGGTACCTCATGGTTGATGACCGTCCAGCCGCAGGACGAATCGCTGTCGCTGGAAATTTCTGACATTTTCAAGGAGCTGGAAAGAAAACGAGACGAGACGCTCTTCAGCTCCCGGGCTTCTTTCGCTGCCAGGAACAGAAACTGGGCGGCCTTCCGGCCGAGATCTCCGCCTCGTCCTCTTCGGCCGCCTAACCCGGGCCGAGACCCCCGCTGCGGGAGGGAACGCGGACCGGAGGGATGCAAGGGTCGGATCAGGGAGGCCGCCCCCTCCCCTCCCCTCCCCAAGCCGGCTCAGCTTCGGGCCCGGGGCGGCCCTCGGTGGTCAGCAGCGGTGCTCCGCCCCGCCAGCCCTCCCTGTGCGAAAAGAGCACCACCCGCGCTTGGCGGGGCATGCCGGCTAGGAAGACGCGGGGTCCGAGCCACTCAGGGGATGCGACCGACCTACCTGGTGGAGCGGCGCAGCAACCGGCCGCCTCCCCCGCTTCTCCAGAACAACAACCAGGGACCGGAAAGGCGACTCCGCTGCGCCTGCGCCTCCCGCGAGGCGTCCGCCGGGAAGCGTAGTCCTCCTCCGCCCGGCGCTGCGGCAGGCTGGCCGCTGCGGGACTACACGCCCCAGGGGGGAGCGCGGCCGAGGGCGGGCGGACCCGCGCATCAACAAAGGGCGGGGCCCGGCCGTTGCCCTGGCGACGCGGGTGGGAGCTCGCCGCAAAGGCCGCCGCCGGGTTAGATGGCCGCCGGGGGAGACAGGGCGCTGCGCGCCCCCGGTGCCAACCCGGTCTTCACGTGCCTGACGGACGCGCGGTCGCTGCTGACGGGCACGCGCTTGAGCGCGGCGGTACCGCTCCTCTACAAGACCACCGCGAGCGAGTACGGCGCCCTGCGGCCCATCTCGGCCACGGCGCCTTGCCGCTTCTGCCCGCGAGAGAGCGCTTTCACCGCCCGCCTGGCCGCCGCCGGGCCGCCGCAGCACAACGGGATCAACACGGGTGCCGACCGCTCGCCGGTGTAGTCGCCACCCACCTCCCGCGCGCCCCGCCAGGGAGAAGCTGGAGAGACGAAGGAAGCAGCGGCGACTTTATTGGGCACAGGAGCATCCCCCCCTCCCCCTTACGGAGCGTCTTCCAGCCCTTCTGCTCTGCGAGCGAGGCTCCAGCCGAGGAGGAGGAGGAGGAGGAGGAGGAGGAGGAGGAGGACATCCAGTACAAAATAAACCTTCTAAACTTGCCAGGAGAATTTTTCTACTCATTGCCTTGAATTATGCGCCGAATCTTCTCCACATCCTGTTCTATATTTTTATTCGTAGGCTCAATCTTGAGAGCAGCGAGATAATCTTGAAGGCCTAGAGTAATAATTAGCACCCATAATTTGTCTCTGAAGCCACATACCATGTCCTACAGATAATGTACATTTATGTAATAGCATTAACAGCCTCCCACAAAATAGCTTTACACCTAGGTAAGCCTAGAGGATCAGGGTCCAAAACACAACTCCTCAGACACCGAGTACCAGGGCTTCCCGGCCTGTTAATATAGGAAATCAGTAGGATATGTGAAGTTTAGTAAAATGCAAGTAATTTAATCTAAATACAAAACACCAACCCCATCTCCACAATTAGCATTTTATAAATGATTGCAAAATCATAAGCTAGAATCCCAAATCACACTTCACAAATAACAATGAAGAATGTGAATGTGCCAAGCTATATTGGTGGTGATGGTTTTTGAAAAATAGCTACTGTGATTAATATCTTTTGGCATACGCCATATGGAACTTTTGTACATTGTTCTCCCAGACTAAACAAGAACAATACAACTGACAAGAAGAGCCTAACGAGATAGGAGAAGAAAGGATACAGGATAGTAGAAATTATAAAAGACTGATGCAAGAAAGCTGTTGAACAAGTTCTTAATGAAGCTTAGCAGGCAACAGATTCATGCAGGACTGGACTTGGAAAAGGAAAGAATTTGAAGTTTGACAGGAACAGATGTTCTGAGCCTAAAAAATAAGATTTCCCCCCCCCCTCGATTTCCCATAAACGCAAATATTTTAGGTAAATATTTTTAGTACAGTAGCTCATTTCTATTGGTTTCAAGAAGCACTGCGTTTAAACCTGCATAATCCTTTTTGTAAGGAGAAAATGACAGCAATATAATGGAACACAAAAGTAAAGGCATTTTGCCTTTCTAAAGGTACCTTCAGTATACAATTCCAATTCACAGAATGCTGTGCCACGCCTCAGGTGAGCTTTCAATCTTGCCTGGGCATTGTTGGAAACAGGAGGGCTGAGCAAATCCAAGGCCTGGCAAAATAAAATATACAGATGGAGTGTGAGCTAACCTGTCTTTGATTGTAAGTGTATCATTTAGGTCAGTGATGGAGAACTGTTTAGAGACCAAGTGTCCAAAACGGCCTTGCCCCTGCCCCGCCCCTGCTTCTCTTGCCTGCAGGGCCACCCACTGCCTCCACGGCCCACTACAGATCGCCCAGGAGGCCCAGCAGTGTTGTGGCCACGCCCTCTGTCTGCGCCCTGCAGCATCATCTGCATGTGATGGGGTGCGAGGGCGGATTCTTGTCCCCACTGCCCAGCTGCCACATCCTTGGCTGCGCTGCTCCATGCAGGCTGTGCCCAGGGTGACTCTCCTTGGGGGGGGGGGCTGCTGGTGGGGGGGGCTACGGGGGTGGCGGGGCTGGGGTGACGGCATGCATGCCCACAGAGAGGGCTCTGAGTGCCGCCTCTGGCACACGTGCCATAGATTCGCCACCACTGATTTAGGTCTTTTCTATCTGTTCAAGAGCACAACTATATCCTCTTTAAAAGCAACCTTGAGTGGAAGCTTTGTAAGTGGCTCCCTTGATACAAAAGGCACCCTCTAAATTTAAGTGGATTTTATCTCAGGTGGGAACCATGCCTTCCCTGCCAGCTCTGATGGGGTGGGCTGATGTGACCAAAGAAAGGGGATCCCCAGATAGTGTGATCCTATGCTACAAAGGGCTATAAAGGTCAAATACCTGAGAGGAATCCTCAATTGCTTTATGTAGATTTCTCAGCCTCAGGTGGCAAGCAGCTCGATTCAAATATAAGATTGGTATCTTATTATTAATATGAATTGCCAAGTTGTAAGCATTGACGGCAGCCAGATAGTTACCAGTTTCAAACATTTTGCTAAAAAAAAGATCCATGTGAACAAATGAATAGCTCCTGCATTTCCAACAGGGCTTAAAACTTTGGCATCTTTACTAAAGGACCATAAACTGATTATGTCAACTGCCCACTTATTTAGTAAGAGCTGAACATATATACAGGCTTTGTGACTCAGCAAATGTATTTTTTTACTTATTGACAGCATACTACACACACTGCTGATTCCGTAAGGTTTATAAGAAACTGAAAGAGAAGTCTTAAAATCAAACAAACAATAACCTAACCATCTTATCTTGGTATGCATATATGACACACACATTTCATTATAATTAATGAAAAGCCCAGTTACACTACGACTGCCTTAAAAATGCTGTTACAGAAGGAAGCACTCAGGAGCTGCTATTCTGGTTCAGTTTAAGGAAGAAGAATGCAGGAGAGAGACGGCTGCATACTAATGAACACAAATATTGAAACCCAACAAACTGGCCCTCTTCTCCCCCAACTCTAAGCCAGAGCAGGTTTTGGAGACCACCTTTAGGAAGTCCATTCCAAACTCACTTTCCCTTGTCTTTCAACCACTCTGGGTTCTTTTCCTCTTCTTTTAAATCCTCGATCTCAGCAATATCTGCATTTATTATCCTGCGAGCCTCTGCTTGTTTACATAGCCACTGCAAATAAAACGCACACAAACACACACATCAGCTAGATGCTCCTAGGTAAGCCATCAGAGAGGCATGGCTTCAAAATAAGCCCTTCCTGCCTAGGATTCTACTCAGAGAGGCTCAAAAGTTTCCATGCAACTAGCAAAGCTTATTGCTACTGACATCCTGCTCTTGCAGAGGCTGCCTCTTCTGTGATTTCTGTTAACAGAAAACAAATCCCTGAACAGAAATGACAACATTTCTCTACAGTTGGTATATGTTGTATTTCCCCTAATTTATGACAGTTTGCAGTTAAAATGTTTATTTTTGTGATCTACAATTAGAACAGTGAAGACATAAAATGTCTCTCTATAACTGACTTCCCTTAAACAGAGTTTACACTTTATTGTACACATTTTGGCATTTGAGATTTTTCCTTCAAGTACAACTTGTTATGTATTATCCCCATTTTCTAACATTTTGTCTCCAAGACTATACTGCTATTAAGGTGATGCCAGTCCTTCTAGGTAGGCCTAGTAATTATAGTAATGATGATGATGGAAGGGACCTTAGAGGTCTTCTAGTCCAACCACCTGCTCAGGCAGGAAACCCTATACCATTTCAGACAAATGGTTGTCCAGTCTCTTCTTAAAAACTTCCAGTGTTGGAACATTCACAACTTCTGGAGGCAGGTTGTTCCACTGGTTAATTGTTCTGTCAGGAAGTTTCTCCTTAGTTCTAGGTTGCTTCTCTCCTTGATTCTTGTCCTGCCTTCAGGCACTTTGGAGAATAGCTTGATTCCCTCTTCTTTGAGGCAGCCCCTGAGATATTGGAACGCTGCTATCACGTCCCCCCTCGTCCTTATCTTCATTAAACTAGACATACCCAATTCCAGCAGCCGTTCCCTATAAGCTTTAGCCTCCAGTCCCCTAATCATCTTTGTTGCTCTTCTCTGTACTCTTTTTAGAGTCTCAACATCTTTTTTACATCGTGGTGACCAAAACTGGATGCAGTATTCCAAGTGTGGCCTTACCAAGGCATTATAAGGTGGTATTAACATTTCAGGTGATCTTGATTCTATCCCTCCATTAATGCAGCCCAGCACTGTGTTGGCTTTTTTGGCAGCTGCAGCACACTGCTGGCTCATATTTAAGTGGTTGTCCACCAGGACTCCGAGATCCCTCTCAGTTACTACTATTGAGCAAGGTACCGCCTATACTATACCTGTGCATCTGATTTTTCTTGCCTAAATGTAGAACCTTACTTTTTTCACCATTGAATTTCATTTTGTTAGATAGTGCCCAATGTTCAAGTCTGTCAAGATCCTTCTACAGGGTGTTGGCTATTCCTGCCAGCATTCTGTATGTTTGTCTGGAACTGTTCCTATATGGAGTCTCCAAGGCTCTGTGGATCTCTACAGGTAATGCAGTGGGACTGAAGATCCATTCCTGGTCCTATTTCTTCTTTTCCAGAGTATTTAATAAGACCATCCCCTTTCCCTGGGCCTACGGCTTCAAGCCATGCATCATGAAACATTGGGGAGCATTTATTCCAGATCTGCAGGAAAAAGGAAGGAGAATATTGACTGGGAAAATCGTATTCTTCCCAAGCCATTATAGTTCCTCACTGTTTTATGAGGCATGGCCCAAGACAAATTGCTGTGCAAGGACATTGAATATTTATTTTTTCAATCTTGATGCTGAAAAATAGTAGAGGAAGCAAGCATCGTCTCTTCTCCAATAACTTGCTGCAACTCCTCTGAATGCCAGCTCTCCATGGCACAAAATAGCCAAGCCCCCTACCTCTTCCTCCTCCGGGATCCGTGATTCTCTAAGGGCTGTTGGAAAAATACGAGGTGTAAAATGTATCATAATGCTACCGAGAGGGCGTGGAGAAGGAACTGAATCTTCCTTTATCTTTTCTGAAAACATATTTCCATAGTTTCTACCTGTAACAGTCAAACACAAAAGCTGTTTAATGCTATATTCCTGTTCATAGTTAACAGTAGCAATAAGGAAGAAAAAGGAGCCTATCCAGAGATATGTCTCTTGTTTCTGATATTTATAAGGCAGATGTCTGCAGATATAGAAAGGTAGATAGAGGAAAAACACAAAAAAGAATACAGAGCTGATGGTGTACACTTGTATTTTGAGGCAGATCCCAGAAATCTGAATGGGATTATATTTCATTGATATAAGCTTCAGAAACAGAATCTTGAACGTCTCCCAGCCAGCCGGGTTCTCCCCATTCTCCCTCTTAACACTATAGTGAGTTAGGGAGAAGACAGACTGAGATTCTTTGCCACACTTTTACTATTGCTGGGGTTTAAAACATGCTTTTGTATATGTAACCATCACACCCTGTCTGTTTTCCCCAAAGTCATATCACTGCAGACCATGAAGCAGGGTTCAGAGGCTGAATGCCTGCAAGTGCCTTTGTCTTTAACCCTTTCCTCAGGCTGACAAAATAAGGCACTACGGTAATTGTTCAGCGTTGTTTGAAAAATGCTTTTGAATAGTATTTGTGGTTTTTTGAAAGGGTTATGTTTAGTTCACATTATACGTTGTGAATCTGTACACTGAAATTCAACATGGGAGGCTTTTAATATTTTTTAAAATATTTTAAATAAATACAAACAGCCATAGCAAAGCATGAAAGAAAGTGCAATGTCCATATGGTAACATAATGAGAACATTAATACCTTTAGTTAATGCTCCTGATGTGGACACTCCCTTTCCAGCAAAAGATTCCAAGTTCTGGCATTCTTTTATTTCTCTGGGGACTTCTGTATTTTTATCTGGCAACTGGAACTTAGTACATACTTTCTTTTGCATCTTATTCTGCCTTTTCCACACCTCAATCTCTTCAGTGGCTTTTTTCCGTTCTTGTTCTTTTAGCTCTTCTATTCTTTTTCTTTCTGCTTCTTCTAGCTGTTTGAATTATAGGACATTCATTCTGGAATTATTTATTGTTAAGAGGCAAGTTTCCTCATTATTGATTTCTTATCAGGCAGGTAATTAAGATTCCTACTTTTAGAGACACTGTTTTCAGAAGGCCACAGGGAAGTTAAATATAACGCAGAATTTAGAACTAGAGGAGTAGCCTGTCCCATAAAACTCAAAGGCACCTGCATCTCTTCTCCACAGTATCATCAGAACGTAATATAGATTTTCAGAAATGTATCTGAAGTGATTTCTCATAGCAAATGGTGATGAACAGCTAAACTATTTTTAATTATAATTCTTCATTCACCTACAGATAGTATAATACCTCCTAATTTCCACAAGCCTGTCATATTAGCCTTTTATTTATTAATTTTAATAGGCCTATGGGTCGCTCCAATCACAAATGACTCTGAGTTGCATATACATATATGTAGACATTGCTAGCACGTAAGAGTGAAGTAGGTGGAGACTGGATGTTCACCAGAATTGATAACCCATCCAATGGGTGATAGGAAAAGCAAGAGCTCCACTCCAATAGAAAAGAGGTGAGTGAGAAGGAAGAAAAGAAGGGAGGACCCAAGTTTAGTGGAGAGAAACTTTGAGGCTGAGACCTATGAACAGAAGCGGAGAGACAAGTGTAATAGGACAGGGGGAATTAGACTTCAATTCTTGCACAAAGAATAGAAGGCCAGTTGGCCCAAACTTAAGAAGAGTTGCAATAAGAAAAAGACCAAAAGATGTGCCAGGGAATGAAGCTGCCATGGTTTGAGAAAGAAAAAGAATCAATGGGGGTTCAGACAAGACAATACAAGGCCAACAAGATGCAAAGCTTAGACATAACAGTGTGGTAAAGCGCTGGACGAAGATTATCTCCACCTGTAATTAAGGTACCCTTATTTGAGGAATGGTACTTCTGAAGAGATGGCTCAGACATGTGGTATAATTGGGGGGAGAGGGGAGAAAAGGAAGGAGGAAAGAGACAGACCATCAAAGAGGCTTGGGTTGCTCAGAATCCTAAGGCTGGAAGGCAAACCAGGCGGACTTTGACAACACTCATTAGCGGTGCTTTATCTCTTTGAAGGAGGGCCGTTTACCTTGATGGTGGCATCCAGAGCAAGTTTGCCGCGTTCCCGTTTCTCTGCAGATTTCGCCGCTGCTTTCGCTCGGGCCTCCTCCTGAGCTTGGCGGACGGCTTCCTCACGAATTTCCCGCATCTTTGCTTCGTTCCCTGAAAAAGCCACGCCGGCTGGAAAGGTCCGGGGCAGGAGAGAGAAAGCGGCCTCACGGACTGCAGGGCACGGTTTAGGCGGGACCCCCACCCGCAGCGGAGGCCTCCCGGCCCAGGCCGGCCCTCACCGTCCTCCGCCCGCAGGGACGGCCACGGGGCCGCTTCCTTCTTGAGCAAGGTGAAGATGACGCAGCCATCCCGGATCTCGGCGCGGCTGCGCTCGGCGTCGATGGGGGCGAAGAGCGCGGCTTCGAAAAGCAGCGGCGGCGCGTTCACCTGCGGGAGGCGGGCAGCAGCGGGTTATATGGCGTCTGCCGCCGGGCAGTGCCCCCCGGGCCGCCCCCCGCGCCCACCTTGAGGTACCGCTCGGTGCAGAAGACGCCGTGGCGGCGGGCGGCCCTCAGCGGCACGGTCAGGCGCACGGTTTCAGCCGTCTGCTCCCAGCTGAAGTCACGCACCCAGACGGGCATGGCGGCCGTTGCCAGGACGCTGGGCGCGAGGGCTGCCGGGAACGCCGTCCCTCCCCGACTTCCGCCGGAAATCGCTCTAGCCGCGTGTGCCTGCTCGGGCGCGCCGAGGTCAGTGGTCCGTCCGCGGGCCAAGCGCCCCGGGCCCGTGCTCGTTCGCCGTCGCTGAAGGGAAACGGACGGTGTTGCGGCACCCGTTTCCCAGAAGAGGGCAATCAGAGCGGACACAAATTCCACGAACGACAAAATACATCAAAAACCGGTTTAATCATTGGCGTGAGGTCCGCTCAGCTCGCCATCCATCAACATAGAAACAGAAACGTCATTCCTATACTTTATAGAGTAGTTCACACAGGCACCATGATATGAAATTATTTGTATTACATAGTAATTTCATTTCGTACTAAGGGAACAATAACGGACAAAGTCTGGGAACTCGATTCCAATTTGAATTACATACATCAACTTTGCCACGCGTCACAGTCCTATTGCATGTGTTATTTCAGACATGTTCTTTATTTTAAAAGTTGCTGCAAAAATAAATGTCACCAATGTGGAACGCATTTGAGATTGTATAAAAATTACTCAACTGATATCCCCAAAACAGGTATAGGTAAGCATACATAAGACAAGTTTTAATATGAAACAGTAATTAAATCACATTCAACCGAAAAGACACATTGCCAAGTATGTATGTTACACATTACTAGCAAGCAAGGCTCTATTATATATAACAAGGTACACATTTAAGCATGAAGGATAGCAAAATTCCTATTAAAAATAAAATGAAAAGTCACTGATTTTATTTTTTAAAAATAACTCAGGACTAAAGTCCCACATTAAGGGTATTTAAACATCCCCATAATTTGTAAACGTGTGAAGTGTTATTCCACACATAATTAGGGCACAGACAGATGGGAAAAAGGGAAAGGGGTTCACAAGTTGTGTACTTTCCTCTCAACTTGGGTGGCTTCTGTGTTGGGGGCAGCACAGGGCCAGATCTGTAGAATCAGCAGCAGCAGCAAAACTCCTGCCTGCTCTGAGACTCTACTTTGGACCAGGTAATAGATGGCCAGGTGTTTTAAAGCTACACAGACACCTGAACCAGGAATGGGGGAGAACTAGTCACAAGAGGGAGTGTTTGTCCTCCAAATTCCAGGAGCATGGAAGCTACAATCAATTACAAAAGAAAATCTCTTGAGATACCTACTAGATTTCTAAGTTGACTTCCATCACTTACTTCTGGCTTAAGTAGCCCAAATTATTTTTGCTCCAATTGTTTCCAGCCCAGAGATACAGATCCATTCTGATTTATCTCCAAGACAAACTAAAGGAAAACAAATATTTAGTGTAGTGTTCATTTGTTCATTCATGTTTATTGTTGGATTGATCTTCAGTCATGGGCATCTTGCCATTTGCTAAATGGAGATATTAGAATTGGATTCATCTGCACAGCTTGCTACCTGGGAAACTTCCCCACTGCCTGGGATGGCCAACCAGATTCCCTCAAGGAGGGAAACAGTATGAATGTTCCCATCCAACTTATGCACAAAGGAATTGACATGGTGTGTCAGTTTTCCACCAACTTTTCCTTAGGCAAGCAGCTGAGAATCCAAGTCCCCTCCAAATGCTCAAGATGGTTTCCAAAAAATGGCCACTGGGCTGATGCAGCCAGTCTCCCACAGATGGTGGCCATTTGGTTGCTGCTATTCCTCTCAAGAAGCTTCTGTGGGGTTGCCTCTCCTAATCTTAATCTCCAGGATAAAACTCCGCAATCATGCTGGTACCCCCTGGTTACCTGGTTACCATGGCTGGTAGCCATGGTAACTCACACTCAATTATTACCTGCCAGGGTGTGTGTGTGTGTGTGTGTGTGTGTGTGTGTGAGAGAGAGAGAGAGAGAGAGAGAGAGAGAGACTGCACATAATGCTAATGTGATCAGAAATAAGCACTATAAAATATAAGCACTATAAAAATAGCAGTAGAATTCAAAAATACTAGCTGGGTTACCCTCATTAGATAAATTCCAGCTCACATACAAATCATTTCCCAGTTGTTCCCTAGAACTGCTTTTTTTTTTTTCAACTGGAGAAACCGCAGAAACAGAGTTAAGATAGTGGCAGGTACTGAAAATATATTGTGTGACATTATGGTTCCTCCACTACATTCCATCTGCAGACTGAAGAGTTTTACAAAAGCAGCCCTTTTGTAGGCCTAAACCTCACTGTCAGGAAGAAAGCACCTCAAGTTCTTCTGATGAAAACTTAATGCACTTGGGCATATAACAAAATGTGTGGAAAGATGGAGTTTCACAAACCACGGGGGGGGGGGGGGTTGTTCAGACGTCAGTGTTCAGGGCTGGTGGTCCCACCACCTCCCTGGTGCGTATCAGTTGAATGTCCTTGTCTGTCATGCAAGTATCGCAGCCCCAGACTGCCGAAGCCTCTGCGGTCAGCAGGCCATATGCTGATTCCGTCATGCCTGTACAGATCCGATGAAACCATTTCTGACAGGAGACTTCACAGAGGATGGCGTCCTGATCATCATTCACCTCGTGGGTACAAATCCCACATGGGTAAACTGGCTCAGAGAGCAGGTGGTCGTGCTGGGGGGGGTGCAGCAGGATTTTACTGCCGCCATCGCCCCCACCACCCTTCTCTGAGCTGCTTCCCTCAGGACCTCCATGGGGCAGGCGGGGTTTAGCAGGGGTCCCATTCACATGGGCACTGTTCAGATTTTCCATGTGCTTCGGCAGGACCCCCTCTGGGGTGCCCACTGGGAGGTGCTGGTGCCGGCTGGCCTTTACATCTGTGCTTCCTGAGCTCAGCAGACCCTCTGCTCCCTGCGAGGTGGGGTGGTGCTGCTGGGGCGGAGGCTGATGCTTGCTGACCCCCAGTTTTGGGAAAGCTTTTTCCTGATTGTAGCTGTTCAGCCCCAGAGCATAAGAGTGGTTGGGCTCCGTCAGGGAGCTGCCAAAGGCAGGGTTGGGGCCCGGCCCCAAATGCCTGGCAGATGGAGGCATGGGGCCTGCATTCTGCGAGGGTATGTGACCAAAGTTTTCACCGGGGTTGGGCCGGAAGGGCAGGCCGGGCCCAGTCAGGGCTTGGCTGGCGCTGTAGGAGGGCTGGTAGCCGAAGCCCGCCACGTTCTCTGGCGACCCGAAGGTCACGGCTGGAGCCCTGCTGAAGGCGGCTCCTGCCGGGCTCTGGCCGAAGGGGGACGGCCGGTGGCGGAGGGGGAAGGCGGGCGCCCCGTACGGGGACGCCAGTCTGGGCAGTACATGAGGCGGCATCCTAAAGGCGTTGTAGCCCCCGAAGCCGGAATACGCGGGGCCGGCGAAGTAGGGGCCACTCGCGGGCTTGTAGGCGACGGCGGCGGCGTAGCTGTCGTCGAAGGGGTTGACAGCGATCAAGTGCTCGGCGCTCGGGTTGGGCGGCGGGGCGTACTCGGAGGCAGGCGCAGGGAAGGGGGTGCCCTGCGGGGGGCGAGAGTAGACCCCTGAGCCCCGCGGGAGGGCGGCCCCCGCACCGTCTCCCAGCACCCGCCTTCCGCCCCCCCAACGCCGGCCCGGCCTGGCGGGAAAGCGGGCCGCCGCCCCGGCTTACCTGCGCGCCGCCCTTGCGCTTCTTGTCGGGGCTGCCCAGCTGCAGCCCAGCGCCCGCCAAGCCCTCCACGCCGCCGTCCACCCCTGCAAGAGCCGAGCGCAAGCTCCGTATCGCCACTCCTGGAGCACCCGTTCCCCCCGACCCCGCTCCCCGGCCCGGCCGCCGCACCCACCTCGAGGCCTCTTGAGCGCCGCGCCGGGCTCCTTCTCGTGTTCCGCGGACATTGCCGGCGCAGCATGGTGGCCCGCCCCGCCGGGCAGGCGCAGCACCCAGGCAGCCACCGACCCGGCGACCGCGATGCGCAGCCCGGCCCCTCCGCCGGCGGGGCGGACCCCTCCTCTCGCGCCGCCCCTGCCAGGAGCTGCTGCTCAGCCGGCCGGGCCGCTTGGAGCCTCGGGGGTGGTCCCGGTAGGACAGCGCCGCATCTCTCGAGCTTCCCACCCGCGCTCCGTTGCCTGCGGACTCCGAGAGAGCCCCTGCCCGCCCACTGCTTCGGAAGGCTGCTTACGAGTGAGGCACTTATCGGCAGTGGGCCGGAATTGGGGGTTGGTGGCGTCCCGGCGCGTGCCCCCCCCTCCCGCGATGCGTAGGTTCTGTCCTTATTGCTCGTTTCCCGCGCCCTCCCGTCCCCGGGGTCCCGCCGCTATGTGCGCCGCGGAAGAGTTGGGAAAAGAAGAATGGAGCCCTCAAAGGGAAACAGGCCGCCAATTACTACAGGAAACTTTTATTTCAACTGTGCAATCTATCTGTATAAGACAGCAGTTTCATAAACATTTTGGCATTTAAATTTCTACTCATTTTTGGCATGACGTTTGTGCTAGCATCAGGACAAGCCTGGGAACAAGTGAGGGGAAAGAGGAAGGACACAGTTAAATATTCACTATGCTATCAAAAGGTTTAAAAAAAAAAAGCACATAAGCAAAATGTTTTAAAAAGACATATTAAAAAGTACATTCATTATCAGACCATCACCAACTGTCCTCACACAACAGAGTTCACAGAGCTGATCCCCTGAGTCAAATATAAAATTAATACAATTCAGCTCGTTTCCCCCATTGGCCAGCCAGCAGTTGACGGCCCTTCAAGAAAACAGCAAGAGTGGCAGGAGCCAGAACACCCTCGGCCAAAAAGCCTCGCTGGACTCCCACACTGGCAATTCATTCACATCCTCAAGAATATAGGGAAGTGTTTTAAACAGCCATTTACCAAAGTGCCAGGCTTGATGCAGCAGGTGGTGGGTTGATTGAGATGGCTTTCCCCTGGGGGGAGGGGGTAATTCCCACCTGGGGAGGGTGGAAGTTCCATGTGCCAAGTTGCCCAAAAGAAGTCAGGAGTCAGCAAAGTACACCCCAGTAATGAGGTTCACACTTGCTCCAATGCGCAACTGAACCTGGATGTGATTGATTTCAGATACTTCAGAGACAACATTTCCCTCCTGCTCTGGTTTTAGTTGCTCTTCCAAACTGATGGAAAGTGAATTCGGTGAATTACCCCAAGGTGCAAGTGAGAGTTGGGTGGTGTTGCCATCCATTTTTGAGATCAAGGCAAGGCAGCCAAGGTGTGCAAGCCCCTTTTCCTGAGGCTTCACTGCCCTGCTTTTGGGGTGGGGTGGTGCTTCAGAACAAGAAGGGTAAAAACAGCAGCAAAACAGATGTGCCCAAAGAAATGTTACACAAAGCAAATCTTGCGGTGACGACGCCAGCTAGGGTTCTGAAGCACCCCGAGGATGAGATGGAAAAACATAAACCTCTTTTTAAACAGATGAATACTTTCAGGACAGTGTTCAGAACAAAATTAAGACAGGCATCTTAAACCTGAAACCTGGGATATAAGGGTCTCCCAAACGAATGGAAACAAGGTTTGCTGAACCTGCCATGACTGGCGAGGTTCGCAAATGACAATGCTTGCAGGTCATTGTGGCTGAATCCACACAACTCAGCTGTGTCCCTGAATACAGGTCAGGAGGTCGCCCAGCTGCCTGGGGAAGGGGGAAGAGTCACATTCAACTGCCTGCAAACTGCATATACAGACACCTTGTGCACCTGACCTGACTCTTTGCTTGGCACTGCATGGACAATATGCCCTGCACTGATATTTGGAAAAGTGGCACTCTGGCAACTCGGGAGAAAAGGACCCTCTACAGGAGAAGCAGAACTCAAGGAGCGTTTTTTTGCTCCTTCAGGATGGAGGACCTAGTTACAGGTGTTTCCACGTGAACCAACTATTCTACCTGTCCAGGTTGCTGATGGCACAAGCTCATCCTATGCACTGGGGAGGTTTTTTGCTGGAATTCAAATCATGTTTCTAAATGCTTTCTTGGATGTCCCAGAGGAACTGATGGGGATTCAAAAGAAGATGGAAGAAAAGCAGCCATTTTGCTAGGAAGCATCCAAAGGTTCCTTCTGGCGAGAGTCACCCTCAACCCCTACCCCACGCTAACCCAGGTTTGCCCGAAGATGAAGGAAAGATCATTCATCCCCTCTCTCTGGATAAAGATGGGGGGGTCACCTGAAAAGATAATGCCAATTCAAAGCAAAAAAAACAAAAGTACAGAAAGCTCACCTACCTACCTAGCACAGGCCTCTACACCAAGATAGCCTTAAATATCTTTGGTTTTCTTCATTTGCTGCAACCTTGGACACAAACTATTTCCAACTTGCAAATCCCTCTCCCTCTCTTGAGCTGGCATTCTGGCAACTTGGGAGAAAAGGACCCTCTATAGGAGAAGCAGAAACACCCAAGGAGGCCATCAGGGCACCTTCCTGGACCAGGATTCCTCTGTTCCGCCCCCACCTCTGAGTGAGGGCAGGCTCCTCCATCCCGAGGGCTCTTCCAAAGGGCTCAAGGGAGGGGCATTCCTTCAGCTGCCAACTGCCAAAACTAGAATGCCCCGGCACTGCCTCACTATCCCCAGAAGAGGTCCAAAAATGTCAATATCAAATGTCAAATAAGTATTTGCAGAAGCCCCCCCCCCTCAGCACAGCGGCCCTTGGAATGTATTGCTACAAAACTCAGCAAGCTGCCCACCCGAGTAGACATCCTTTGGTGGTGTGGCAGGCTCAGCTTTGACCAAACAAGGCCTCTCAATCCATCTTTGGCAAATGAGTTTCCTTTTCTTCAATCAGTATAAATGAACATTCAGAAATATTCTTTCTGTTAATAGAACTGCTGAAGGAAAACAAAATTACACTTGAAGTCTTTGGAGCTGAAGAGGGTCTTACTTCAACTTTTATAAAAGAGTTCTGGCAGCAACAATACTAAAGGTCACATTGTAAAACCACGTAGTCCACTCCTAATCTCCATTTGGTTCTCGGCTCCTTTGGGTTCATATCTACTTAGGCATTAAAATTATTTGATGCTGCAGTTTTAACTATTTCAACTATCTTTTGGGGTAAATATGCAGCTTTCTTTCCACAGAGCATTCTTTGGTACAAGATCATTATTTTCTTTAAAGCCTTTGCATCCAAAAAGTGGTGGTAAAGACAATGTTGGCCTGGCCTGAGCTCTCAGCCGACACGGCAGCCTCTGGGCTCTTACAAGGCCACAGGCCAGCTCGTTAGCCCCACAGTGCGGCAGGGAGAGCTGGGAAGGAGGCCGTCGGTCCTCTCACTAAACCCACCACCATTCAGATCCACAACCAGCCTCGTGTCCTAAATGGACATTTCCTGTCACCTGCAAGAGACCCATCTGGGAGTCCCATCTGAGATGTTTGGCCAACCCTTTTCTGAATGGAAACAGAAGGGAACTGTACCAGTCAGCTTACAATTTTGGTGAATACCTCTATCTTTTGCTAATCATCTCATTCACTCGCTCGCTCATTAACTTCAGAACAAAACAAAACATGAGATACCCTGTCAGTTTGCCTTACAACACACAAGACAGTTTAAAAGAAATAAACTGCACCCTGAGCACAGGAAAACAATAACACTATAATAACTTTAAAAGGAGGTAGTATAAAACAGGAGCTGTGTGGGAACAAAAAGGGGAGAGGGGCTCTTGTCCCAGGCTTATGGGTTCTGATGCTCAGGACCAGCCAGGAAAACAAATGGGGGACCCCAAGCTGACCTGCAGAGCACATGTAAGGCCTCGTTCTGGCCTCCAGAGAAACTTCATAAGGCAAGCAGTGAGTTCAAAACTATCTAATGCAGTGGTTCTCAACCTGTGGGTCGAGACCCCATTTGGGGTCGAATGACCATTTCACGGGGGTCGCCAAACAAGGCTGTCTGCCATTTTTTCCCCTTTTCTTTGGCCACGCCCCTGGCACCTGGTGATATATAAGTGGTTGGGGGTCACCACAACATGGGGAACTGTATTATGGGGTCGCGGCATTAGAAAGGTTGAGAACCACTGATCTAATGGAAGGCACCATTATCACCAGGACACTTGGGGGAATCATCTGGCCAAGGGAACACAGCACAGGTGGAAAGCCTCCCTGTCTCCCCACTGTGGACCCCAGAAGGCACTGACAAGGCAGGTGGGACCCTGAGACTGGGGTGGCCCCTGGAGGGCCCCAGGGCTGCCTGCAGCCTCTGCCCCGCTGGCCCCTGAAGTGGCCCTCTTTTGGAGATTGCTCCTCCAGAGGCCAGTGGGGCAACCCCCTATGCTTCCCAGCACAACTCCTTGGCTCACAGGGACACACGCTCGCTATCCATACATTCAGGGAAAGGACTTGGGGCTGCCAGGAAACCATCACCAGTCATGCAGCCACGAGCAATGCTTCCAGACAGTGAGGTAGTGTGGTTGCTTCCTTTGGCATCTGCTCTGGCAAGCTGAGGTAGATATCCAAGCAAAGGGGTCACCTTTGCTCCAGTGACAGAGAGGAGAGCCGCCCTGCTCTCCTTTCACATTTTTGCACACTGGACATTCACTAGGGAAGGAAAATACAAAGAAACACGGGTTGCCTGCTAGTCCTTGGGCATCCCACGGAAAGCTTGGCCTCCCAGTTCATTGTTCCCCGCAAGATGACTCATTGCCACTGCCAGCCAGCGGCACCTGCAGAGGCCTAGGAACAGGACATCTGGCTGTCAGGTGTGAGTCGCTGCCTGGGAAGGAATCTGCAGCCCCAAAGGCAGGAGGGGGATGCAGCTCCTCATTGGACTCGTGGGAGAACCTTCCCGAATCCCCAGTCTCGTGGCTGCCTTGGCTGTTGGCTGAATGCTCTGTGTCGGTTCCCAGGCTGCAGATCACTTGGGCACTTGGCTGCTGCTCTTGACCAATGAGCATGGCTGCCCCTGACTGGTACAGGAAGGCTGCTGCAGCCAGCTGCCTCGGGGCCTGTAGGAAGAACAAAAGCTGGACGTTTGATGCAGCTCCCACTGAAGGTGGGCCACTCACCCTGCAATTGAGCTTTCTGAATGGAACCTTCCTCACTTAGCAAGTAGCCTTCTTGGGAATAATAATAATAATAATAGTAATAAAGTTGGAAGGGATCTTGGAGATCATCTAGTCCAACCCCCTGCTCAGGCAGGAAACCCTATCTAACAATAATAATAATGATGATGATGATGCAGCAACTGATCTTGCTGAGCACAGTGACTGGTCCTTGCACATTACCAGCATCTGGGACTGAGGATCTGAATGGAAAATGATTTCTCCAAAGGAGCAGGAGAAATCAAACAAGGATGCACTGGCAGCATTTGCTGTGGGTCCTGAAAGCCCCAGGATGCCAGCTGGTGAAGGACCCTCCGGCCCCTCCCGGCACAAGCCGAGGTGCCTTAAAGGTCCCTTTGCTCTGGAAAAGCCTGTTGGGCACGCAGGATGCCTCCGAGGGCAGCCCCATCGCTTGGTAAGCAATCCAAGAGCACAAGCTTCATGCACAGGTGCAGCCTAACTGCAATCTCACAGTGGATGTCTTATCAGGATATTGCCAGGCTGAGGGAGGGGGGAGTGCCCAGGGTATTAGCTAAATTCACAGGGAGGTGAGATCTGAAACATGGTCCCCTCTGCAAGGACAGTGTTTTTGTTTGGCTGCCACCGCTGGAGAGAAGGACATGCAGGAGAAGCCCCCCTTTTCCAAGCATTTAGCATGTTGCAGCAGGGGAGGAGTCAGCAAAGAGTAGGGGGCCCAGCACCACAACAGAGGCCACAATCTCCCGAGGAGGTGGGCCTTCTTCTGTTCTGGTCAGTGGGGCTGTAGTCTCACCTCCTCTGCTTTCTCCTTCCGAGAGCCATGGAGGAAGAGCTGTTTCCTCTGGGTGCTCTTCTTCGTGACTGGACCAAAGCGGTTTATAATAAGGTCAGTTCCACCCTGAAGGGGAGGAGAGTCTTCCATTACCCTGGGGAAAAGGAAAAGGGCCCAAGGCCGGCCTGCCCACAGACTGGCTCCCAGGTCCATTCCCCAAGGGTCAACCGTGGTCAGAAGACACATTGCTGGACACCCACTGGCACAATCCCTGTTGAATGTCGTGGGACTTACTCCTGGGTAAGCATGCAGTGGACAAAGCCCATTTGCCAACCCCCTTTGTGAATGGACCTGCATTTCTGCCAGAAGACAAAAAGACCCTAAGAACTCTCCCCCAGACGAGCCACAGTCCTTCTGGGAGGCCAAGGGGTCACCTAATTGCCTTTTTGGGATATCTATCCCACTTGTTGCTGCCATTATTTAAAAATGCAGGTAAACCACCAAACTTGGAAAACACAGCACAAGTTAGGACAGAGCCAAAGGCAAAAGAGGTCACATATTAGCTTTAGCAGCCTGTCAACCTGGCAGCCTGTCCCGCATGAGGACCCCTCCCCAAGATCTTAGAAAACTGGGAAGATTGGACAGGATGTCCCATATGGAAGGGTATTACTATTTGCAACCATACACGAATAAAACGTGCTGCATACAGAGCTAGGCTAGAAAGTCACAATGACTGGTGCAAACTCCTGCTCAGGGCCCAGTTTTTATTTCTTTCCTTTCCTTCATAGCCCTGGGGAATTTAGATCCAGGACCCCTCTTGATGCAACCTTCTCACTCCCTTTTAAGATCCACCAGAATGGTCTCCTCCTTCATGGTCAAGGTCAAAGGCTTGAGCCTCCAAACCTTGCAATGCCCTGTCCCATGAGATCTCCCCTACATCTTCCACCCTTTCATTCGGCAATGAGATTAGCTAGTTGTTTTGCTATAAGCCTTCTCAAGAATTGCAGCTGAGCCAGAAAAGCAAACAAATGTATCCTTTGTACCTTGGTATCCAGAAAGCTGCCCCCTGCAATCCTGGGCAAGAGTGATCGCTCATTTTCTGCCAGGCTTTGCAGAGTTTTGGCTCCCTCACGGTTCCGCGTAGAAGAATGGCTACCGCTGCAAGGGAGTGGATCAGGGCTGGGCTGGCTGCTTTTGAAAGGGGTTGCTTTCCTGGGCAAGAGGAAACCAGGAGTTAACCTGATTTTCTAGCTGAAAGTTGACCGCTTGGTAAGCTCTAGTCACAGCTACCCCATTCTGAATGAAGAGGGCAGTGGAAGCCCTGAGCAGGCAATGGACAATGGGGGAGGGGCAGAAAGAAACAAGAAAGATTTCCTCCTGATATTGCAACTCCTCCTATAATCTCTGTCTTCTCTATCCACCACTCCTTGGGAACGTACAAGTTAATGGTGGGAAGATGCTAAGAGACAGAAAAGGTGCACAGCAGCCTACGTTGGTGGTAAGAATGGGGCAGCAAAGCAAGAACTTGAACAGGGGCCACTTGGTTTCTCTGGCTGTGTCCCTAGGGCTGAGGTTAGGCGATTCAAACCTGAGGTTCTACCATCACTTTGCACACATCCCAGTGAGGATTCGCTACACAGATTATGATGCACTCACACATACCCAACATTGGCACTCATACCTCCCACCCAGCTTTTCACTCACTTAGTCACATTCACACACATACAACAAATTTACCTCACTTTGCCATGGTAGATCAGGACAAGAATGCAGACTAAGATGCATACCAGGGCTATGGAGACACCTGCAATTATGCCCGTCATTGACTTCTGGTCCAACTGGTAAGAGCCAGAATGAGCTGCAAAAAGGAAACAGGTACTTCTATCCCAGGGATCTTGGTGGGACAGCAATGAGCAAGGAAGCCCATCCCACAATATGCCAAGTTGCCCCTTCTAGGAGAAAGAGGATGGAGCAGAGCAACTGTGTGATACATGCAGGCTGGACCAGGGGCTCACTTGTGTCGGCCTCTGAGGAATCCAGGCGTTTCGGTCTTTGGTTTGCCTCTGAGGGCTCCTTTGGCAGGACCACGAGTTCCAATGCGCTAGAAAAAGGCCCTTCGCCCGCTTCGTTGGATGCAGCAATTTTGATGAGGTAGACACTTCCCACCCTGAGGTTCTCTAATAAAGCCATGGTTATTGTTCCTGTAGGGAAGAAGGAGAGAAGATGACATGCCAACCATTTCCGTTTCCTTGGATAACCAGTGCCAAACTGCAGGTTGCCTGGCACAACCCTTCAGCCTGTTTCTGCTCCTGAGATTCTTTCTGAGATTCTTCACTGTGCAGGATCCCTGTGAGATCTACGACTGGCCAAGAAGTCATCATGTTATGGAGTGGCAGCAAAATCACCCTTATTATCACAGCCTGACTTCTAAAAGAAGAGCCTGGCAACCGAATACCAAGGTTTTTCTTGTGCTCCAGATCATCACTTGAAGCCATCAGCCCAGCAGTCTACGGCTGCCACCTCCAGGTTGTGTTGACAAGTAGCAGCCATAAGGTTGGGGGAAAGTGTGAAGGCCCCAATCTTGGCACCCAGAGTCTGCAGGCTCCCACTCACCTTCCCGATGAAGGACTTGCCACTCGCCTGCGATCCAAGCTTTCCTGGAGGCATACAGAATGGTGTATCGGGAGACAAGGGTTCCAATGCCAGCTGGTGGCTTCCAGGAGACCAAGGCTGTATCTTCCTCAATCATTGTCGCCTTCACTTCTACAGGTGGACCCTCTGGGGCTGTGGGGACAGATAGGCTGTCAATGAAGCCTTTGGAGCTCCAGAGACCTCTCTGGTGGAGTCTGAGAGGCTCCTCTGTGTGCAAGAGTGGATTCCCAGTCAATGAGCGCCAGGCAGCAGCAACCTCCTCACCTTCTGGGAGGGTGGTGTGGTAAACCACTGGACTCCATGGGCTGGAGAGCTGATCCACATGGAGCCGAACGGCAAACTCATACTTGGTATTTGGCTCCAGTTCTTGGACCATCAAGTGAGTCTCTGACCTGGACATAAGGAACCAGTTAGCAGGACATCCCTGCCTGCTGCCTTTTGCAATTCTTGCTGAGTGTGCAACAGGGAGGATGCATCTCAGCATTGCCATGGGAGAGGTGTAGCACTAGACTGGCCCTACAGCGGGGGGGGGGAGGGCTCCCCTTCCTCCCAGTCAGGGCCTGAGGCTGCTTCTCTGCCTGGATTGAGGTGGTAGGGCCTGGTCAGTGGCACTCTCCTCACACAAAGCCACCAGTACCCACAAAAGGCCTTGGGCAGATTCCACCGTCCCCATTGAGAGAACCCAAGCAGGAGATTTTTCAGCTTAAATACATGATAATCGAGAGAAACTGTCTTGGTGCTTCATGCATGCCAGCTGCCAGGCTTCCTCAAAACCAGACATGGAGAAGGTCTGTCTGGTGCAGGAGCCATGGCGAAGGCATCAATTCTGCCTTGTGTGAATGGCAGGGTGGGGGGTGGTATCCTGGCCAGCTCCTCAGAGGGAAGCAGGGTGAAGACAGAACAGGCGAAGGCCCACATACGTTTGAAGATAGAGCACCAAAGAAGCATTCTGCAGCCCCACCGGGTGACAGCGGAGAGTGTAGTTGATGACCTGTGCTGAAGTGAAGGCAGGCCGACCCCAATGCAAGAAGATGGAGGAGGAAGAGTTTGCTTTGGCGTAAAGGTGGTGGGGTGGCGGAGGGGGTGGCACCAGACGGTCCCGCACAGCTGCAGAGAGAGGAGAGTGCCCTAAGCGTGGGGGAACCAGATCAGGACTTGAAGAGCAATAGTGACTTCAGGGTCAGCACCAGAAGTCCAGCCAGCAAAGAGCCCCCCAAATTAAGAGACATTTTCTGCAGCTTCTGAAGTGCCACAATTACAGCAGAAAAATAAGCTGGAGACTCACATACGCAGCTGGGGGTGCTAACGGTCTGGTCTGCCTCGTAGCCTTCCTCCATGCTGTTGTATGCCAGCAGCCTGACATGGTACTTCCTTCTGGGGTCTGGATAAGGTTGAAGAACAATTGCTTAGCACAGCAGGACCCAACACTGGGAGGGAAACACAACATCCTGATCCTCGATTTCTAGATTGGCTTCCTCCAACTGGGTGCTCTTGACGCCCCAAAATTGCAGCCAGCATGGCCTGATTAGGGAGTCCTCCTCCTCCCTCCAGCAGCAACCCCAAATTTGCCCCTTGGCTCATTATTGCTCTTGATCATGTCTGGTTGTTCCATGGCCACTGGTCTCCCCAAAGGCCCTGAACAATGACTGCATGAACACAGCAATGCATCACGTCCACCAGCTGGAAGAGCTGAGAATGGGACAGTCGGATGCTCACACCTCCTGGAACAAAGTTGAGGGCGCAAACTCTGCCTCCCCTGAATTTGCGGAGGCAGGAGGAATTAGCTGCAGCCTTACAGTCTGTGGAGCTTTGATGCTTCATAGTCCTGTTGTCAACCTCCCTTCAGAAGCATCATCCCTGAATTGCTGGGCTATGGGGGAGGCAGTCAGGGAAACAAAGTCCACCCTGCCACACAGGACGATTGAGCCAGCCAAAGCGTTGTCCCCCCTCCTCTCAACTGTCCTCTGGTCTATCTACTAATATCCGGCCAGTCTTTTCCTACAGCAGAACACCAGAGGGGGCCCTTCCCCTTCTTGGAGGGGTGGCAAAACATTGCCATCCCAACTGAAACCTCTGTGGGAAGGTCAAATCTCTGGAGTCTTGCAAGGAGCATTTATGCTCAGCACCCCTTGGGTTCCATGCCAGAAACGGGGACCATTCCCACATCTGAGCCAAGACCATTTGCCTCCGAGAAGGGGATCTGGCCTTCCTTTGAAAGCCAGCACTCCAGAGCCCCCCAAGCCCCCTCGTCTTTCAGCTGCTGTTTTGAGAGTCTCCAAAGGGGCCTGAAATGAGGCCATAGGTCAGGACTAGATAAAACAAAGGAGGAATCCGAGGTCAGCCTAACCCGAACCCTCTCCTCTCCTCAGCACCGTCTCATCCCAGATGATAAAGGATTGGGAAGGCAAGGGGGAGGGGGCAGTCAGCAATCAGATGGGACAAGGGCTAACCCTGACTGTGCTGTCAAGCAAGAGGCATTTGAGGCCCACCAGTTTTCTCCATGCAGAGAGGGGGGCTCTCGTACACATCCCACTTTCCCAGGGCTGAGATTTCATTCCCCCCTTTTGAGTTCTTTTGCCATCTCTGCCTCCCTCTGCAAAGGATGGGCAGGAGGTAATATTTTATTAGCTGGATCTTTAAAATCTTGAAGTTAAAGATAGTTTGTCAAAGCTAGGCACATGGGGGTGATGATAGTTTGCCAAGAGGCTGGACCTCTGCTCCTCTCTAGACCAAAAATCAGCAGGGCTTCATGGGACAGCATAGAAGACTCCTGGGTAAGAATCAGCCTCAGGAGCAGCCCTGCTTCTGGGGAGGCTGCCTGCCAGCATCCACTGACTTTTAGGACAAACTACGAAGTTCAGCCAAGGAAAATTGCAAATGTCCTTGCTGGGATTTAAGAATTGCTGAGCCCTGTGCCTTTCAGGAAAAGGGGCCCAGGGTCCCCGCCAAATGTCCAGTTTAGACTTTTGTCTTTCCGTGAGCCATTGTTGAACCCCCAAGACAATCCCCTCCCCCTGCTGCACAATAAACTCCAGATAATCATTCAAGAAGAGGCCAGCAGCCAGGCTGCTCTGACATCTGGGTCGTGGCCTTTGACCCAGGACCTGGGGCTCTCCCAAGCAACCGTTGCCTGGCGAGGGGGAAGGGTGGGAACAGCCTGACGGAAGGAAACCTGACCCTCAGAAGGGGTGCAAAGGCTGAGTGCAAACAGGATCCATCCCACCACAAAGAGGGTCAGCTACAGAAGGGGGGGCAGCTCTGCAGGCACTGCTGACTTCAACAGCAAGATATTTTACACACACACACACACACAGAGAGAGAGAGAGAGAGAGAGAGAGAGAGAGAGAGAGAGAGAGAGAGAGAGAGAGAATGTATGTATGTATGTATGTATGCAAAATAACATTATAAATGATAAAGTCCATCCTTGCAACCTGAAGCCATCCTGAAGCTGTTTGCATTTCTGGCACCTCTCAGCTGGCTGGGAAAACAAAGGGTGCTGAAAAAATCCCCTGGGCTGAGCTGGCAATGCCTCCTCTCTCGCCTGCCTTCCCCACTGCAGAGCCCAATCCCTGGAGCTTCCCAGGAGCATAGAATCTGACCCAGGGAAAGCTGGCTTCTTGCTCCCCCTTCCCTCCCCACCCGTGTTGGGCTCTGTTCTTCCACAGGAAGGGGCAGAAGAGGGACGTCTCTCTTTCTGGAGCTGCTGGGGCACACTCTGGGCTCTGATGCCAGTCCAAAATGGCTTCATTCCAAATGAATGTGAAAGGCT
Organism: Crotalus tigris; assembly: GCF_016545835.1. Taxonomy (NCBI): domain Eukaryota; kingdom Metazoa; phylum Chordata; class Lepidosauria; order Squamata; family Viperidae; genus Crotalus; species Crotalus tigris. The sequence goes on from NW_024096608.1 coordinate 276,761, forward strand.
TTGCTTCTCATGCCAGTATGGAAGGACGCAGTTGAGGAGCTCCTTACCTGCCTTTGTCTGATCCCTGCAGCAGCAGCCACTTTGCCACCCCTGATCATACAGGATGCCCTAACCATGCAACACACCCCTCATTTTTGGCAGCCAAGAGCTCCCGGTGGGATGGCTACCTGATGGTTCACCACTTTGAAGAGGCTTCTCTTTTTGCACAAAAGCAGAAGGAAGGCCCTGCTCCCCTCCTCCCCAAAATGCCTTCCCACAAATCCCCCAATGCTTGCTAAAAGTGCCTCCATTTTCCCTGGGACAAATGCTCCCCATGGAAAGGATGGGTCTTGGCCTCACAACAATAAAAGTGTGCAGAACAGAACAAAGCTGATCCGGTGAGTGCTTTCCCCTCAAAATGGATATTTTTGTGAGAGTTGATTTCACTAGTTCACTTTTATTGGCCTTTGAGTTAGTTACACTTGGGGATTGTGTTTCACCTCTTGAGAAATGGGTGGTACAGAAACATCTAAACAAAGCAGTGTGGAATCCCTCTGCTGCCTTCAAATGCCCAACACACCCTGAGAGGCAAAATTATGGCTTGTGAGAGTGATTGCAAATCTTGGTTTTCAAATGCTTCCAACCAAGGCTTAGCAAGCCATGGCCTGAAGCAGGCTAGCCAATAGTTGTTTAACAAACCAGTTTGATAGGATGTCCAAACTGGGAAATGCTAGACTGCTTGTTCTCCGCTGCCCAGCAGCTTCAGAGAGCAGAAGCTCCCACTATGGGGTTCAGCTTGAATAAACATTTAAGAAAAGTAGCACAGAACCCCAAGCCTCCTTAGACGCTGAAGCCAAAAGCAAAAAAAGAAGAAGAAAAAAGACAAGCCAGACTTCCCCAAAGCAGCCTGGGCCTCATTTTGGTCTCCCCTGCTGTGCCACAACAGCCCCTTCCTCCCTTTTGTTGGTGTTCATCCCCCACTTTGTAAGATGAGACTAGGGCCTCATATAGCTCACCTCTCCCGACACCATTCAAATGAAATTACACAGAAGAGGAGGAGGGCCTCCACACCTCCAGGCTGCCCCTGAGAGGACACGGTCATCCTACCTGAAGTGATGGGCCAAAAGCACCTGGTGGAGAAGGGGAAACTTGACAATTTTTGCAGTTTAGTGGCAATAACAATACAGAAATATAGGAAAGTGAGTACCAAACACTTCCAGAATGCCTGAGACTACAGCTAGGAGTTTGCTATGTTGCCCACCTCTAACCATCTCCCAGGAAAGGGCCCCAGGGGAGGACAGCACCCATTTGTTGCCCACTAAAACAGAAGCCCTTGTTTCAACATCCAGCTGCACAAACCACCATGGGCCATTCCCGCAAAGCACAACAGTCCAGATGAGCTGTGCAAGCTGTCACTGAAGAAGACAAGAATTGGCTGCCTTAGAAAAGTACACACACACACACACACACACACACACACACCAGGGGAACACAAGGGGGTGGGGGAGCAGAAAAGGAAAGAGACCAGATAATCCCACAGCCTTTTGTCTGCAGTCCAAGCCCTTCCCCTAAATCCTTTCTAGCCAAACCAAGAAATGCCCCCTATTGGTGGGCTGCCAATTGCAGGACATATCCACTGTCAGAAAATCTCTCTACTTTCCTTGAATTTGTATGAACCCCCTTTTCAAAATCTTAAGCTCTGGATGGCAACAAAACCTATGAGCAGAGACAACTAAAATTTTAATCCATGTTCGGATGTTCCATATTGGTCTGTCAGAACAGAACTCAGACAGAACAGGCAGGCACCAACCCAGGCCTTCTAACTCTGAATCCCCTTTCATGTGCTAATGGCAGCTTAACAAACTGTCTCTCCTGTCCAACGTGGCCAGACCTTCAGTGATGAGCGCCTGAGCCAGTGGATTGATTGATCTCCCGATGATCAATGGACACTGTTGATTTCATTTCCTCAGACAGACGGGTCTCTTCAAAAGCCTCTGCTTTTTAAATTGGGATTGAAAAAAGCAGGGCTTATCTCAAGGAAATATAGTGTAATTCCCAAATTGTAAATAACCAAGAACAAGTCTCTAGCTACAACTGCATTCTACAGATTCTTCACAGAGAAAGAAAAATAAATTTGTGTTTTCCCCTGGGAGTGAAAACATAATGGAAAAATGTCAGAATAAAAGCCCAAACATCCTCAGGATGGAAGAGCTCCCCTTCCACCCTTGCAAAGAACTCCCACATAGATGGACAAAGCCTTGAAGTGCCCATAGCTCTGCTTCCAGCTGCACCACAAGAAAGGATGCTAACCAGCCCTAAACCCAATTTGGCCACATTTTTCATGACACACTCATGTTGAGCACAGAAAGGAATGTGCAAATCTGCCTTAGAAGGCACATAGCAGCAAAACTCTTGTTGAGCTTGACCATCACATCAATCTTGTAACTGAGAGGCAGGAACCACTTTAGGCCTCCCCTCAAATGTTTTAATTTCATGCTAGGATGGCTGTGGAGTTCTTTAGGACCGCTGATTCTTGAGGAACCAAGGGTGAAACCCACCTGCTTCACCCTCTTTGACTCCCCTGGATGTTGCCGCCTTCTTTTGCTGATTGCCAAGTGCTACTATGCATTCAAAGTATAATGAAGGCCTGGGGCATCTTTTCATCAGGAGGAGCTCTCAAGCCTAATCCAAGGCAAGACTCTTGCACAGAAGGAGCAGCTCACATTTTCCTCCCCTGAAGCCTTCAGTGCCTTCAAAAAAAAAAAAAATCTATCCTCCCATGTGAGAGAGTGAAAACACTGTCTCAGTTGGCATCACTGTCACTTGTTGCTTAGCTTGTAGGGTGAGAACATTACAGAAGACAGGATGTTGTCTGAGGACTTCCAGGAGCAGCTCTGGCCCTGGAGGCCCAGAACGAACAGGGATTTCCTGCAACTCCAGCTGGGTCACACCTCCTGACCTTTCTCTAGAGCCAGCCTTGGCCACTTCACAGGAAGTCCAGGTGTCACCGAAGGAGGGCCACCTTATTGCTCATCCCAAGTTGGAAAGAAGGAAGCAGTGTGAAGCTTTCCTTTGAGTTTCTCCTTTGCTCCAGAAGTGGCAACGCAGCAAAGAAATAAGGGCAGAATCCAGTGCTAAAGGTTACCTCAGACCTCCCAGCAGATTCTTCATCTCTCTCTCCTGGGCATCAAGTAGCCGCTCAGACATGTCTACCCATGTTGACACAGTAGCAGAGCAGAGAGCTAAAAACAAAGCTTAAGCAAATGAGCTGCAATGGCAGAATTTGCAACATAGGAGCTTAAAGAGTGTTTTGTCCAGGCAGCAGGCAACTGTCGCTCTCCAAACTCTGGGTTCCCATCAAAGATGACTTTTCACCCTCAGGCAGCTTCCAAAAGACTTGAGGTGATCTTCCGCTTGGCAACTCCTCTTTCAGCCTTACAATTTCCATTTTATTAAAAAATAAAAATGCAGAGATTGTCTTTCCTCTTGGGAGCCCAGAACCTCAACTTCCATCAGGGGTCCTAGAGGTGGCTTTCTGGTCATCTGGAGGTGACTCCAGCCTCTTTCATTAACTAGCACCAAGCTTAAGAGAATACTACTGAGGGAGCTGGCATCTTGGCAGCAGAAGCAGGGAAGTTACAGGAAGGGTGGAGGATGCGGCAGCAAGGATTCATCAACAGAGACCCCCTGGCTCATGGCCAGCACAGAAGTCTTGTGGAGAGAGTTGAGCCTAGACAAATTTGAGTCTAGGCAACTTAAGCATCAGGATTGATTGACGTGGTCTGAGAAAACAGAGACTTCTGCAGAAGCCATGGACTTTCACTGTGGCAAGGCCTACCCAGGCTGGCTCCTTGTTCATGCCATGGGGTCAGACAGACTTTCCTCTTCAATCACCTTGTATGCACCACCCTAAGAGGATTATCTGAGGACAGGAGATTGGCAGAGCCAGAGAGGGGGGAGGACCTACAGAAGCCCCTCTAGAAAAGCAGCCTCCACGAGGTTTTTATTGCCTTCCCTTGTGTGTGTGTCTCCTCTCCCAAACAAATCAGAAGGCTTCAGGCTCGCCCAGCCAGTCATAGGGAAAAAGACACAAGGCCACGGGTAAGCATGGTTCTTGTGCTCCCCTTTAATCTTCCTTCTCACCACACTTGGCTCCAGGGCTAGGATCTTCCGCAAAGCAAAAAAGTCTGTGTTTATTCCTCAAACGCTGCCCAAGCAATACATTGAGAAATCTGTCAAGGGCCGCCTCAGGAAATTTCAATGCCAGAAAAATGTCAGAAGGATCAAATGAAGAGTGTCAAAGATACCAACCCAGTTTCCAAGCAATAATACAGACAGCCATATGAGTTCAAAGAACCACCACCACTATTGAATAATCAGTGTCTGGGACATTGGGCACCATCACCAAGGGGATTGAGTTGGTGGGGCAGCCCAGAATTCAAGGACATAATGTGGAGCATTCAAAAATAAATAGTGGACACCACGCAGGCAGTTGGGACCTGAGGGGACGTGGGTGTCTGTGCAAGACCCTTGGCTTCCAGGGGCAGAGAGCTTGCTTGCATCTTCCTGCCAGAAAGGGAAGGGGGTGGCCCTGCCAAGGCAGGTGAGAGGCAGCTTTCCTGGAGCCAGTAGGGTGGGGAAAGGGCTGCTTTTCAGAGGCAGCTACTCCACAGGCTGCCAGCTTGATAGAACAGCCTGAAAAATGACTGTGAACTGTGTCTGTTAATGCCCCCTCAAGGGACCCCACTTGAATGTCTGGGAGCTCAACTGAGCACCATCTCTGCAATGGATGATACCAGTGAAAACTTGACACAGCCTTAATTGGGACTCTCTCGCTTGTCCTGGGTGTGTTTCCATGGAAATGCCCAGCACATTTCCAATATGCCTCCTGGTCAGGCTCTGCCCATTCGGATGCCCTCACTATACACAAGGTTCAGCTGCTTCCACCCAGTATGCCACATGCAGTTTTAGCTTAGCTTAAGTACAACCATGTGAGCATTCGGCTGCTTCTTCCTTTCCAACACCAACAATATCCTAGTGTCGGCAGCAAATATGGCCCCCTAACTGCTTCCTCCAACCCCAGACTGCCCATGAATAAGTTGGGCTACTTCTCTGCTACCTCATGAGGGCCACAACCGGCCTTCACTGACCACCCTTCTTGCCCTCTGTTGCCCCTGATAGCAGTGAAGGAAGCCCTCCCTCCTGAGCTGAGAGGGTCATCGGGAAAGAGAGTCAAGTCGTGCTCACCCAGGCCGCTGATGGTGTAGATGGAGTCCCTGGCCCTCAGCAGAATTGGCCCATTCTCTTGCTGGCCTTCTTCCTTATAGTACAGCTTGTAGCCTTGGATGGCAGCACCATCTGCAAGCTCTTGCTGCCACCTCACAGTGATTGTTGTGCAATTCAGAGGTTCCAGGCGCAATTCAGGAGACTTTGGTACTGGGAAAGAATGGATACAAAAGGCTCAACTTAAAGAGTATCAGGGGAGAACTTATACCTTTATCTAATAGCCAGTCTTACAGACTGGCAACTTCACATTAGTGCTTTGCCACCCTTTGGTTTGATAAAGGGGGTGGGAGGCATTGCAATCCTGCCAAAATTAGACATGTTTATTTATTTGCTGAAATTATATGGCTGACCATCTCACAGCTCACCACAAAACAAACTTTGGTCCACCATATCCTGGCCCCAGTGCTTGAGAAGAAAGCCAGCTCACACTGGACTCTCTGGCAATCTTAGTAGCAGCAGCAGCAGCATCTTCTCCCTGTTAAACCCCCCCCCCCTTTCCCACTGTGGCTTTATTTGCCTTTTGCTTGTCACAAACATTATTAAGGAAGGAAGAGCCACAATGTTTGGGAGCAGCCCATCCAAAGCTCCCTCAGTCTACATAAAACTGGCCAACCCCTGACTACTCTATTCAGACAGAATAGCTCTGCTGCTCATTTGGTGGAAAAACAGGGGGCACCTTTGACACTGGTGGCTTTTGGGGTGCGATGGGAAGTCCACAGAGAGGCCTCGCCCCAACCAACTTTTGTGGCAGCAGAAATACGAGCCAAGTAGATGCTGTCGGGCTTCAGCCCCCGGAGCAGGTATTCGTAGGTGCTTCCTGGGAGCTCCAGTGCCTGGATGCTGCTCTCCGTGCTGAGACGGAAGGAGAGGCGGAAAGCCACCAGCTCCCCTCGCCGGTACTTGGCCGGGATGGGCAGCCAGGTGATGAGGATGTCAGAGGGGCTTCTGCTGGTCAGGCTGAGCTCAGGAGCTCTCAGCGGGACTAAGGAGGAGGAAAGATGGAAGACAGAGTCAGCCGCTCCAAGGGCCTGAGGGAGGCTGCATGCTGGAATGGAAAGAGTTAAGGAACTGAGCTTTCTGAGAGAGAGAGAGAGAGAGAGAGAGAGAGAGAGAGAGAGAGAGAGAGAGACAGAGGAACAGAGAGAGAGAGAGGAGACTGAGACAGAGAGAAGGCTTGACAGAGATCCTTCCCTGTTGCTTCTCACACTTCCACTGTTCATGTTTTGTTTCCATAGGTTTGTAATTCATATGGAGGGCCCTGTTCTTGAGAGACTGACTCTCCTAGTCAAAGCACTGGAACTGGGCAGAGGCCAAGTCAGGCCTCTGCTGCTGAAGAAAAGGGATCCAGGGGGGGCTCCGTGCAGAACATGCCTGTTCCTGCTATTCCAAAGGACTCAAGCCCCACCGTGATCCCCTTGGGCTATGGCAGCTTGGTGGTCATAAGAATGCAAACAGAACCTCCCTTACAGAGTCTGACCAAACCCAGGAGGGGGGTCATCCTCTATGGATTAAACTGCTGCAACCAGTCCCCCCCCCGGGTTCTGGGTCTCTCGTGGCAGCTTTTTCAGCAAGGAAGCCAGTACCGTCTTCCAATGTATGGCGAGTGACGTGGTCAGACATCTGGCTGGCCCCCAGGGGCATATAGGCCACGACGTAGAAGGTGTAGTTGCTGGCAGGGTCCAAATCATCAATAATATAATGGGTAGTATCATTTCCAATCACCACTTGGTATTCTTCATTGTTTAAGCCTGGAACACAAAAAGAACGGGCCAATAGCAGCAGCATGAGCATATTAGGGTAGAAGGCTCCCTTGGAAGCCACTAAACAGCATGAACAGGGTAGAAAATGGGTGAGATTTAGATCAAAAATGGGTTCTTATCTAAAACAGAGCTGAGCATCTTTTGCTCAGTGGTATTCTAGGGAAACCGTCTGTGGCAATTTATGTCCAAATGCTGGATGTCCGGCTCAGCCTGTCAATGGCCTCTGAAGCAGGAAAGAGCTGGCAACTGCTCTGGACCCGACTTAGCACCCGAAGCCTGTCCGCTCTGTAAAAGGCGCGCACACACACACACCGTCTGAAGCAGCATCAGCCCTTCCACTTCAGAATGGAGGCAATGGGCTGACATTCCCCCAGTTGATTTTCCTACAGTTTTGAATTGTTGATAGCATTTTAATTAGGCAAGTTCATCAGCACCTCACAAGCCTCCAATTAAAGGAGTGTTAATTAGGCATGATTTCTGACTTGTTGCATAGGGAACCTATATGCAGTGAATGGCTGCAAGGCCTCCTGTGGTGCTGCGGCTCCTGGCTCCAACACAAGGGAAGAGAAAGCTGCTCCCTCCACCTTTTTCTTTTTTTTTTTTTTTTATTAAAATTTTTCAAAAGTTTTACAAATAAGAATCCACCCTCCCCTCCCCAACCACCCCACCCCCCCCCCCGACTTCCCAGAACTGAATATAGGATTATTTAAGAAATATTTTAAAAATAACATTTGCAATTTATAAAATAATTAATAATAATAATAATCACAGTAATAATATATATAATAATAATATGCATAACATAAACTTTAAAATGAATAATATATACTAAAAAAGAAAAAAAAAATAAAAAAAGAAGAGAGAGAGAGAAAGAAGAAAGAAGAAAGTAGACGAAGAATAAAGCATATATATATAAAAAAAAAATATATATGAATAATAATACGTAAAAAATGTATATATATAAAAAAGAAAAAGAAGAAAGAAAGAAAGAAAAAACAATCATTACAAATTATAAAAAGGCTAAATAATATTTTTCCATATCCAAATTATGTTGTATAAAATTTATCCATTTTTCCCATACCGCAAAAAATTTTTCTTGAGATTGCTCCTTTAAGAAAGCCGAAATCTTTGCCATTTCTGCCAAATACGAAACTTTATGAAACCATTCTTGTAAAGTAGGCAAAGATTCCTTCTTCCAATATTGTCCTATTAACAACCTAGCGGCTGTAATCAAATTTAACATCAATATAACCTCCTTAGCATCACAGTCAATAACAATACCTAGTAAAAATAATTGCGGAGTAAATTTTACCCTCCTTTTAAAAATTCTTTGAATATTCCACCATATCTTAATCCAAAAAGCTTTTATATGCTTACACGTCCACCAAATATGGTAATAAGGTAGCATCCAAATATCCACATCTCCAGCATTTCGGCTGTAGATTAGGGTACATAATGGACATTTTCTTTGGGTCAAGGTGCCATCTATAAAACATCTTATAAAAATTCTCTCTTAAATTTTGCGCTTGTGTGAATTTAACATTTCTTATCCAAATAAGTTCCCAAGTATCCATTGAAATCGTTTCACCAATATTCTGTGCCCATTTAATCATACAATCTTTAACTAGTTCAGGTTCTGAATCTAATTCCACTAAAACCCCATAAACTCTCTTAATATGGGTTGGCCTTTGATCTCTTACTTGTTTTAAAAAAATTTCATCTTCTCTAAGCCAGCCCATTTTACAATCCATCTTCCATCTATCCACTATTTGTCTATATTGGAACCATGAATAAGTTAAATTTTCATGTGTTAATTCTTCCAAAGATTTTAACTGCCAGTCTTGGCCATCCCATCTTAGTAACTGTACGTAAGAGACCTTGTCCATATTTACCCCTTTCCTTATACCTTCTATGGCATGCCGAGGTATAGCCCATAATGGTATTTTGAAGTCACTTTTATAATACTTTCTCCACACTCTTAGCAAAGAGTTTCTTATAATATGAGACTTAAAAACCCAATCCACTTTTTTATTAAATATTAAATAGGCATGCCATCCAAAAAATAGGTCCCAGCCTTCCAAATGAAGTATTTCTGTATTTGTTAAATTCACCCAGTCGCTAATCAATGTCAATACTACAGCATCATAATACAATTTCATATTTGGTACCTTGAGTCCACCTCTCTCACGAAAATCTTGCATTATTTTAAGTTTCACCCTTGGTTTTTTCCCTGCCCAAACAAATTTATTAATACCTTTTTGCCATTCATCTAAATTACGTTCGTTCTTTAAAATAGGTAACATTTGAAACAAAAAAATAAACTTTGGCAGGACATTCATTTTAATAACTGCAATTCTGCCCATAAGGGATAACTGTAAATTATTCCAGTTTTTTAAATCCTTCTGTACCTCCATCCACAGCTTTTCATAATTATTTTTATACAATTTTACATTAGAAGCAGATAATGTAACCCCCAAATATTTTACCTTATCAACAATTTCAAAGTCTGTTAAGTTAACTAGAGCCTGTTTATCACCATTAGTCATATTTTTAGCTAGTATTTTGGTCTTATTATTATTAATTTTAAAGCCAGAAACACGTCCATATTGTTGAATCAATTGTAATAATTTCACCACCGAAGAAACAGGTTGAGACAAAGTAACAACCAAGTCATCTGCAAAGGCTCTTAATTTATATTCTTTTTTATTAATTTCTATTCCTTTTATTTCTTGAGACTCCCGAATTTTAATCAACAAAATTTCCAGTGTTAAAACAAACAATAACGGAGACAACGGGCATCCCTGTCTTGTTCCTTTTTCTATTACAAAAGCCTCTGACAAACCCCCATTTACAATAATTTGAGCAGTCTGTTTTTGATATATATTGGATAATACTTGTAATATATTTTGTCCAAAATTCATCTCCTTGATTAAACACAGCATAAACTGCCAATTCACTTGGTCAAAGGCTTTTTCAGCATCCAAAAATATCAGGCCTGCAGAGACTTGGTTATTCTTTTCTAAATACTCTAATAAATTAATAATTTGTCTAACGTTATTCTTCATATACCTTCCAGTTATAAAACCCGATTGATCCCTATGTATAAACTGCTGCAAGATCCCCATAAGCCTGTTAGCTAAAATTTTTGCAAAAATTTTATAATCCACATTTAAAAGAGATATAGGCCTATAATTTTTAGGCAAAGTAAGATCTTGACTATCTTTTGGAATCAATGATATAAATGCATTACGCCAGGATGGAGGGATCTCTAACCCCTGTAATAAATTATTAAACAGTTCACACAACGGTTGAATCATCTCTTCTACTAAAGCTTTATAATAAATAGATGTCAACCCATCCGTACCCGGCGCTTTGCCCAATTTCAATTGTTTAATAGCTGTAACAATTTCTTCCTTAGTAATTAAACCGTTGATCTTTTTTTCCTGATCTTCTGTTAATTTAGGAAAGTTAACTTTGCCTAAATAATTATTTATATCTGTAATTTGAATATTAGTACCCTTATATAATTTTTGATAGTATTCTAAAAAAGATTTCTTAATCAATTCTTTCTGATAAACCAATTTACCATTATAATTTATTTTATCTATATTCCTCTGTTTCTGTTTTTTTCTTAACTGATAAGCCAACCATCTCCCTGGTTTATTAGCATTACAAAATGTATTTTGTTTCATAAATAGCAAATTAGTTGCAGCTTGATCAGCCATCAGCATGTTAAATTGTGTTTTTAACAATTTTAAAGCTCCTTTAACCTTTTCATCTAAGGGATTTGAAATTAAAAGTTTCTCTTTTAATTTAATCTCCTCTTCCAAGTCTTTCCGTTTCTGAGTCTGTTTCTGTCTATGCAAATTATTCATTTTTATCAAAATACCACGCATGAAAGCTTTACTTGCATCCCAGACCATACCTTTTTCTTTCTTAATCACTAACAAGGCATCAGCAACAGCCCTGCTCTTCCCATCCCCACAATTACCCTTCCCCCAAGTTTGAAGAAGAAATCATCTTCCAGAGCAGGTCTCCTCAAGAGACCCTCATTTCTTTGCCCCCCCCCCCAACACCAACTATGAGAAAGCTTAATTCCCATGTTGGAGAACTGCTGCAAAGATGCCTCTGATCCACACAAAATTATCTGCCTTATTTGGGAAACAGAAAGAGAGAATCCCTTCCCACCCCTCTCCCATCAATTAGGTCCCTCAAGAGCCCCACCCTGGGGCCCAGCTCAAGGTCTCTCAAAGCTAGCCTTCTGCTCCCACAAGGATCAAGCAGGTGGGACTCAGCAGCCTGTTTCTGCTCCTGTGTTGATATTGGCCCCCCCCTTCCAGGATATGCTGGAACCTACCGTTACTTTGCCAGCAATTCTTGCACCCCCCAAATGGATCTTTTTCCTAGAGACACACTAGTTAAATATAGCCATTCACTGGAATGAATCAATATCAGCTTTTCAGTCCATCATCCAACTAATTTATGCAGTATTTATCTTTCCAAAGATCTGGTGATCTTTTTAAAAAATATTTTAATAAATGCCAAAATTTACAATACGATGAGAAGGAAGATATGGCTGCCTCTTCTGACCAGGTAGGACCTGCTGCTGAAACCCCTGAAGGTCACTCACATACAGAAGCAGCTCCACAGTTGGTCCCACATGGACCCAGAAGGCTCCTGGCCCCATGAACGTTTCACCTCCCCCTTTGTTCTCCTGGCCTCCCAGCAGCCCCAGCGCTGAAGCTCTCTTTCCGTGGGCCCACAGCAGCCCTGCTCCACTCACCTTCCGCCTTCATATAGTGCACTGAGTAGGCAATCACTTTGTCAGAATTATACAGTGGCCTCTCCCAGGCCAAGAGAATGGCTGAGCTCGACACGGTTTCTGCATGGACACTGCAAGGCGCGCTGGGCCGGTCTTCAGAGAGAACCACTGTCAGGCGTGCCCTGGCAAGGACAGAGCCCTGGCTGTTCTCGGCCATACATTGGTAGATGGCATCATCTTCAGGGATGATCTGGTTGATAACCAATTTACTGGAAAGATGAAAAGAGAAGGCATTAGAAGGGAGCCAAATCAGGCAGGCAGGTGAGAAGCAAAAGATGCCTCAACCAGATAAAGAGAAGGCCGGTTCATAAGTGCGTGAGTCAACCAGGCCTTTAAGCCTTGCCCACAGAGCAGTGCTGGGAAGGTGGTTGTTATGTCCTGGGCCTGCTGAATCATTCAGCAGGCTCAGAAATGTTGAAAAGGGTCCTGGGCAAACCACAAGGCTGCCCGGGACCAGACTGGCTGTTTCCAGCCTTGCGCACATGCCAAGGTGCAAAAACAGCCTTGCGCACATGCACAAGGTGCAAAAACAGCCTTGCATTCATTGGCTGATGCTGGCCTTCGCAAGGACACTATAAAAGGCCTGCGCGCCATTTTTTCTGTTGCTGTTTGTTGGTGAATGAATAAAGAAGACTTGCTGTTCTCACTATTCATTTCCTTGTAATGCCTTTAACCCACAAATTTAACAGTGGTGACGAAGGTGAGATCGCTGCAAGCAAGATTACCAACAGAAGAAGATAGGATTCACCAGGGAAGTCCTGAAGCATTGGGGAAAGTTCGGCATCCAGAATCGCGACTCTGTCTGCCAATACAGAATCGCTGGAGGTGAGCTCAGCAGAAAGACCCCTTTCCAACAAAAGGTTTGCAGCAAAGGCGTTGACGAGGGTTGCAGAAGGCTAAGATGTCTAAGATAGACTGGTTGTCAGACTCTGATATTTCCCACCCAGAGCATTGGAACTCATACGTGGCGTGGGTGGAGAATTACTTCAGAGTCAATCAGATAAGAGAAGACGGCCTTAAAGCCGCTACCTTGCTTTGTGTTTGTGGAGAAGAAACATTTGACATAGCAGAGAATCTGGTGGCCCTGGTGCTTTTGGAGTCAGTGTCTTATTGCAGATTTGAAGAACATGCTGAAAGAACATTTCTAATCTAAACTTTCAGTGATGCTTGGCGATACGCGTTCGAGCAGAGGGACCAGAGGCCTGGTGAGTCTGCTGTGGACTTTATTGCTGCCTTAAGGCAAGCAGTGAGGCCTTGTGAATTCAAGGATCTGAAAGAGAGGCTGTGGGATCATTTCGTTTGTGGCCTAAGAAGTCGTGAGCTGCAGCAGAAGATCTTCGCCAAGGAAAATGTTTCGTTTCAAGATGCCTTGAGAGAGGCTGCAGCTGAAGAAGCAGCGGGCGGCGCTGTGAAGACCTTGCGGCTCGCCAGAAATCCTCCAGCCACCATTACTGTCCATCAAGAGGTCACTCGAGAAGATCCAGAACAGGATCCTGAAGAGGTGGTGGATAGGCTGCACCAGTCAGCGGAGAGGAGGCCGAAGGAGCGTCCAGACAAGGCCCCAGCATCTCCCCGGTGTTTTGCGGTGTGGAAGACGCCACAAGCGCGCTGACTGCAGATTACGCTCCGCCATTTGCCGGGCATGTGCCAGGCAAGGCCACATTGCCTCCGTCTGGGTCGCCAGAAGGTCCAGCCTCAGGAAGAATTGCTTCAGAAAGGTACCAGAGTCCCCAGCCAACATAGGGTGAGTTTCTGCACGTTGCACAGAAGCATTTTAAGGACAGGAACACATAAGCCACTTTAAAAAAAGCTTCACATTGACATGAAGTTGCAGGGGGTTCCCTTATCAATGGAGTTGGACACAGGGTCCACTCTATCGATAATTTCTCATGACACCTTCAAAAGGATTTGCAGCAGTAGTGGCCTACGAGTAAAGCTCAGGCCATCGAACTTCATTCTCACTGACTTCCAGAATTCCAGAGTCAGCGTGAAGGGGGAGGCCAAGCTCAAGGTGCAGCGTAAGGCTTTTGAAGGCCTACTAGATGTGGTGGTAGTTGGGGGTGATCGCACGAGTCTCATTGGACTCGATTGGTTCGAGGCTCTTGGAATCCAAGTGACTGGGCTTCACAGCAGGCAAACGTCAGGCCTTGCAGAAGTCTGCAAGGAGTTTGCTGATGTGTTTAGCCCAGAGCTTGGCTCATACAAGAGGCCTCCTATTGCCTTACGTTTAGACCCAGCTATCACACCCATTAGGATTAAGCCTTAGAAGGATGCCTTTTGCTCTCAAAAACAAAACTGATGCAGAGCTGGACAAGCTGCTCCAGCAGGGCATCTTAGAACCTGTGGACTCTAGTCCATGGGAAACCCCCATTGTAACGCCTCTGAAGGCTAATGGAGAAGTCCGAATTTGTGCAGACTATAAATGTACACTGAACAAAACGCTGCAACAGCATGCATATCCAGTGCCTGTGGTGAGCCACATTCTGGCCTCCCTCAAAGGGTGGCAAATCTTTGCAAAACTTGATTTGGCACAGGCCTACCAACAGTTACCTGTTGATGAGGCAACCGCTGAGGCTCAAACAATTGTAACGCATCGGGGAGCCTTGTGATTATATTCTTGTACATATTAAACAATGGATGAGTGGTCTGCCTGTGTGCAGGCATGATATATAACAACAACAACCTGCCAATTGAACACATGTATGTGTGCTGCTATAACGATAAAGGTACTTATTGTTTTATCTAGGGGGGAGGGGTGTTATGTTCTGGGCCTGCTGAATCATTCAGCAGGCTCAGAAATGTTGCAAAGGGTCCCAGGCAAACAACAAGGCTGCCCAGGACCAGACTGGCTGTCTCCAGCCTTGTGCGCATGTGCAAGGCATGAAAACAGCCTTGCATTCATTGACTGATGCTGGCCTTTGCAAGGGCACTATAAAAGGCCTGCACGCCATTTTTTCTGTTGCTGTTTGTTGGTGAATGAATAAAGAAGACTTGCTGTTCACACTACTCGTTTCCTTGCAATGCCTTTAACCCGCGAATTTAATAGTGGTGATGAGTGCTCCTGCCATGCCATTACTCTGCTCATCAGATTCCACTTAAACAGAGTAGCGTTTCTCATGCACCTCTTGAACAGAACCCTAAACTGAGGGAAGGCTGTTCCGATGCTCCCAAGAGCAGGCCCAGTGCTCCTGCGCTGCATATCTGCCCCTCGCCTGGGCAGGACCACCCCTTCTTGGCAGGACCAACCAAGCGGCCTGCTTCCCCACCTGCTGTAGGTCTTGATTCTGCCGTTGGAATGGATTTTCCGGCCATTCTTCAGCCAGGATATCTTGGGTGTTGGAATGCCTTCTGCCTGGCAGGCAAAACGGGCTGTGCCAGCTCGGGGCCTGGTCAAGCTTTCTGGCCACTCCACAAAAGCAGGGGGGGCTGTAAGAAACAGAAAGCGGGATCCATTTCGCCTTCTCCCTTTCTAAAACACTCTCAACAAGTATTTCAAACTGTACATCCCTGGGACCCAGGCCTATTTCTTACAGATGCTCCTTAGAAAGCCTGATCCGCCTAGGCCCAAGGAAGCCTTTGCAACCCCCTTTGCCACAGAATGTGGCTTGAAAGCTCATCCCAGATCCCTTCTCCTGGGCCTCTCCAGCCCATCAGCAGAAGAGATCCTGGGGCCCCATGCAAACAGTGGGGTCCCACCCTGCCCAGAGTTAAACCTCCTCACCTAGCACCAGTAGTGTTGCCACTGCAGTGGTGAAGTTGCGTGTGCCAGGGATTGTAGCACGGCAAATGTACACACCAGAATGTTGTACCTTCACATCCGAGATCATGAGGTTCCCATTTCCAAGCACTCGTGTGTTGAAAACATCAATGGACTTGTGGTCTGTTTTGAGAGAGAGATTTCAGACGTCTGCTCCGGGCTGCCTTTTCCCCTCTAAAATCTCTGTGAAGTGGAATCCCAGGCATCCATGTCAAACCTCTGGAGAAATGCCAGCAGACCTCTAACTCCCTTGATAGCAAAGGCTCTGATTCACGGCCTTGGCCTCTTCCCCATTGAACAGCCTGCTACTCCTGCTTCTGATGCTGTGTGCATCAGGATACACAAGGACTGCACAACCAGCTGATCTTGCAATGTCAAGAAGCATTTAGCAGAAGATAAGCAGTTTTTGGCTTTCTATCCCTAATGGACTCTTTTCAGTTAGCATGGATGGCGCGGGAGCTTCTGCCACAAGTGACACTGAGATGCCCACCAGCTGGGAAAAGCTGGTCATGCCTACTATCTGCCAGAAACGACCGTTCTCTCTAATGTAATCTTTCCTTTCCAACTTTAGGGGCATCGACTGAGAACTTAAAGGGACAATTTCCCTTTTCATATGCCAACCTGTGAGCAGCAACAACGAGTGTGGCTCACTCAAAAGGGTTTTCCCACTTATTCTCCCTCATGCAGCCTGCATTTCATTTCCCCACAGCTGGAAGCCAAAGAGCCACTGTGGACAGTCTACAACTCACCAAGGCGACTCCAGGACACAATTGGTTTTGGATTCCCGATGGCCACACATTCAAAAATGACTGTTTGGTGGAGAGAAGCTGTCATATTTTGGGGACCAGCTATAATGGACGGCTTATGGAAGAGCTTTGTATTGGTAGCTATTTAAAAAAAGCATACAACAGAAATGTGTTGTTCACACACGTCAAATACGAATAATATTAAGCCTTAGAAATGAAATTATGGAGGGAAGCACTTTGGTGAAGACCCTTTTTCACCTGATATGCCGGGACTCTGAACATCACTGTTTGCTGGCAGCAATGTTTGAAAAGTACCAAGATTTTCTGGATACCTGGAACAACAGTGAGTGTTGCCTCGCCACTCCTCCGCCGGCCAACAACTGTTGTAGCAACACAACGGTAACTCCCTGCATCTTTTTGCTCAACACTATAGATCTGTAGCACTCCAGATGGCAGCACAGTTATCCTGGAAGGAGAGAATGGCAGTAGGAAAGAAAGTCCATCTGTGCTTCCCTGGGACCTGGCTTCCCCTCCCTGCCAGGGCCTCTGCAAGCCAGCTGGGCTACTTTGGAAGGGGACCCTGGGGCCACCCCCACCCCCCACTGCTGGAATAGTTCAGGCTGGGGAGGCCGCAAAAAGGAATCAACATTTTGGAAGGCAGAATCGTATCCTGAAGTTGCACACAAAGCATGGCCACATTTTCTCAGCACTGGCCTCAAATGTCACCCTTTCGTTTTCTCAAAACCAAAATAAGAAACATCTGTCTGAAACTCGCAACTGCACCTTGTGAATGGTGCTGCTTTTGCACTTCAGCAAGATTGGAGAGTCACCTCACGGCCAAGACGGGTGGCAGATTCAGGCCCAAGGAGAGACCTGCTACAGGACAGGTTGAAAGGGAGACGTCCCATGTCCCACCCTCTGAGATTTAGAGGGGCCTACGAGAAACCCTAAAACCTTACCTGTCCATCTCCATTAGCAGTGCTGTCCCATTCACCTCCCAGGTGATGATGGCTGGAGGATGGGCCGGGATTTTGCAGGCAAATCTAGCCACACCCCCTTCCTGGACCTCCGTGGGGAGAGGCTGGACTTCAAAAGCAGAGAGGGCTGCAAGGAGAGGGAAGAGGAGAGGCTGAGCCCCAATGGGGAAGGGCTGACCTCCACATTTCAGTGCATTTAAGAAAAGCCAGCAGCACAACGTATCTGGTTAGCTTGCGGTGACAGGAGTCCCAGGAGCCCTTTGCCTCCCCTGCCCTGCCAGGAGCCTTATCAGCACAGCTAAATTGTGCCTCAATAAACTCCAGTGCTGCTGATAAGAGGGAGCCTTATCAGCAAGGTGCTCCTGGGGTCAACTGAGCAAGCAGGAGCAGCTTTGCCTGCCTGGAGTCTCTCTAGCTTCTTTGCTGAACAACCAACTTGTTTGCCCTCTTGGTAAAGAAATGCACCAGTCCTCCACAGTGAAGAAACATAAAACTATGGTTGCAGTCCCCTTTTCCCATCATGAAAGGGCTGCAAGCCCCCTCCCACCCACCCTCCTTTCTCCTATTACACCGCACAGAGAAAATTAACCCTTTAAGTAAGCATCGCATTACTCTCATTGAGAGTCACTAAGAGAGTGCCATGAAAGAACATTTCCTATGACAGAGCAAAGGAGGGGTGCTTGCCTTGGAACCCCTCTCCCCATCCAGCAATGCAGAAGTCCAAGAGGGCTCTGGTCCAGAAGGCTCTGGCACAGCATCGCCTAGGTATTACCGGCACTCCAGAAATTGTCAGCGGAAGGAGGGTTGTGCAGCACCTCCAATGCATCTCTCTCTCTCTCATATGCACAGACACACAGGAAGCACCCAGCTATAGTAGAACCAGCCTTCTGAAAGGAAGGCAGCTTTGAACCATCATGGAACAGAAGGTAAGTCTAAGGGCGATGGCTATCATGTGGGAGTGGAGCTGGCTAGGCAACCAAAGGGGACGATACGCCAGAAGAGCATCCTGAGAAGCAAGGACTCTGCGGAGACCCCCCTCCCTTCCGCCCATCTTGCTCAACTGCAGCACAGTTGCCAGAAGTGTGAATGGTGTGTGTGTGTATATATGCTGAGAAACACATGGATCAAAGCATGACAGACTGGTTTTTCAGCATTGTGTTTCCCTTGGAGAGGTGTAGAGGCATAAATCTGTCTTGCTGGAGAGACGGACACAAAGCTTTCCTGGATAAAGAAGAAGGGGCATTCCAGATGAGGGAGGGTCCCAACCATCTGTCTCTCCTGCAAGGCCCTTAGCAGAGGCTGCTCCAGAAAGGTCTCACAGCCACAGGGGGGCTGAAGCACAAGAAGCAGGGCAAGCTCCGGGGTGCCACCTACCAAATAAATTAAAGGAGCTGTGCCCAAGGGATACCAATGGGGGGGTTCCTTGACACAGTCCCCAGAGTGCCCTCAGGGACCCCCATGTGGCAAATACTGGCTCCAACAGCAATGTGTAAAAGGGAGGGGATTCTGAGCCCCCATATCTAGTGTCACCCTCTACAGAAGCTGAAAAGCCAGCCAGCCACTGAGATCCTCGGGCCAAACCTGAAAAGAAAGGAGCCCACAGAGCCAGGCAGAGCTGGCCTGCTGACCGGTGGGGTTGGTCTCCCCCAGGGCCTTGTTCCTGCACAGCAAAGTGAGCAAAGCTCCTCCCATCACAGCCTTTCATGGGCTGACTTCTT
The DNA here is from genome assembly GCF_016545835.1 of Crotalus tigris. Lineage (NCBI taxonomy): Eukaryota > Metazoa > Chordata > Lepidosauria > Squamata > Viperidae > Crotalus > Crotalus tigris. Next base: position 295,806 of record NW_024096608.1, read on the forward strand.
CCAAATGGCCAGAATCCAACAACTCCCCCCCCCCATCAAGGGCTCATGGTCAGGGAAGGCAGAAAGGGTCTGGTCCCACAGATAACCTGTTCCCCACACCAGGCTTTGCAGTACTGCAGGCTAACTCACTGCTCACTGCCAGCAGTTCGATCCTGCTCAAGGTTGACTGAGCCTTTCACCCTTCCAAGGTTGGTAAAATGAGAACCCAGATTGTTGGGGGTAAGATACTGACCCTGTAAATCACTCAGAGAGTGCTGTAAAACACTCTGAACCAGTATATAAGTCTAAGTGCTATTGCTATTGCTATCCTTTGGAAGCGAAGGGCAGGAAGCATCCAGCGCCTGCCAGAGCAGGCATGTAGGTAGGCTTTCAACGGGAGAACATCTCCTGGGCAACCTTTCCATGCAAGTAAAGCAGGGCAAGATGTGCAGGGGGCCTGGGGAGGGGGTGGGCAGATTCAGGGGGCAGCATTTCTGCAGGGTTGGCCTCCAAGCAAAAGAACAGAGGACAGGGAGCACTGCCCTCTTGAAACCCAAACCAACCATCTCTTTGTAGAGCTGGAGAAAAGGAGGCCCACCCTAAATCTTCTTTGACAACAGGCCAAGCTGGGCAGGGCCCTGGTGACCCCGAGCAACCCCCTCCTCTGCATCGCCCCTCCTCTACTGAGCAGATGAATAGCCTTCCTCAGCAATGTCTCCCTCCCCCAACAAAAGAATGTGAATCTGGGCACTGGAGGAAAGTGAGGTCAGCTGCTCCTGCTGCTGCGCTGGCCGCTGGCCGGAGCAGGACAAGTAGCTGCCTGGCGCTTCCAATTGTGGCCTGAGCTTCCAGAGGTTGGCTGGGAACCCTGGCAACGCTCCCCCTGGCCCATGGGAATGCTGGGCGCACTGATGTCCCGGTGGGCTCTGTGTGGCCAGGCAGCTTTTGTCTCCCGCAACCAGACCAGCAGTTGAGGGTGAGGTGGGGACTTTAAGCCAAGAAACCCTCCTCAAAGGACACAGTTTTAGTTGGTTTTAGTTGCAAGCACATTCGTTTTGCCTGTGCATACATTAGGGCCTAATTAAAACTGGCCCTTCCTTTGATCTAGAAAGGAACGAGGTTTGTGTTGATATTGCAAGGGCTGAAGAGTAAACTAAGATAAGCCTTAATGGGGATGAAGAAGCAACCTTTTTGCAATGTTCTGAAGCAACCAGTTAGAAATTTCCTGCCCTGCAGTGCGAATTGCTCCTGTCCAGAGCACCTATCAGCCAATAGCCTAAGCTAGGAGTCCCCAACCCCTGGTCTGTGGACCAGTACCGGGCCGCAGCATGCCAGCAACCGGTCCACACAATCAAGCAAAGCCCCATCCGCGGGATGCAGGCAGCACACAAAACCACGCACCCTCTGGTCCACAGAAAAACCTGAGAACCGGTCCCCAGTGCTCAAAAGGTTGGGGACCTCTGGCCTAAGCAACACCCTCAACCCAGCAGCCTTGTTCATTTCTGTCTTTTTCCTCCAACAGGTTTTGAATTAAGGTTCTCGATCTCCAAACTCAAACATCTATAAACAAATCAGGAATATTCTTCCTTCCTTCAGGGTAACCCGTAATGTGAATTTTGGATTTATAATAAGGAACACATTTTTTTTCAGTTTGGGAAACTGAAAGACAACTTTATACTTCTCTAGGACAGAGGTCTCCAACCTTTCTCAGTTGGCGGATCAGAGGGAAAGAGAGGGGAAGCATTTTATGCATGCTAGCACCACCCCATTTTCACTGTGTGGTGCCCCATTTTTGCTGCACGGTACCCAGTTTGCACCGCAGCAGGCTAGAGTGAGTGAGGGTGAGTGCACGCACACTGGCCAGCAGGCCACGGCCTGGTAGTGGGCCATGGTGCATAGGTTAGGGACCTCTGCTCTAGGAAACTACAGAGTTGGAGGTACAGAGGCTTCCGCTGAAATGAAGACAGCGGACGAGGAGAGCTTTTGTTCGGGGGGGGGGCTCTTCTCCCAACTGCCCTCCCAGTGGAGGATAGGCACCTGTCTTCTTTAGGCAGCCCCTAGTTTACAATAAAGGAGGGGCATTTTAAAGATCCTACAGCACCAAACCATAAGGAAGGATCCTACATCTCCACTGGGTTCTCCATCTGAATGGGAGGGTCCATGTGGGCTCCTGGACAGAAAGCTCTGACCTTTGACCTGGGTTTGGGGTAGCAAAAGATTTGCTCACAAATGTGTAACTGGGCAGCAGAAATCAATCCCAGAAAAGATCCCCAGACCCCCTTGTTCCAAGGGCTGCGCCTCCTCCTCTTCTTTTTTGCTCAAGGACAGACGGGGTCAACTCCCTTTACAGAGCTGCCTGCTTAGATGCTCCACTCCACTCTGCTCTACCCAAACCTCAAAAGCAGCTTCTTCAGGAAGGACCATGGGGCGCTCCCCGAACCCTGTCAAGCTGCACCCCACGAAGATACAGAGATGCACACAACCTTTGAAGGAGTCGAGAGGTGGAGAATATCCTGCACCGAGCCTTGTGCCAAATGGGTAGAGCAAATCTTCAGAAAATCTTTCCCCGCATCCTGCATTGTCCTTGGGTGCCACTTGGGAGATGCCCGCTCCTTCTGTCACCTTTCCAGCCTGATGCCATATTTTAGATCCCCAGAAGGCCAAAGGCAACGAGGCCCAGCGTGGTGCCCAACAGTTCCTTCATGCACCCTTAAAGGGTCCTTTGCGGCTTGCGCTTGGGCCAAAAGCAGGAATACAGACCCCCCCCCCAGCAGCCAAACTGTTCCCCAGCCAATGGGAGAGAGGCCAAAAATGTTTCAAAGGCGGCTCTCTAACAGGAGCCTAGAGGGGCTTTCCCTGGGCCAGACCAGGAGCTTGTAAGCAAAGTCCATCCTCAGGTGGGAACCCAGTAGTTCCTCCCTGACATATTTTGCCTCTTGTCTTTTTTTCACAGAATATTGTAAAGGAGGAAGCTCACAACAGCTGCCCTTCCTTTGTCTTGCAAGGGCGCTCATTGCCACTAGCCACTAGCGACTGAAAAAAGGAAACAACCCTAAAGTGTTTAACACATCTTAGCACAAAGTAAACACCAGCTGTCACCCAATGTAAGAATCTCTCTGCTGTTCTCCCAAAAAGGGACCATCCCAAGGCTCTGAAGCAGTCCAGGCAAAGAGCCGTTCTCTGCTTAGCAGCTGGGCCTTCAGGGGCTGACACCAGCTCTATAAATAATGTCCAAGAAAGACTTTCCACCTGGAACAGCTCATCCCCATGTGGCAGCTAAGGCTCCCAGCTATCCTCCCCAGATGTGGGAACCTGCCGCTCAGGTCCAAACCACTCACTGCTCCCTGACAAATGCTCCAAGACAACCCTCTGTGCCAAATAATTGACACAAAGAGTGGCAGCCCAACAGCTGAGCTGACACCTCTCACAACTGCTGGAGTTCATCTCCCATGCTGCTCCACTATGGCTCACCAGCCACAACAGCTGGTTGCACACAACGCCCTGAGCCCAGCACATACCACCTGACAGCAGATTGTCACGAAGCAACCAAATAGTGGAACTTTTTGCTTGGAACAGAAGATGCCAGCAGCTTCCCAAGTGGGTAACCCTGGACAAGAGAAGCAATTTCCAACAGCCCTCATAACGTTGCAAACAAGATGGTGCTTAGGAAAATGAAAGACAAAATCTTCAAAGGTGTGGCTGATCACATGGGGCAGCACATGTCAAGTCTGCCATAAATCCAATCAGGCTGGAATTTCTGCTACTTAAGGCTGCTTCTTTCTGAAGAACGCCAGAACAGCCAGAACTTCTCGCTTGGTCCTGATGGCTTCTGATCCACTCCTGACAGCTTTGCCTCCATGGTAGCCAGAGAATTTGGCACCTTCTTTGGCAAAGTCCAGGTCTCAAAGGAGCTCCCGTGGACCAGCAGATCTGCCTTTATCCCTACCTTCCAGCAGGCAAACCTGCAGCATCCAATGCCACTTGCTAACAGGTTTTGCATATTGACCCAGCAGTGCAATGTACAGCTCTGAATGGGTTAATGAGGAACATTTGTGCCTGCCATGGCAAGGAGCCCATTCACAAGATGGGGGGGGGGGTAGCCCAAATTAGATTTGAGGATGCTATACTCTCCTTACCATTGAGTCCAACACTCCTCTTTTGTATGGGCAGCTGCTTCACCTTCTCTTCCCAGCAATGGTTTTTGTTCTTTCTTCAGCTTCTTATTCTTTCTTTGCACAGACAAAAGCAATTCCCGGGTGGATGGATGGGAGTCAAGGCAAAAACTCAGCACTGGGGCTCACTGCACAATGGGCACCAATGTCACAGCCAGAAAGCCTACGCTTCTTCCCATCCCTCTGTTGACTGCAGCTGAGCACCCAAAACAGACAACCCGTTGATTGGGTCTTTACTTAGGTGAAGATGACTAGTTATTAAGGCTGGAAATAATCAACCCCAGTTTAAAGCTGGGCCAGCAAAGCCACCCAAGAAAAACAGTGCCAAATTGAAGCCAAGGTAACTGCTGGGGGGCTTCTGCAGAAGTGGGCAGGAACTGTCAACCCAACCCCTAGCTTGCCTTCAGACATGCCCCTTGGTGACTGACGCCCCGGTCCTGTGGGGAACCAAAAGGCCCAGCTGTTAAACAGGGAAAGGGGTCCAGGAAGTCCTTTTGGCCCTTGCAGGAAGCCAACAAATGCAGAGGGGACTGAGTCCCAGGACCTCACAAGGCAACCCGAGGAGCGGGAACCATCCTCATCTGGTGAAAATAAGCTACGGGAGCATCTTTTTGTCTTTCAGCCTTACTCTTGTTCCACCACCCAGACTAACCAGGATTTGTTTATGCAAACCAGAAGCCAGGGACAAATCCTGGGTTAGTCTTCTGCAGTTAACATGTGTGTTAGAGGAATGTTTAACTAGGCAAACTTATCCTTATGGAAACTAATCAAGGAGAGAAGCAACCTAGAACTAAGGAGAAACTTCCTGACAGAACAATTAACCTGCCTCCAGAAGCAGTGAATGCTCCAGCACTGGAAGGTTTTAAGAAGAGACTGGACTGCCATTTGTCCAAAATGGTATAGGGTTTCCTGCCTGAGCAGGGGGTTAGATTAGATGACCTCCAAGGTCCCTTCCAACATCATCATCGTTACTGGTGCCCGAGGCCAGACCAAAGGAGGCAACCCACCCCCACTCCTGGGCCCGTCTCTCTCTCCCAGAGGGGCCCAGACCTAACCTTCATTTATTGTTTCTTTCATTTACTTATATCACACTTTTTACAAATAACTCAAGGCGGCAAGCACCTCCAGCACATCTTCCTCCCCGTTTGCTCCATAACAGCAACCCTGAGAGGCGAGTTGGGTTGAGAGAGAGTAAAATGTTGTTATTTCTACACCTGTGAACAGGAATTGCAAAGCCATTTAGAAATGTAGTAAAAATAAATGAATCTGACAATTTCAAGCCTCTCTTCCTCTATCTGATAAACAGCTGTTTTGAAATAATTTCAGAAGAGTTTGCAATGTTCAGGGGGCCGGATTCTTGTTTAGGCTGAGTCCTGCCTGCTGAAATCCCAGGGCGGGGGCTGGCCTCAAAAATGTCAGGGCACGGGGCAGGGGCTGGCCACTTGCCTCCTCTTAGTTAACAGGGCAGGCAGAGCCAGGGCTGGCCTCAACTTCAAACAAGCGGCTGGTTTAATCTTCTTCCATCTTCTTCTGATGATATTATCATTTTACCCTCACTTGGTGCCTCACAAAGAAAATGTAGAGGAGGAACCTTCTCCCCCTCAATTATCCTGTTGTGTATTAGAAGCTACATCTACCTCCCCCCCCCATGCTATTAGCTTTGGCCCAGTTACTATCTTATCTTTGGAATCCTCTGTAAAAGGGGAAGGTGAGGACTGCTGGAGAAGCAGTCTAGATGCGAGACCCATTCTTTCCTGCACCCAGCCCTCATGGCCTCTGCAGAGACCTTGCCATCCGCTTTGATGGTCTTTCAAGATAAGATGGGGGGGTTGTGGCAGGGGGGAGACTGCTGTACACATTCGGACCCTGCATTCCTCAGGAACAATTCAGGGCAATCACTGACTTTGCAGAGGAGTTGACATGAAAAGCTCCAGCCTGTGAATGAGGTCATCTGCTCTTTATCACAAGGGTAAACCTCATCCTGGTCAGTTTCTAACCTTTTAACCCAGTGAATTCTTAATTTGCACATGAATAATGGAATGGTTGCAGAGAGTGCAACAAAACTCCACTTCCTGGCTAATTTTCTAGGCTCCTTCTACGTTGGGTTTTAAACTCTATGGCAGATTAAAGTGTTAGATTTCCAAAGGCAGCACCCAGAATTGCACTCTGAAACCCAAGGCACAGCTAAAAGGCCTAAACAAGGAGGGGGGGGGGCACCCGCCATGCTTCCCCAGAGGAAGGGAAGAGCAGGAAGGCCCCTCCTTCACCCACTGAGGATGTGGGGGTTCAGCTTAGCTACAAAGAAGAAAGTTGTTTTGTTCTTCAAGGCTGTAAAGCCATTAAAGACCAGGGAAAACTCTTTCCTCTCAGCACAAAATGCTGGGAATTCACTCACCCATCCCCCAAAGACCCTTGCAGCAGACAACAGGTAACGTAGCTTAATTCCCATTGTAGAAGTTACGAGCATCAAAGTTTGGACATGCATTTTAAGCACAAAAAAAAAAGACCATTCAAAACATTCGAACACTATCAGCCTTCTCACGTTCAGGAAGAGTGTTTTTATCATCAGATGCGGAGCTCCAAATTGCTTAGAAATAATAAGAAGTCGCAACAATGCAACACCCCCTGCTTGATGTCCTCCAGACATACCTAGGAGAAGGACTCTCACAGCTGTAGGACATCAATCAAGTCCAAGGCAGAAGACCTCAGGGAGCAAAGCTGCCAAGCACAGCTGGAGAATGCCAAGAAGGCTGTGGGCACAGGGAGGCAAGTGAACTTTGGAGTTGGCCAACTGACACCCCAAATGTGTCCTATTGTGCACTTGCCTTCCCTGGTGCCTCTGAAAAGCTGAGGCAAAAGTCGGGAGGGGGTCTCCTTTATGCTCTCTCTCGAGTACAGTGTGCTGCTGCTGCCCATTACTGAACACACCACATACAGTCACCCCAATAACATATTTTCTCAGTTCCTAAAAGCATAGAATAAATGTCCTTTCACCCCAGTATCCCCCAGACTTCTCCCCCAGTCACTACTAGGTTTAGTAGAAGCAGCTCCCAGGGAAGATCCTACTGAAGAAGAGACACCCCCTCCCCGAAAAGTACAGCTCTGTTGCCAGATCAAAGAGGGAAATGTTGCTGCTGGACCTTCCCTTCATCAACACCTTCCCCCTTTCCGGCCTGACACTGCCATGCTGATGGCAGGAAGGATGCCCCCCTGCTGCCCCATGCTGCACTACTTGGAAGGAGGGTGCTGGGTGAAGGGTCCTTCCTCCAAGCATTGGCATGCTCACCCGTGTGCCCTTCGGGCAAAGAGCTCCCTGGTCATGGAGCAGCTGGGGAAAGGATCTGCTGGAGGGCACAAAGGAATTCCCAAGATTGTTTCCTGCAACTCCTTTTGAGACACAAAGCAAACAGGGTAGCAAACACAACCATAAAATAGTGCCTTAGGACTGCTCTGCCGGAAAAGTGTGCAACCGCCATACCTAGTTTATTTCTTGAATTATTCTGCACCACCACTTGGAAATGGGGAATACCTTTAAGCTGAAAATGTAATTAGAATAAAGACCAGGCATGTAAAAACAGTCCTGCAGCAATGGGGTTGCAGGCTCAATACAGCATTTCTTGCAACAACAGGCAGATTCTACCCAGAGACCCTGAAGGCATCTTTGGTCCCACCCACCTCACCTGCCTTACAGACAAGCAGAGAAAATGCAGGAAGATTGAGAAGTTAACCTATCACAAGATCTTAGCCATTCTCTTGTGGAAGCACCAAGTTGCTTAACCAGCAAAGGATATATCAAAGGACCATTCTGCTTTTCACAGCTTGTGGGAAGGGGCAGAGAAACATTTTGTGGCCAAGCATGGTCTTCCCAAAAGTCAGCAGGGGCCTCTTTTCTGCCCTGGGGTCAGCCAGCCAGCCAGCCTGCCAAGGAGCTCTCTTCCTCAGCAGCTCAGCAATAGAGGTAAAGGCTCAAATGCTTTGAAAGTGCCACACGATGCCAATAAATCAACAAATACTGACTGACCACAATACTTTGGAGAGTTTTTAAAATCAATTTGTGGAATAAGCCACAAACCATGATTCAGAGATCACAAGCCAGGGTTCACACAACTTATTTGCCAATAAGCCAACTGTGGAAGCACAGCATAACCTTCCAGGTGCTTAAAAACTAAGCAGCCTCCCATGACATCGACTATGGGAGCCAAACTTGCTGCCTCATGGAGGGGAAGCAGCTGTTTGCCTCCACCTAGAAGAAGCAAAGGTGGGTGGCATGGAGGAGAAAACCCAGCCACTCTCAGAGTATGGAACACACCTGCTTTTTCAAAGCACCCAGGACCAGAGCCTCCCTGATGTGCTGGAACTGGCCATCAAAGGAAACTTACTTGCAAACGTGAGATGCGCTTTCTGGCTGAGAACAGCGCCGTGTTTATTCAGGGCCAAGCACTGATAGACTCCTTCATCCAGCCTTTCGCCTGGCTTGCTGCTCTCCAGCTCACAGATGTATAAAGAGCCATTGGACAGAGAGTGGATCTGTTCATTTTCAGAAACTTTAACCCCATTTCTGAGCCATGTGATGGTGATGGGGACCTCACCACGTGCTAGGCAGTCAAAAACCACGGCTTGCTTTCCGGCAACAGTCACATCTTGAGGCTCTTTCACAAAAAACAGTTCACTAAAGCTCCTTATCCCTACGAGAGCAAGAAAAGGAAAATGTGAGCAGGAAAATGCTCTTTTTGCCAGAGGCCTTTTATTCTGTTTTCAGCCAAACATCAGGTGCCACACTTTGGCCCACAGAACTGACCAGCCTCCCTCCCTCCGGGGCAGGCAGGGGCATCTGGGGGGCAGGAAGAGGGCTGGGCCTTCTGCGGCCCCCGCAAAGCTTCTCCTCCTCCTCAGGACCCTCGGCAACATCCACCGGCAGAACGGCGATCCAAAGCCAGTCGCACCTTGAGCTGCCCTGGAGGGGCCTTCAGGGCAGGGGAGGTGCAGGGCGGCCCGACAGCTCCTGAAAAGCGGCGCCTTCTGGGGGGGGGGACCAAGCCCACGCCGCAAGCAGGGCCGACCGCCCGAGCTTCCGTTGTGGAAGGAGAAGTTGGGGCGCGGGGCCACCCGCCGGAGAGGCTTTGCGGGCGGAGAGGGCAGCCAGCCGAAAGCAGCGTACCGCTCCCAGCAAGCCCAGCCGGCCGAGGCCCGATTCTTCGAGAAACGGGGCAGGGACCGGGCGGCAGCGGGCGGGCGGCGCTCTGGGCTGCCCGGATCGGCAGGAGCTCCCAGCAGAAGCGCGCTCTACCCGTCGGGGCTAGCCAAGTGCCGCCCCTCCCGCCAGTACGCACGTGCGCCCAGCGAGCCGGCTCGTGAGCAGCGGCCGCGGCCTCGCCTCCCCTGGGTGGCTGCCGGAGCCCGGCCAGATGCCGGGAAGAAACTCACCTGGGAGGGCGGCCAGCAGGAGGAGGGCGGCGGCGGTGGCGAGGTCAAGGCTCCGGCGGGGCGCCATTTAGCAGCAAGCAACCGCGGACTCTTCGGGCATCGCCCTATCCGGCCGGCCAGCCGCGCGCACCCCGCGCTCCACGGGCCGAATGGCTTCCCTGGTGCGGCCGGCCCCTTTCTCCTCTCCGGCCGCGCCCGGACACAGAGCGGGGGCTGGCGCGCGCCGACAGACGGCCACACAAAAGCGGGGAGGGGCGCTGCGAGGCCGCCGGAGCAGGGCAAGCCGGCCCGTGCGGAGGGCGCGAGGCTCCCCGGACGCGCCGCGGGTCCGGCGCCACTTTTGCGCCACTCGCCATTGGCCCTCGGCGCGGCCGGGGAGGGGCGAGCGACCCCCTGATCGCCCCTCCCCCCGAGGCCGGAGCAGGCACCTGAGGTCAGAGGCGCCTGGCGGGAGGCGCGTCCCAGCTGTCGGCCGCGCGCACTCGCCGCCTTTCCCTGTCCGGCCTCGCATCGCTTGAAGGGCGGAGGGAGGCGACGCGCGCAAACCCCCCCCCCCGGCGGAGGCGCCGCGTCCACTGAGGGCGAGAACGGGCGCGACGGCCGCTGGCTCCTCCGACGCCCAGCCGGTTTACAACGCGGCTTCGGGGTCCTCGAAAGCTCCGCCATCCGCCCGGTTTGTTCCTGAACCCTCAATGGGCCTCCCCTCCCCGGGAGTTCTGCAGTTCCCGCAGCTTGGCCTCCCCCCCGCCCCGCATTGGAGCTGCTTTTCCCTGGCCCGAACCTGACCGAGCGGGCGGGGGAACGAGGCCGCACCTGGGCTGAGCCCGTCGGGCGCCTCCAAACCCCACTGAATGCGAGGTGGGGGGGAGGAAGCGGCGAGCGGGCTCAGCACAAGTAAGTGTTGTGTACCCGCTGATTCGAGGGCCGGTGCCCCGCAGGGCATCTTTAGGTCATTCTGGGCAGCTGAACGGGGGAAAGTCCTCCGTTTCCTGCGGTGGCTCGGAGCGTATCGAAGGCGCCAGCCCGGCCTTGCTAGTCTGTCCCACTTCCTCTTCTGCTCCCTTCGCGGTGAGCAACGTTTCGCACAAGAGCGACAAGCCACTACGCGACGGCAGCTCAAGTATTTAAGGGCCCAAGGAAGCCCAGCTTGAGGCAGCGCGGCTGTGTTTGCAAGCCGGGGCGGCTTCCTCCTCGGCTGGGTCGTTCGCAGCCTTTTGTTCTTTAACCTCCTCCCTGAGGGTAACGAACCCTTCCGCGGAAATGTCTGTGGAGATTCTCAATCCTCCAGGTTATGGTTGTCCCAAAGGGGCTTCTCCAAAAGGCTTGGGGTTTTTTTTCGTTGAAAACGTTTCGCTTCTCATCCAACAAATTTCTTCAGTTCTTAGACGAGAAGCGAAACGTTTTCAAAGACAAAAAACAAGAAAGTCCAATTGCCTTTGAAAAGCACCTTTGGGTTTCGGCTGACATTGAATGTTGTAGAGTAGAGCAGGATTGGTAGATCTAAAACTCCCCAACATATATGCAACCTGTTGCTTTGGGAATAGGCGTGGTTCCGTGGGTTTCAGGCGCCCCCTTCTGGGCTGGACTGAGCAGAAGATCGGGTGGCACTGCTTGGATGCCCTCTGCCCTCTTCTGGAAAAGGGGAAGGAATTGCAAAGATCTGGGCTTTGGGAATTCCAGCATCACCCTTGGACTGGGGAATAAAAGTCTGTGGAGATTCTCAATCATCCTGGTCATTGTTGTCCCAAAGGTGCTTTTCACACCCACCCTGCCTGCTTCTTTTCCACAGCTCAACCTTCTCTACTTCGGGGGAACAGGAGGGGTGCCCTTGAAGGAGGGTTGGGGGCTCCAAAGCAGAACCAAGGAGGAAGAGGCCAAGACACATTGCAATTAAGCCTCATCATTAGCAACAGCATTTGGGATCCATAGTGCCTTGGAGCACTCTCTTGAGGGGTTTACAATGTCAGCATTATTTGCATTTTGCTTCCAACAATCTGTCCTCATTTTACCAACCTCTCCACCAACCTCAGGATGGGAGGCTGAGTTAACTGTGTGCCCTGTCAGGATCAAACTCCAGGCTGCGGGCAGAGTTTGCCTACAATACTGCACTTTAACCACTGTGCTTCCAGGGCTCCTGATGGATACGACTGATAAAACTAGAACAAATTGAACAATTTCCACTTTTGCCTTCCAATTTCCACTTGGAAACAATGTTCTCTGCAGCAGATAGCAACCTCAGCTTGCCCACCCCTTCACCCAGTATCACATCCTTTGGGCTGCAATGTTCCGACGCTGTGGTCTCTCCATCCTCATGCCAAACCTGGCCCAGCCATGGTGATCTCTCCCTTGGGAACCAGGGGCTCTTCGAAGGCCCGTGGAAGTCTTCCTGGGGCTTCCTCTTTGACGGTCTCCCTCCAGCACTTTCTTGGGGATTGCCTAATGAGGCCCACGGGTGGGAGGCCATAGGAACTGTGACCCTAAGCCATGGCCAAAGCTTCCCCTGGAGAGCCGGCCCACACACAAGCCTGCCATGGCTGTCTTCCCAACCATCTGCCCCACACTCCCCCCATGGCAGCATCACTGAGTTGGGGTTACCATTAAAAGAGCCCTTCCCCTTCCTGCCACTTTGCTGAACCCAGGACTCCCCCTTGAACCCCATGGCTACAAGGCCTTTCCCTCCAGCCCAGTTCACCTCCAGGCCCAATGTCACTTTTCCAGGAGGCGGAGGGGAGGGGAGATGCAGGTGTATCTCTCTCAGCCCAGGGTCCTCACCCTTTCCAGAGAAGCGCTGGGGTCGGAGGGACAGCGCCAGGCAGCCTGTGCCCAGGCCAGGAGAGCCCCCCTCCTTCCCCAGGCCAAGCAAGAATGGAGACCCCCGAGCTCCCAAGAACTTGCTTCTGGAGTCGAGCTTCATAGAAAATGTTTTATTGTTCCTGAAAACATTAAAAAACAAATGTTGAGCACTTCCAATAAAAAAATGAACTGAAATGCTACGCGGCAAGACCTATCCACTGTCCTTTAGCGGTCCAACAGACAACAAAACACTCCTCAAAAGCTGGATGACTGGGGGAGGGGAGTTCATGGAGGGTCCAGGCGTACCAGGAGTGGCTTCTTCACCCAGACATTGGGCACACGGCACGGCTGGGCACACGGCTGCTTTCGCCCACTTGGGGAAGAAGCAGCATCTGGCTGAGGATAACCTTTGAGCCTGGCAGGATTGTGAAGCGAGAGGGCAATTCCCCGCGCCAGCCTGGTTGCGCAGAACTGGCCCCGATCCAGTGCAGGGGAGGGAGCGATGGTGGGTGGTGACTGACAGGAGTCTAACTAGCACAAACGAGGCAAGCCGAGAGAACACTGCATGCACGTGGGTGAGGATGCACCAAGAGATGAGGCAAACACAGACTTTTCCTGCTGTAAAATTCTCAGGTAAGAGAATAAGAGATGTATCTCACTGAGATAATTTTGCTACATAAGACAAGCAACCTTTCCTTCGGGGACACCCTGCCTTTCCTGGTAGAGGAACAGCCCAAAATATCCTCAAACACTGGCTCGCCTTGGCTGCCCTGATCCCAGGGAAGGGGGCTGCTGGCTGGGCCACAAGGAAGGACAACACGGAGACCTGGTTCCAGCAGTGCTTAGCTCACCAGGAAAGGCAACCAAGGAGAGTGAGTGGATGACCCCTGAGCCCTGGCTGTCTCTAGCACCATTTGGAGGACGGTGCTAGGATGGGGGGGGGCTTCACCCTGAAACTCAAACTTGGGCCCAGCAGCTTCCCTGCCAGTGTGCTTCAAAGCCCTGCCGGGAAAAGGAGCCAAATGCCAGCTATACTTGGCTCCTATGCTGGAAAGGAAACTGAAGTGTTTGTTTCTCTCACTGAGGGCGAGCTTGGGCTCTGCAAAGGTGCCTGAATTTGAGCACGGGAAGCCCACTGCTTACGCCCAGCACCCCAGCGACTCCACCTCTATGTATCCCATAGAACAGCCCCACAAATACTACTTGAGTGTGTGTGTGTGTGTGTGTGTGTGTGTGTGTGTGTGTGTGTGTAACTCTACAAGAACAATATGCCCAGCAGTGTGGGTCACCGTGCCTGGGCCATCCTGGAAAAAGCTGAGGCTTCCTCCCTGGCTGAGGTCCACACAGAAACAAGTTGCCCCAGCAACGTTTATGTGCTTGAACAAGAGCAGATTCTCATGGCTGCCTTTATGTGGGAATAAAACCTGAACAAGCTAGCTGAGACAGACCTTCTCTTAAGCCAGGGATCGGGTGAGTAGTGGTGGCTCCTGGGTCTCCAAGGGGAAGCAAAAGAGGCTAGACTCCAGCCCCCTCCCTCCTCCCACTGCTGCCCTCACATAAGGCAAGGGCACTGCCTCCTGGGCACTTCCTCATAAGGCCTCATAATAGCACAGAAGGGATTGGCGCCCCTTGAACCGCAAGGGGCTGGCTCAGCTGCCCAGTCAGCTGCCTCGGGGCACCCTCTCTCCCGAGAGGCAGAACCATCCCACCTTCCCTGGAGCTGGGCTGTTAAAAGAGGCTCAGAGCTGGCAAGACAGGGAAGCCATGCAAGAGCAGTGCCCACAGGACAGCCGCTCATCTGCTGGCATCAAAGTGTCAGCCCCTGGGACCCCTGAGGGCGCTGAGCACTTCCAAGGACGGGCTCAGCCACAGCAGGCTTCCCAGGGTTGCTACCACAGAAGGCCTCGGAAATTCACCCTCCGGTGTTAACAAGATCCCTCCAACTCTGCATGACTTCAGAAAGAAAGATCTGGCCAGGTGAATCAATCCAGAGACTCTAATTAGTTTCTGCAGAAAAAAGTTTCTTTCTTTTTTTTTTTACAAAAGCCTGTGAGTTAGGGAAACCTGAATCACTGTTATTCTTGCATTCTAGTTTTTTTGTGGAGAAAAAGAACTATACATCCTGACAAACATTTTAAGGTAGAGTTGCCATGGAAGGAACAGATTTATTAATAGCAGGATTTGTAACTACCTCCCTACTCAAGGACATTAAAAGCAGCGTTAAACTGTTTGCTTTTAAAACACTCTGGTGTTTTCTTAATAAGAGCTTATGAAGCAACTCGTGGCAGAGTAAGTTTTCCATTTGGGATAAAAGGTTCGGGCTGCTTCTCCTTTCCTGGAAGCCTCTCCTGCTCTGGCCCACAAATTAGCCCTTGATAAGGAGTTAACATCCAACTGACAAGTTGTGCTGATTTCCCTGCTCCCTGTCTAACACTGGCTTTCCCCAGCAACTGATCAATGAGGCACCCGCCAGGGCCCTCCCATGGAGGGGGTGCTAAGTCCACCGTCGTCGTTTGGGAAAGGCCAGCTGGAGACCATCTCCAGATCGAGTGACCTAGGAACGCTGGCGCCTGCTGCCTTTCCCACTCTGCGAGCATATGATGTTTGAGATCAGGAAGTTTGCGCTCTCCGACATGCCAGCAAATGCACAGGCTCTTTATACCCAGAGTGCAGAAGCACTCCCCGATCAGATGCATCGTGCAACCCATCCATGCACCCTCTCAATTTTAGCGCTGCCTCTCTGGAACCCTAATGCCAATGGAAGGCCTGCAGAGCAGATGGAGGGGAGACTGGGTGGGGAACGCTCCCTTCCAACCTCCCACAAATGCTCTTTATGCTCCAGAGGCAGCAAGCAATGTTTTGCAATAAGCAAAATTTTAAAACCAAATACTGGTTCTGGAGCAGGTTGCATTCTTCAGAAATGCCTTAAAAATTGGTTAAGATTGTATACACCCTGCTGAAGAATAAAGCAGCTGGGAGAGCAATTTTTTTAAAAAAAAAAAATTCACAAATTGTTTCTGCTGCAGGAGGCACTTCCATTAAGACAAATACAGTATGTCTTGTCTTTAGATTTTCTTAAATACAGTGTGCTACATAGATTTTATACACACATACACACACGGGTGTGTGTATATTTACACACACACGTATATATACACACATATATACATATATATATATATATATACACACACACACACTCACAAATATGTATGTGTGTATACATACACACACGTGCACGCACGCACGCACACACACACGCACCCCTTAACCCAACATTTCCACAGCAGGATGGTCCTTACTCTCCATCCAATCAAAACCTGCAGAAGCCATGGAGCTGATGGACTCGTTGCAGATCTGCTGGAACAGGGGGTCGTTCTTTAACTCTTCCAGGGTTGCCTCATCATCTTGGCCCTGCGGGTGGGCCGGATCAAAGAGCAGATTGGTGTCCAGCGCATTCAGGTCGGTCATGCTCCCCGAGAGCTCTGAGGTCAGCCTCATGTCGCTGGAGAAAACTGAGGCCACGTTGCTCAAGTCGGGGGGGCCCTGGTCGCCCTGCAGGCTGCTCTCCTCCAAAAGCTCCTTCACGCTGCCGCTGAAATCCAGCTGCTGCTCCCCAGCTTCCGACTGGACTGCCTTGTCCCCAGAAGCAAAGTCTGCCGGATCGGGGCTGCTGTTTTTAGCGAGGTAACCTGGTGTTTGGAATTCAAAAACAGATGGGCTGCATGGGGTCATGTTCTGGGCATTGGCACTTGGAAAGGCAGCAGAAGTCTCTAAAATCTGGGTCAGGTTCATCCTGGCGGTGTAATTAGAGGGCAGGTTGTTGATGCCCAGGCCACGCACGGCATCATCGTTCTCCGAGTCCAGCTTGCTAAGCAAGACGTTGGTGATCTTCTTGGAGCTTGGCTGCTTCTGAGGCTGCGGAAAGGCCGTCTCCATCATCACCGTCAGGGGCACCGACTGGCTGCGCTGGGCGAGGTTGCTGGCACTTGGGTCTGCATGGACGTTCACCAAGGAGGCGTGAACTTCTGGGGCGACCGGACTCCCGAAAGAGCCCGTGGTCGTTCCAGAGCGAAGCACAGCAGTGACAGGGCAGACGGTGCTTCCGCTGAGATTCCGCTGGCGGTGCACGGCGGGACTGACGCTCCGGCATCTGAAATGGCTGCCGTGAGAGGAGCCAGCCCCTTTGCTTTCGAGAGGAGCAGGGACGGCAAAACCTTCCTGCTTGTTGCCGACAGGGGAGACGGGGGTCACTCGCCCAAAATGGGGATCATGGTGCCGTGACTGAGACTGGTAGGACTGGCCAGGGATAGCAAAGGCATGGGGTTTCCTGAAGCGGTCTTCGACCGACTCCTGGTAGCCAGGCAGAATCCCATGGCTGGTGACAGAGGAGCTCCCCAAGCTGCCATAGCCGGCATTCATCCATTCCAGCTTGGTTTTATCGGGGTGAGTGGCCATGGGCCGCTGCATGGGCTTCACAGGACTGCTGGAAACCACACTGGCATCGTGGTAGGCCATGCTGGAGCTAATAGGGGTGAAGGCAAAGGGGTTTCTACACTCCACGGGGCTTGGGGGCACACTGCTGCTACAGTTGGAGTGTGGGGTGCCAACAGGTGTGTGCCGGCTGCTTCCCAGGGCGCTGTCTACAGGTGTGGTCTGGGCCATCCTGGAGCACGGACTCTCCCGCGACACACCTTGCGATCCTGCCATGATTTCAGAGGTGGGGGTCGGGGTGGGCGTGGGTGTATGGACAGGAGTGCTGTTGCTGTGGATTGGGTGATAGAAGTGGGCACTGCTCGAGTGAGGGGCCAAGGGTGCCCCTTGAGTCGCCCCCTGGTTCTGGAGAGCCATCCCCAGGGAGGCGCTGTAGAGATGGGAGGTGCTCAGGGACATCTGCTCCTCCATCAGCACCAGCTCCTCCACAATGCTGTCCTGGGTCAGGTCGTCATCGAAGGAGAAGAAGTTCTCGTGGGACTGGGAGGTGGCATCCTCAAAGTCCTTCAGCTCCTGCTGCAATGGCAGCTGGCCGGAACTCTGGCCAGGCAAGGGCTGATCGAGAGAGGGCGGCTGGCCCTGATCTGGCAATGGCTGCCCAAAGGCTGCACTGGCTTGCTGAAACCCTTCTAAGTGCACCGGCTCCCAGGCAGACTTGGGCAGATCTTCAGAGTCAGTGGGTGCAGCAAGCGTCATAACACTGATCGGGGGCTTGCAGGCTTCCTGGACGAAGGAGGAGCCCTTGGCCAGCTGCTGCCACAGGTTGGGGTTCAGGCTGCCCTCAGACTTAGAGCTGTTTCCTAGGACAAAGACGTCTCCTTCCAACTTCATCTCCACGCCTGCTGAGGAGGCTGCTGGTGATCGCTCCAGCAGGGAGTCGCTGGGGGCAATGATGAGGTCAGCATCCACGGGGCAGGAGGCCTCCAGGCTGATCCCTGAGGCTGCAGACTGGACTTGGAGGGCCGCCTGGCCGGGACCCTGAAGAAGGGTAGCCGGACTGTCACTTTTAGTGAGAGGCAGGCCGCCCATCTGCTGGGCCTTCTGCGCATTGCTGGTCTTGGGGGCTTGTGCAGATGCCTGTCCCACAGAAAGTTTCTTGATGGGGGGGCCTTGAGCATCCACAAAGGCAGAAGGCAGCCTCTTCCGCAGGCCTTTTGGGCATCCTTGGTCGCCTGCAGGAGGTGAGGGGGTGATGCCAGCGCTGGAGACATGCTGAGCTGCCTCCAAAGGGCCCGGGGGGGATCCCTGCGCCTGGGAAAGAGATTTTGTCTCCGAATCTCCCCCCTGGGGGTCACAGCTTGCTGCTCCAAGACGCTCCTCAGCCCGGCCTTTCCAGGCTTCAGTTTCCACAGTCCTCAACTGATCCACTGGTGTTAGCAGGGTGACTCTGACCGCTTGAGCAGGGCTCGCATTGTCCTGGTTCTGTCGCAAGCTCTCATCCAGCACCAGTTCTGGCTCCAGTTTGACCTCGACCGAAGACGAAGCAGAAACTAGGCCCCCGCTACTCGCTTTGGTTCCTGGGGACTGGAGTGAAACCACAGATCCATTCTTGATCTGAGGGAAATTCCTTGGCTCTTCTGTGGTTCCCGAGCCAATGGCAGGGGCTGTGTGCTTGACGGGCGTGCCACTGGCGCCACTTGGGGCGAGTGAGATTGCGGTCATTTTGACCACGTTCATGTGCTGAGCAGGAACCACTGTCTTGATTGGGCTGCTTGTGAAGAGCACTGTGGTTGGGGAACGAATGGTGAGCGCGTTGGTGTTGGCTGGCTTTGGCAGGATCTGGGCATAGCGGTGGCGAGCAGAGCGATCTCCCACAGGACTGGCCGGCACATTCTGGGGAGTCTTTGGTGACTGCTTGACAGACTGCATGGGCTGAGTAACCACCTGGACATTGAGTGGAAGGACTTTGCCATCAGTTGAGCCCATCGGGCTAGGTGACGTTACCAATTGTCGGGTCCTTGGCACCTGCAGAGGAGAAAAGGGAGTGACATTGAGAAAGGGAACAGAAAAGCTGTACTCTGAGCAGATCGCTTGGCTTTCTTTTGGGAACAGGGGACCCCACGCTCCCCACTCCTCCCCAGCCACGCAGGACTTCCAGACGTTTTCTTCCCATCCACCCCATCCCTCTTTATCCTCCCGATTCCTGAGTCACTGCCTTAATCTCCCTCTGCCCCCTCTGAAGTTGCTCCAGCTAAACATCTCCCCAAATCGTGGAAGAAGTTTCCTTCCTGCACAGCCTGGCCCTGCCCCGACATTCGACACTGCTGGCGGCAGCCCTGCCCAACCCCCCTCCTCCTCAGGAGACTTACCGTGATAGGACTTGGCACAGCAGCCACCACAATGCCAATGGACTGAGGGGACAGGATGGCTGGGCTGCCGTTCGTAAGGCTGGCAACCCCGTTGCTCGCTGTGCCCTCGGCCTTCTTGGCAGGGGACTCGCCTGGCAGAGGGGAGTGCAGTTTCTGCTCCTGCTGCTTCTTCTGGATCTTGCGCTGCAACTGCTGCTTGGCATCCACCGGTGAAGGCAGCGTCTTCACCTGGGGCTGGAAAGAGTTGCTCTCTGCCGTCGGGACAAAAGCCGACGGCTGGGGGATCCCCTTGAGTCCTGGAAGGGGTGGGCAGAGGCTTGAGCAGGGTGCAGGCTCGGCTCGGCCCTCGTAGGAAGCACATTGGCAGAGTGACAGGGCAGCCCCTCCAATAAACCTTTCCTCCGTCAAAGCGTTAAGGAGCAGGGACGCTCAGTTTGCTCTTTTACATGGGCAAAAAAAAAAATTGTGCAGGCCCCACTCCACCCTTTCCCCCATCATTACCCAGACCAGCCGACCAGCTGTGAAAGATGCCTGATAGATCCTCTTACAGGCCCAGAGCCTTCCATGTCCGAGGCCGTGTCTTTCTCATTGGCAGGGGTGAAACTGCGCCCCAGGAATTAAGCTTTACCCATGGAGGCAGCAGCTCTTGCAAGCTTAACATGCCTTCCTGATGCCCCTCAGGGAATCCCGGGGAAAAGGCACCCCCCCCCGTGAGAGCAGAACTGCTTCCCCCTTTTTACCTGCAGGGGCGCCTGCCATCACTGCCAATGCTGCCATGGATTTGGTGCCCGTGTAGTGGCTTTTCACCAGGAAGCGGGCCAAGTCCAGGACAGAATCAAAGGGCTGGCTGAGCACTTTCTGGGCCCACTCGCAGACCAGCTGGCAGGCGGCAGACACGATCTCCTCATCGGCACTCTGCAGGCGCCCAGCAGGCTCTGCCCCATCCAGCTGAAAGCAAAGCATAAGGAAGAACTGAGGATGGTCTGCCCCATCTCTGGAAACCGTTCTCTCGAGGACAGAAGAAAAGGAGCCCCACCCCAATGACTTCTCCTCTCACCCAGGGAAAAAGTGGCTTGAGACAGCTTCAGACTGCATAAAAACTCCTATAGCAATCTCGGCTCTCAATTTTGGTCAGGAGGATTATTTCAATAAAAGTTTTATGGAAAGTCAACTTCTCTCTTTAAATGTTACTGCCTGCAATTAAGGGTGCTATCAGTAGATGGGGGACAGCACTTTGTGTTTGTGTAAGATGCAAACATATGCTGCCAAAATTGCTTTGTCCTGCTGCACAGTTACACAGAGCTCAAAAGGAGTTTGGTGTAAACTGAGCCTCCTCGTTTACAGTATCTCCGTGCAGGAAGGACTCTAGGATGCAGCCCAGCAACTCTATGCCAAGTGAACCCAGGCAAAACTTTTTTATAGACTGCTGCCCCTTGCACACATCCTCAGCTGCTTTTCGATGTCTCCCTGCTCTTCACCCAGGATCACTGGGCCATGAAGACTCTTATTGCAGAAGTCAAGCCCTCAAACTGCCAGCACAGTGTGGATCTGTGTTGTGTTCTGCCAGCTGCAGCTAAAAGACCTTTGTGCCACTTCCAGCTAGACCAGGTCACGCATGCTGATCACATGACTTTTATAATCAGGTCAGAGTAACAGAATCTGTCTAGTCTGAATATCCCTCCCCCCTTCATGAGAACCAGAAGGGGGTGGTCTGAAAAGATTCCTCAAATTACATTTCAGGGGTCAAATCCCTTTCATCTGGCCACCATCGTGGTGGCAGCTCTTCCTCCTGGAGCCCCTTCACTCAGTCAACGCCCAGGAAGTGGTCGGCCGCCCACCTGCAGGGAGATCTGGGTTGCAGCGGCAGAACTTACCCCGTCTCCAGTTTTAGGGAAGTCCAGATTGGGGAGGGATGGCATCTGCACGAGAGCTTTCTTCCGAAGTCCACTATAGCAATATGTGATTTTAAAAATTAAGGTGGGATCATCATTCAATTCCAACAGTGCAGCCGTTTTTTGTACCGAAGCACAGTCGGCCACATGGCCATGCCCAGAGACACCCAAAGCTATTTCTAAAGGATATTTAGATTTGCCTCGTGTGCCCAGGCGCCGGGCTTTCATGTTGGGAAACACGTTCTTCATGATTTTCCCAAAGTCTGCGGCACTGAGCGGGTGGTAGCCAAGATTGTCACAGTAGCTCCTGAAACAAAAGGAGGGTCGCAGGAGAGACCCCGGAAGACGCAGGGCCCGATGCCCAGCTTGGCCAGGGGTTGGAGAAGAGGGTCCAAGAGCCCGCAGGCCAAGAGGCTGGAACATCTGGAGGCTCCACGGGGAGAAGGGCAGCCTGGCCCTCCCAGCAACCTCCCAGTTGCCCACAAGAAGGGAGAGACCTGCTGCGTCCAGCTGGCCACGTGGCCAGCTCTCCTCCCCTGCAGTCCCTGCCATTGCAGAAACTCCTGGGGTCAGAAAGAATCGAATTCTTTGTCCTGCCACTCCCTCCCATCTTTCCAGCAGAGAGAACCCAGAAACCTCAGGAGGACGAGGAGGAAAGACGGAAAGGTGGAAAGGCAGCCCCAAGGAGCCTCCCATCAGCCCTCTGTGCTGTAGTTAATGGGCAGAGCTGAAATGATCTCTGGGCAAGGGAAGGGAACTGGCACCACAAAACCCATCTCAACACTCAGACACCCCCAGTTCTTCCCCAAGGAGCCTAGCTGCCCAACTTGGGCCCACAGTATAGCGAAGCCCCAGCATCAGAGAGCAGGCTAACCATGCTAACGGAGAGCGCTGGCATTTCAGCATCTCAGCACGGCTGGTGGGAACGGCTGCTCTTGGCAGATGGCACGCTCAGGCCCTGCCTGCCATGCCAAGACCTGAAAGGTGAGCCCAGCAGTGGGCAGACTGACTTCTCCATCCCCCCTGGGTCCCGAGATTCCAGGACTTCCCCCCCGGTCAGTGGGGCAGCTACTCCCCTCCTGAGCTGAAGAGCTGCCATCTCAATTTGGGGGGGAACCCCCTTTGGGAGGCGAAGGTAGGAGGGAGAGGCTTTAGGGCAGATGAGCAGAGATTCAGCCCTCGTGTCCCATTCAACAGCATAGCACCTTTGAGAGCCGGGGAGGGGAGGAGCAGCCAAGTAGGCAGAGTTGAAGGGCACCAAGCCCAGAGGCTGCTGCAGAGGGAGGGGGGAAAGCAGCCAGCCAGCCCCTTGTAGGCGCTTTCCCTGGCAACGGACAGGAGAGACTCACTTGTACTCATCATACACTTCCTGCTTGGGAAGGGAGGTCTCCGGGTGTTCTTCCAAGGTATTCCGGATCCAGGAAAGGGCATGTACCTGTTGAGCGCGGCTGGAGGACACGGACAGCTGATCACTGCAGCAAGGAGAGGGGACATCATCATCATCATCATCCTCCCAACCTGGTGCCCCCCGGTCCCAGGAGGGGTCACGGTTGTCTGTGCCCCTTGTCCTGAGCTCAGGAGAAGGGTAGCCTCAGAGCCTGTGAAGGCCATTGCCTTGTGGAACTCCCACCACAGGCCCAGAAGGGCTGTTTTCCAATCTGCCTCTTTGTGGCCGAGGGCCTTGAGATGGGCACAAGAGCTGGGCCCCAAGATAGAGGGGCAGGCCCCGGGCCCCAAAACAAGCAGGCTCAGGGTTTCCACACAGAGCTGCCCCCCATGACGCAGTGATCACATCTGCCACGTGTGGGGAGCAGTGGCACCAAAGGGTCCGAGGCAGGCTCCCCATGGCAAGGGAAGGTCAGGGTGCTTTTTCCTCAAGGCAGTCCGCAGAGGAGGCCAAGCAGGCAGGTTGGAGGCCACAGAGTCAAGGAGAAAGCCTCCTCCAGCTGGGGCAGCAGAGCTCAGACAAGGTCCTTCCCATAAAACTCTCTTTCCATTAACCCTGAAGGGTTTGAGGCATTGCGGAATCTACCAATTCTTTGGGAAGCCTTCTCACTGTATCACTGGGAGTGAACCCCACTCCAGGGAGACTCTGCACACAAAGGCACCATGCCAAGCCACCCACATCCCCAGAGGAAGCCCCCTGGCACAGCTCTGTGACCGGATGCGGTTGGGCAGGTACTCTTCAGGTTCTGGGGGACACACACCCTTACCTTTTCTCTCCATTGCTGAGACCAGAAGGCAGTTGAAGGTAGAGGTAGAGTTTCTGTAAATCTGTAAACTTCTCAACTTCTTGCTAAACACAGAGGGAGACAGATCACCACCTTGATGGAGCTGCTCTTGTTTCCTCAACCTTTTTCTGGGGACTTTCAGGCAGCCCAGAAAACCTGGCTGCCTCCTTCCCTGCCCAGTCGCCCATCTATGTTCCTCCTGCCCCATAGAGGCGTGGGGTTTGGCTGTCTGGAAGCTCTCAGCCAGCTGCACATGAAAGCAAGCCAGCAGCTCAGCAAAAAATTGTTTTTCACTATTTCAGCCACTCTTTCAGGACGGGACCTTCACCCAGGAAGTCTAACAAGGAATCCTCTTTGGAAGTCCCAGCATCTGGCATCACTGCCCCGGGGAGAGTTTAGGACACTCTGGAATACCATAGTTAAATAGCCCCAAGTAGAAATGCCCCGTTTCCAGTTTTTACTCACCAAAATGCAGTCCACTTTAGATTGTACAGCTTTGCTAAAGAGAGAAGGGGAAAAAGCAAAAACAAAAAACAACCCTGAAAGTTAATATGTACGGCCATTATAAACAAGTGTATATAATCAAGTCTCTGTGCAGCACCCCAGACTCCTCAACTGCTCTTATTGGAAAAAGAAAGGTCTGGAAGGCTGTCAGCCACTTCAAATTTTTACAGAGAAGCAAAAGGTATCCTGAAGACTGACAAGTGGAACCAGGACTTGAAACGCCCTGCTTTAATCAATCGGAATCTTAAAGAATGTTCTATACCTATCCTTTCATCTTTAAATGCCTTTGTTTGAGCAAAAGGATTTAAGGAGTAGACATCTCCAGGCATGTCGAATGAGGTTGCCTCCAGTGTGTGAGTAGCACACAACTACTCACATGGAATCACATGGAATCACATGTGAAAACCCTGCTTTCCCAAGCACGTGGGAGACCAGAAGAGGAAGAACAGGCCAGAAGGGGGCTCAGCTCCTCGGGTCCAGAGAGGAGAGGCTAGATGGCCATCATGAATGGCTGCTCCCTGTTTGCTGAGAAGCAGTCCGGCCAGGAACGTCCCAGCTAAGAGAACAATCCACAATCCACCTTGGCTGCACATTCTTTGGCTCAAACCTCCTTTACAGAAAGCAGAAAAATACCTCTGATCTGACTCCACCCCTGCAATTCTCACCCAGGGTGGGCATCCAAGCTCCCTCCACAAGGAAGTGCACTGCAGAGCCGCTGCCCCCTCAGCTTCCTCTCCTTAGTCAACTGAAGCCCCTTCAAAGCCAGCCAGCCAGCTCCCTGACCATTGCCTCGTCTTATGGCAATGAGTCCTGCCAGACATAATGGTACATTCTCTGTTGGTTCGGCCTTACATACTTCATCTCCCTGGTCTCCTGAGCTCCCTATTTCATGCTAGGCTGCAGGCAGAATGGCTGATGCTGCCATCCTCCCCCCAAGGATTCTCCCCAGCACCCAGGACATGCAGGGAAAGGCCAGGCTGCAGGATCTAGCCTGGGCCCAGCCACCCGCCTCCCCCCCACCAGTGCCAGGACAAGAGAAAGTCACTATGGGATGGGAAGAGCAAGGACAAATCAATGGGGAGCAGCGGCGTTTCCACCCTGTGCTAGTCCTGCCCGCATCAACCTTCAGCAGCTGCACCCCACACATTGTCCTGCTCCGCAAGGGATTCAGCTAAACCCTTGCCCACCCTGCTTCTTCTCCTTCCCATCTCTGACCAGCACAGCCAACGCTGGGGTGGAATCTGAAGCAAGGAATGCCCAGTGGCCCCGTGGGACCAGCGGAGGAGCAAATTGCCCCTGCGTCTCTGCCAGGGGAAAGGCATCCAACCCATGAGGCCACAGCTCCTTCTCTTGCCGCCAAGGGCATCCCCAGCACCCGGCTGCGAGGGTTGCTTGCAGCTCCTCTGCCCAGCCCAAAGGGACCCCAAATGTCATCAGGACTGCTAGGGGGCAGAGGAGCATTCCAGAGCACAGGGGCCACACCCAGACTGAGGAAGCCCACTTGTGAGTAGCACCTGCAGCAGGAGTTCCCCATCTTCCCAGTGACCCTCTCAGATACCCACAGCAGCTCTTTTGTGCAGGGCAGTGGGGCACCTGAGATAACTGAGTCCATAGAACAAGGTCAGACTGAGCTCCTCCTAATCCCGATGCTCCTCAGCTGTACAAAGGCAGAACTGACGGGCCCCATGGCCTGCAAACCATCTTTTTCTGTCTCCCTTCTGTATCAGTGGGGTCAATGTCCTCCCCAACTCAATGCCTCCCTCCTTTCTCTTGACAGCAGAGCCGTTCTCTGCTGTTTGATTGTGAATTCTCGACCTCTTTCAGGTCTTCCTCCCCCCACCCAATTCTTGCTGCATGAGAAGCAGAACAGATTCTGGCAACCCACACACAATGCCTGACCAACTCTCTAGGCCACGAGGATCCCAGGGGTCTACTGCCATCTCTGGGCCACACCCCTCCTCCTGCCCTCCCAAAATTCACCTAAAATCCCCCATCCACTGAGAGCCAAATCTTCCTTGTGGACACAAAAGCGATTAGCATAAAAGCAAGTGAAAATAAAGCAGAAGCCCAGAGATTAAATCCCCAAAGGCAGCAGAAGCCGGGACAATCTGCCTTTCCATCCGTGAAGGAGAAAAGGAGCGTCTCCAGCCTTTTCATCCAACTGGAGGAAAAATGCAGCGCCAGGCAGCCAGACAAAACAAAGCCGCCACATGGTCTTGCAGTGGTGGGCTTGGCTGCGCCTCACGCCAAGAACCTGTCGGAGGAAAAATGGCACCATTTCAGGGGAGGGGGAAGAAGCGGCCACAGACATCCTCTCAGCCGGTAGAGCAAGAAAAGGGTCTGCAACAGCTGTCGGAGGGACTTGGGTGAAAAGTGCCCCTCCCTGTCTCACTTGCCACTCTCTGCATGACTCCCCCCAACCAAAAAACACCTTAGCCACATGCTACCCGTTGGGGAGGTGGGTAACCCAGCCGAAGGCTTGGCACGTCACTGAGATAGAGCAAAAGGGTTTAAATGATCTCCCGGAGGAAAAACAGAGCAAGGTGCAATGACAAATAAACTGTTGAAGAAAACAGGGATTAGGGTGTTGTGCAAATACAGCGGGGGGGGGGGGAGCTTTCTGCAAGCTCCAGAATGCCAAGGACTGCAAGAGGCAGGGCTGATGGCTGTTGCTTAGCTCCGCTGTAGGGTGACTGTTTTTCTGCCTTTGATGCCGCCTTCTCCCTTGTCTACCTGACTGCTGCACCCACCACCCATTGGGACATTCTTGGATAGGTCAGGTCCTATGCAGGGGAGGGGGAGCAAAGGGGGCCCCTCCCTGGAATGCCCCTTTCTTTGAAACAATTTGATGCACTTTGGGCTTTTCTTTTTAATTCAATCAGCATGTCAGAATATACAGGAGTTTTATGACAACTGATTGGTCTTTGATTTGATAGTAATTATATTGCACATTACATTTTTTTTCCTTAATCCATTTGAATATTTGCTTTAATTATCTATGGTGTTTTGATGAGATTATACGGCCCACAGCAGATAGGCAAACACTGAGTATCTACATTGTAGATGAAGATTTATTGTAGCTGTAACATTTACTTGTATCCCGCCTTTATTATTTTTACAAATAACTCAAGGTGGCCAATAGATCCCACATACCTTCCTCCTCTTATTTTCCCCACAACAACCTCCTGGAAGGAAGGCTGGGCTGACAGAGACTGGCCCAAGGTCGCAAATGTTGTTTGTAAACCATGCAGAGTCACTTAGGTGAGATGGGCAGTGTAGAAATTTATAAACAAATAAATAATAAACACAGTAAATAACTACCATCAGCTATAAGAAAAAGTGACACCATTAGCTAAAGTGGTTGTGTGGTCTTCCAAGAAATCCATTTAAAAACAAGTCCCTTGTAAAAAAAAAAAAAAAGGCATTCGTCCTGCTAGCTGTCTGCAAAAGTTAAATAATTGTCCCCAATTGATCACCATCATTTCTGATATTATTTTTATTATTATTATGTAGGATAACAAATCCCACCATACGGGCTCCAGTGAAATCCTGGTAGGCAGGTGGACTCTACTTGTGGGCCTGCCTTGTGAGTAACAGAATCAGGTAAAACCCGGCAGGTTTCCTGGCATTATTATTTTTGTTATGTAGCACAATGGTTTGATGTCTATTGAGGTCCATGGCCTTATTACTCCGTCCAGGTGCGTAAAACCACCCAGTCCTGATATGGCACAACAGCCCCCTCTGCCACCCTCTCTTTGGCCAAGCGTTTCCAAATATGCTTGGCAAATTTATTGTTTAAAAAGCTTTTATACTGCTCCAATTTTCCTGACTCTAAGCAGCTTCCAGCAAAAAGCAACAATGCAATACCTCTGACAAACAGCTGACATCATCCTCAATGCCACACCTGATAACATCCTTGTTAGGGCTTCATCGTTCACAGCCCTTAAAGTACCTCCATATTTATGATCCCCGTTTACATCCAGCAATAAACTGGGACGTTAAAATCCCCCAAATTTGGGGAGCACCAACTGGGAGAAGGCTGCCGGCACCTCCATTCGAAACCTCCTCCGGCCACGAAGCACAAGCCGGGGGGGGGGAGCTCATCGTCCGCTGCTCAAAGTGGGGCCCGTTAGGAAGCCTTTCCGAAACAAAGACCCCCCGCGGGGCCCCCGGAGGGCGGAGGTCTTCCCCGGCCCTCTCTCCGCCGCGGGGCCCCCGGGAAGGGGCAGCGCCGGTCGCCGGGCTTCTGCCAGGCATCTCCCCGGGCCCCGAGGCTCCGCAAGCCGAACGACGCACCAAAACCTCCCGAAGACCAGCTCGCCCCCCCCGCCGCCGCTGCCACCCTCCACGGAGGGGCCCGGAACCCGGGAGTGGCCCCTCCGGCTCGGCCCTCCGAGCGAGCACGACCGTCCGGGGAGGCGGGCCCGCCCGCCTGCGGACCCCGCTCAGGGGTCGGACGGTGAGGTTCCGGGCGCCGCTCCGCCCGCCGGGCCCTCGGGGCGCCTCGGCAGACAAAGGCGCGGGCGGGGGGGGGGCTCGTGGCCATCTTGTCTTCCATCTTGGATCCGGCCCGTCCCCGGCGCCGCGGAGACAATGGCCGCGTCCCCGGAGAGCGCTCGCCCGCCCGCCCGCCGCCCACTCACCAGATGGAGCCGCGGATCTTGTGCTGCAGCGCGCCGGCCTCCGCGCCCTGCAGGCCGGGCACCAGCGCGGGCAGGGCAGGCGCGGGGCCTCCGTCGGGCGCGGGCGGCGCCTCCTCCGCCATGCTGGGCCTCCCCGGCCAGCGGCCCCCGCTTCAGCCGCAGCAGCGCCGCAGGGAGCCGCCCGGCACCGCCGCGCATCCCCGGCGAGGCCGCCGCGCCGCTAGGCAGGGGGGGGGAGAGGGCGGCGCATGGCGGGCGGCCCGCCGCTCCGATCAGCGCCGCTATGCCGCAGCTCCTCTCCGGCGCCGCCGGGCAGCCCCGCTCAGCCGCCGCCGCAGCAGCACCAGGAGCCCCGCCGCCGCCGCCGCCGCCTCTCCCGCGCAGACGCCGCCGCCGCAGCGCCGCCCGCTGGCCGAGGCCGGAGCGGCAGGGAGAGCCGCGCCCGCGCCCCCGCCGTCTCCTAGGCCGCGCTGGCCCGTCGAGGGAAACGCCGGGAACGCGCCCGCTCCGCGCAAGAGGCGGGGCCACGGTAGGCTGGCCCTGCGGGCGCCGGCTCTGATGTGGGGGGGGCGCGGCCTCTCCGGCTGTACGGGGCTGAACGGAAGCGGCGTCCCGTCGGCGAGGGTTTCGGAGCGGCGCCAGGCCGAGGCGGAGACGAACACCGGCCCCCGCCAGCCCCCTTCCCAGCGGAGCCGGAGCTCTCCGGCCGGTCACCTGGAGGGGCAACGGGACTCTGGGCCGAGCAGAATCAGCGGACGGAGCCACTCGGAGCCCGAGGGCGGGAAGGGGCGACCCGGAGGACTGCGACTCCCAGGGGGCGCGGCGGCAAGCGCGCGCGAGCAGGCCGGGAGCGACGCGGTTGCCTAGCGACACTGGGCCATGGCGGCGGACGGGCAGCCCGCGGGGGAGCAGCCGCCCCGGCCGCGCAGCGCCGCGCCCCTCCTGGCCCGTGAGGAGGAGTACAGGTAGGTCGCGGACGGGGAGGTGATGGGGCGCCCGTCCTGCTCCCCTCCCGGCCCTGACCGCCCCGACCCGCCCGTTGCAGGCGCCTGAACGCGGCCCTGGAGGCGAAAGCGGCGGCAGTGATGAGCCAGGCGGAGCAGCTGATGGTGAGCGGCGTGGGCGGGAGCGGCCCGGGGCTCTGGTGGCCGAAGAGGCGCTTCTGACGTCTCCCCGCCCTTCTGCAGAGGGACCGACGAGAAGCCCTGGCCAGGCCCGCCTCGGCCCGCGGGGACGCGCTGGAGGAGGCGGCGGCGTTGGCGGCCAAGGAGAGGTACCCCCGGTGTGCCCCCGGGCCCGAATGTGGGGAGGGGGCTCTTGAAAGCCTGGCTTCCGCAAGGTCGCCCCCCCGTTTCTCTGCCCCCCCTCCGGGCTTATCCTCGCCCGAGCCCCTCGATTTCCCGCCCCAGAGGCAAAGGGCAACGGGGGAGGTCTCTGCCCTGCTCGGACCTGTGTTTGTCGGGGCCCCTCCATAATTCAGATGACAAGAGATGGGGCACGGGGGGGGGGGCACCTTCAATTCTTTCATTAGGGTGAATGAAACCTGAACATTATGCTTATCGCAACATGCTCCTCTCTGCTGCTTCTTTCCAGTGATATAAATTCTCCTGAACCACCAGTTCCTCTTGCACAGAACAAGGTACCAGAATAGTTTTCATTTTACATCTTTCTAGAACAGTGGTTCTCAACCTGTGGGTCGGGACCCCATTTGGGGTCAAACGACCATTTCACAGGGGTCGCCAAACAATGCAGTCCGCCATTTTTTCCCCCTTTTCCTTAGCTGTGCTACTCCCTTTTATTCTATTGGCTTTTGAAAGCCAATAGAATAGACTCCCAAAGCCAATAGGAATTGTCCAGGCTGTCTCTGCCCTGCTGAGCCTGCCAAAAGTCCCATTCTGCAAACGGTGCTGCACCAGTTGAGTAGTCCTCGACTTACGAACGGTTGAGTTGTCCTCGACTTACGACCGGTTGGGGGTCGCCGCATTAAAAATGTTGAGAACCACTGTTCTAGTAAGTCAGCAGGTCTCTTGTGGGGGGAAGCTGAAGAGTTTCTAGCCCAGCCTCACCTCCTAAGAAAAGAAAGTCTAGAGGCACCTGTGTTTCTTACACAAAGACAACAAACTGCACATTCTCTCATTAAGGCTGAGCGTGGGCCTCACCTTGTGAAGGAGCCCAACTCCTGCTTTTAATAGCTGCTTTAAATAGACACTTTTAAATAAAGAAAACATTAAGAACCTGCATGCCTACCAAGTACCTAAAAGTTTTTCTGACTTCTCTTTAGCAGCTACACAAGAAGAAAGCGGGTGCAGTGCCTACAATTCGAGGTCGACTGCTAACTGGAAGAAAGGGGAAAAGACCTCTCTTAAGGTATAGGATGTAGAGCTGAGTATAAAACAAGATCAGCTTTGGCAGCTTTTGGGATCTTGCAGCTTTCATAATATGATGGTTGTAGATGAATTCAATTACTTGTTTCCAATAGTCTGAAAAGGACACAAGACAGCTAATCTGTGCCCAGGCAGGTGGGTCAATCTTTGACGCCACTATTCTGAGTCTTAGCAATTTCCCCTTTTATACAGGGAGGGAAGAGCTTTAAATGCTGGAGGGATATCTGTACCCTTTTCTAGATTGTCTCTATCCCTGAATAGGGAGCTTCATGGAATCTCACCTGTTCAGACTTGCTGGACTGCTGCCTTGAAAATGTGTTCTTTTTGTTGGCAGATAGTTTTATAGAAATGTCTAAAAAGGTTGCAAAACATTGTTCAATCTTCTTAGATATCAGATGATTCTGGATTTAAAGAGGATCAATTCACTTTCACACAGATGATTAGCTCCATGTTACAATTTTAATATGCATCTATATTTTGTGGTACTGTTTTGTACAGATGCTGTTCTATGACTGTAGATAATTTTTATTCGTATAGGGTCAAATAGCCACAAGGATGCAGTGTTATTTTTACCAGTTTCCTAGACATTCATGTTCCTCTTCATGTTGCTTTCAACTTTTCAGTATAAAATCAAGATTACAGGTTGACTCAAGCAATCCTGATGTTGCTGCTCCAGGATGCTCCCTGACAAAACTAATTGGAAGAATTGAAGGGCAGCTGGAAGAAGGAAACCTGCCTGATTTGGAAGATAATCTTATCCCCAGTACAGGAAGTGAACTTGGAGCAGGTGAGTAAGGCTGTTTGCTGGGCAATTTTGCTTTTCACTAATTCTCCCTTTCTTTTTGTAGCAGGGGAAAATAGCCTTCTAGAAATTGCCACTTTTCAAAACATGTATATTAATCCAAGTGTTTCTTCGGAATGGTTTAAAGAGAGTTGTCTTAACATGGGCTCTAGAAAGCTAAATTGTAGGTTCTACCTAAGCTAGATTGTTATATGGAGTTTGTTGCCAACTTGCAGAGGGGCAGATCCGGTTCTTAAAGGCAAAGCTACGTGTGATGCAGGAGGAGCTAGATGCCATTGGGCAAGAATGCAGCAAGAAGGTAAGAACAGATGGTTACTTGCTTGTGTTAAACCATGGATTGTACTTTATGTGGCCTACCACACAAAGTTATCTATTTCACATTTACCAAGTCCTCTACACATTCACATTCACAACTCTTCCTCATGAGAGGCCGGGTTTTCCTCACAAAATATAGGAGAGTGAGGGAAGGCCTGGTAGGGAAGTTGGAGGAGATGTCCCAAGAGAAAAGGAACTGAGGCCTCCCAAGGAAAACAATAAATGTGTCTCCAGGGAGAATATCTCTGAGCCCCAAGGACCACCACCCAAACAGGGTATGTGCTTAAGTTTTTGAAGTTTTGATCTAAAGTTGGAATTCTGGGGAAAAAGAATGATAGAGTTGCAGAGAAGAAACAAAGCATTAACCCAACAAGCTTCAACTCTCTTGTGACTCTTAATTTTGGGCCTGCAGGATGAGGAGAATGAAAATATCAGCAGCCATCTTAAGGAGGTTGAAGAAGAACGTGGCCGGCTGCAACGCGCAGCCAGCCTACACCAGTCTCAGGTAGAAAAGTACAAATTGCTGTCAGAGGAAGCCAACCGAAAAAGCGAGAGTCTGCAGCAGAAACTCTCCATGCTAGAAAAGGTAACAAAGCCATTTTGATCTCTTGCCTTCCATAGAAGGATAAGTGTGAAATTGCTCAGAGGAGCTAGACTTGCACATCATGCTAAGTTTTGATTTGTTTAACCATGATTCGATGAAGTTCTAATGGCTCACAAGTTAATCCAAAGACACATAAATTATCTGGTATGAATTTCCGAGAACTGAAGCAGGTAAGAAAAAATGGAAATAAATAGTTGTAGAACATCCTCACCATGGAATGTTCCTCTACCTTGTTTGTAAAAAAAGTGATATTGAGGGCTTTATCCACATTTGTGGGAAGCTATCTAAAGGAACCTGACCTTTGTCCAGGTTCGCCTGGTGCACCAGTTGCGGCCTTATTTGGACCGGGAGGCTTTACTCACGGTCACTCATGCTCTTGTCACCTCAAGACTGGATTACTGTAATGCGCTCTACATGGGGCTACCCTTGAAGAGCGTTCGGAGGCTGCAGTTGGTTCAGAATGCAGCCGCGAGAGCGATTGTGGGTGCGCCAAGGTACGCCCACGTGTCACCTATCCTCCGCGAGCTGCACTGGCTTCCTGTGGGTCTCCGGACGCAATTCAAGGTGTTGGTTATCACCTTTAAAGCCCTTCATGGCATAGGGCCAGGTTACTTACAGGACCGCATTCTGCCGCACAGCTCCCAGAGACCGGTGAGGTCCCATAGATTGGGCGTCCTTCAGGTCCCGTCGGCCAGACAATGTCGGCTGGCGGGCCCTCGGGGAAGGGCCTTTTCTGTGGTGGCTCCGACCTGGTGGAATCAACTTCCCCCCGAGGCTCGAACTACTCCCACCCTGCCGGCCTTTAAGAAAGCCGTTAAAACTCTCCTGTTCTGGCAGGCCTGGGGCTGATGTCCCCGGGGGGGGGGGCAGGATATGATCGGACATGCTCTATGATTGTATTGTTTTATTGTTAGATGATTGTTTTAATTTTATACGCCGCCCTGAGTCCTTTGGGATTGGGCGGCATATAAATAAAATTAAATAAATAAATAAATAAATATCCCTCGAAAGAAGGCAGGGGAAGTGCCACTGCAACCACCACCTTTGTCCCTGGCTGGCTGGCTGGCAGACAAGGCTGGATGTTGAGGCTCTCCTTCCTGTTGCTGCACCAAAGGGCTGCTCCTCTGAAGCCAAGGGAGGGTTGGCCATGTTTTAACTTGATTCAACAGGAACTGGAAAATCTGAAGCGAGCCCAAAAACAAGCGGTGGCAACCCAGGGCACGACGGACATTCGCTTGAACCGAGCTCTTGAGGAAGCAGAAAAATACAAAATGGAGCTGAATAAACTGAAGCAAATTAACAAGGTAGGGGGTATAGATTAGCAAGAAATGTGAATTTGGAAGCCCCTCAACCTAGGATAGCACCCCTCCCCCTTACCCATCATTTCTTTTTCTACTAACTGCTCGGGAAATATCGTCCCAATTTTTTCTCATGTCAGCTATCAAATAGGATAAGGCTAAAGTCATCCAGGAAGTTTCATGAGTACAGTTTCTCTCTTTTCTTTCTAATTTGCTGCATGGCCCTTTCCTGTCTGTTCCAAGCAATGCATTTAGTACCAATTATAACATGAAATAATTCTGCAAGCACATACTTTGCGGTCTTTCTCCTGGTGACAAAATCATAAATCTTTCAAGGCATGGCTGTATATGAACTGCACCTGGGGTGTTTTGATAGGAAGCTATAGGAGCACTGCTGAGTCTTGTCATTTGTGGATGGCATTTGCCCTCTCCTTCAGACGTGTCCAAGGGCTATATTCATAACGATGTACGAGTTTCTGTATCCTTCCTTTCATACTAGGATGTGGTCAACCAAGAGCACAAAAAACTTGAAGAACTAAAAATTGAAAATAAGAGACTGGAGAAACAAAAAGAAGAGCTCGTGGCAGGTTTCAAGAAGCAATTAAAACTTACTGACATTTTAAAAAGACAAAAGGCAAGCTATCCTATGCTATTAGTAACTTTAACTGAATTAAAATTAGGGGTGTAGCATAATTCATTATTCATTTTGACTGAAATTCGGTCTCTGGATTAAAAAGCAATAATGAACTGAGTCATAGAATAAATCCACAATAAGTATAAGGAATCTCTGTGGCTGGGGTTTTGGGGGGGAGGTGAGGGGTGGGGAAGGAATGAAACATGTTAAACTCCCCAACATCAGTTTTAATTCCCATCTCAGATCCCAAAGGACATACCAAAGTTTCAGATGGTTCCTTGTTAGCAGCCTTTCAGGTTTGGGCCCTCTCAAGATATTGCTGAGAGGTGGAAAATGGTTTCTGTCTTTGGGTGACCATTCAACAAGAGTTGCCAGTCAGTCAAAAATATACTGGGGGGGGGGGAGGGATTTACATTACAAGAAATAATGCCGTGAAAGATGAGTAAAACCTGTCGGAGAGGTCGAAGAAGCATTTCTTACTTGAATAAAAATCTTTCCCCCTAGATGCACATTGAATCTGCCAAGATGCTTTCATTCACGGAAGAAGAATTTATGAAGGCTCTGGAGTGGGGCAACCCTTAATTCAATACACAGCATCACCCCTCTACAGAAGATGTGGGTTTTTTCAGAAGAGTGAAATTGAACCACTTTTTTCTGGGGAAAAAAATATATGCTTTACACTGTTCACTTCTTCCCACCAAATGTTTTTGCTAATAGCTGTTTTCTCATTCTCTATCACTTAGCAGGGCTAATTTAACCATTTGCCAACTTTTTTAATTGATAGCTGTCATTAAACATCTAGGCTATTGAAATAATTTGGATGCTCACCTTTATTATTGGAAGTAGCTTTGCAAAGGATTTTTTCTTCAAAATAAAACTACAGGAAATAAGTGATCTTGAGCATTTTTCAGTTAATAGAACAAATGTAAATAGTGCATTGTATCAAAAACAATAGCTAATTAAAGTAATGAAAGCTGCAACACTAAAAAAAGCTATTAACATTCAAGAGTGCCCTAATGGCATGGTTTTTTGTTTTCCTTAAATTGCTAACTAAGCAAAGAATACTACAATTTGTTAAAAATGCTTCTAATATTTGGAATTATCAATTTATCTGCAAAGAGAACTCTAGTTCTTTCAACTAAAATTAAATCCAGATACAACAAGTATAGCACAGAGCTGAAGTGCTGGAATGGCAGTGGGGAGATCTGAATTCAGATCTACTCTCAGCCGTGGTAGTTCACTGGATGACTTGGGGCTTTTGGTTTCTTTTAGCCCAACCCTCCTCACAGGGTTGTTGTGGGGAAGAATGGGGAAGAGGCAGTTACATTGCCCAGAGCTGAAGAAAGGTCAACCAAATAATAATAAAAATAAATGAATATTGCAAAGAAACTGGGAACATTAGTCAAAGAAGTCATTTATCAATATAAAAGTCATCTTTTTTTTTTTTTTAAGTCTGTGTAGCAGCGACTGCAGTCCATAGGGTGGAGTAACTTCTAGGTGGGCTCTTCAGGTGAAGCAATGAAAACTCAGTTGACTTCTGATGGCCCCACTTCTGGCTTCTTTTGGTAAGCTTGCCGGAATTCTTCTCCAAGCATATTGACGTCTTGCTCATCTTTAAGGATTCCCTGAATACCCCAGAAGAAAAAAGTTCAATAGAACATCAGAGCTATTTTCAAAATCGCTACTTAATAGCACAGCTTTTTAAAAACTATAGAGACAAAATAGCCTTTTTTTCCTTTAAATGTAAAACCCTCCCTTCAAAACAATAGTTCATCCTTGTTCAGTAAATATCCACAACTTTTTCATACAAATGAGAACTAAAAGAGATTCTGTCACCTTATCACAAACCTTTCAAAAGTCAACTGCCGTCAATTACAAAGCAGTCCAGCTACTTCTGGCTTCAGCTGCAGCAGGCCCTCCTGCAGAAGTTGCTCTAGAGATCCAGTGCAACTGCACTTTAACATGGAAACCCACTGAAAGATTGCTGAAAATACTGTAACCGTTTAGCCACTTCAGGGCAGCTGAACCCAATGTGGGTGCAGGACTGCAGGATTTGGGTGACACCATGACATTTAAAATCTTTAGGCCTTCTAGTTCCCCATACAAGAATGTGCAGTCCTATCTGGAGGAAGGATAATCTCCCCTTGAGGAAAGGAAAAGGGCCGTGGTCAAGGCACTAAAGAACTCGACCACATTCTTCCTCCTGGGGCCTGATGCCCAGCCTATGACAACTCTGGTCCACACCATCCCAGTACCCAGCAAGTCCATTTGGTCATTAGACTGCCTCGACTTACCCGTGGAAGATACCCCAGCAATTTAACTGCATGCTCTTTAAGAAGCTTCTGCCGCTCTTCCTCAATAATATCAGCAACGATTCCTCTTCTCCTTTCTTCTATTTGTCTTTCTTCTAGTTCACTTTCCTATGGTAGTAAGATTGAAGCATGTAACTTTTTCCACTTCGAAAGCAGTTTCGTGCTTTGGCTGACAAATTATCAGCTGCTGTTCTTAATACAGATTGCAATCTGCACTCAAATGCCCCAACAGGGTCTCCTGGAGTGTCCAGCAGGTGCAAATATGCTTGTGTTCTACTCCAAATGCTAGTTTGGAGAAGACTGGGTTTGTTATTATTGCTTTCTTTCAGCTCAAGAGATACTGATCTTTTATGCTGAGGCATAAAGGAGCCACTACTAGCCGAAGGGCTAAATTTGTGTTTACTTGTGAAGGTGGCAAAACTAAGTAAGCTAGAATTTCATATAGGGAAATGTAAAGGTCTGAATTGGGGTAAGAAAAACATAAAGAGACAGATACTGGCTGTGGGACAGCTAACTTGGCTTTAATATACGTGAAATAGATCTGGGTGTCCTTGTTGAGTACAAATTAAATATGAGCCAGAATTGTGATAAAGCTGCTGAAAGGCAAATGCATTACAGAGAAAGCCAGAGCTCCCCCTTACCGTCCCCTGGTCAGGCGCCATTTTCAGTCCCATAGCAGTTCTGAACCGTGATAAATTGGAGCAAGTTCAGAAGAGGTGTGGAAGCGTTATGAGGAATGGTTAAAGAATCTCGATATGCTTTACTGACCAAGATGATTGAGGGGAGATATGATCATAGTATTCATA
This sequence comes from Crotalus tigris, assembly GCF_016545835.1. NCBI lineage: Eukaryota > Metazoa > Chordata > Lepidosauria > Squamata > Viperidae > Crotalus > Crotalus tigris. Next base: position 333,402 of record NW_024096608.1, read on the forward strand.
TGCAGAAGAGGGAATAAGCTTATTTCATATTCCCAGGGGTAGGAGAACAGCAGGTATAAGTTAGTACTAGTACCAATAGGAAGGAAGTTCTGGGCATGATCTAACACTGCTGGCGCAGTGGTTAGAATGCAGTACTGCAGGCTACTGCAGCAGTTCGACAGTTCAATTCTCACTGGCTCCAGGTTGACTCAGCCTTCTATCCTTTCGAGGTTGGTAAAAATGAGAACCCAGATTGTTGGGGGCAAAAGGCTGACTCTATAAGCTGCTTAGAGAGGGTTGGAAAGCACTATGAAGTGGTATGTAAGTCTTATTGCTATCAACCCGTGGATGCTCATCAGTTGCAAGGGGGGTTGGACTGAATGGCCTTCCCAGCCTCCTCAGTTCTAGAATTCACTTTAACTTGTCCAGCTTACCCTGTCTGCAATAACCTGTTTGCGTCGTTCTTGGATCAGCTTCTCCACTTCTCTCCTATGTTCGAGTTGCTTCATTCTTCGTTTCTGAGCGTTCATCTGCTCAATACGGTCATCTTCTGCAAATTTAGCTAATGTGGCCTGGGCAAAGGCCTCCTCCTCTTCCTTCAAGTCCTGCAGCAGCATCTTCCTTAAAGCCAGCTGTTCTTCATAGGAGTTCCGGAGCTCTAGGCGCTGTCTGATCCTCTTCTCCAACTCTTCCTGCACATGGAACAAAAGCTCAGCTCCAACTACCTTTTGTTCCCTCAGCCAGAAGAGCAGGACTCAGGCATCCCCCTTTCCCTTCTGCCTCCCCTGACTCCCCATGCCAATCTGAGACTCGAGCCAAAGGCATTTACCATCTCCTCCTTCCTCTCCGTCTCAGCCTGTTCTTCAAAGTGCAACTCAGCTCGGATTTGCTCAAGTTCTTCTCGCTCCTGCTGTTCTTTTTTCAAAACATCTGCAAGCTACAAGCAAGAGGAAAGACAAGTTTAGGCAGCTCCCAACCAACCAAATCTGGGGGACAGAACGGCAATGTCAATACCATTTGCTGGAGCTTCCTTTTCTTCTCCTCATTTTCATGAATCTTTGCCATCCGGTTGTCTTCTCTCTCCTGCCACATGTTAGCAAATTCCATGATCTTTCGGTTTTCCTCTTCCATCTCCTCATGCTGTCGTCTCCTCCGCAGGGCCTGGTCTTTTTGGAATTCTTCAATGAATTTCTGCGTGGTTCTCTTTTTCTCCAGTCTGTCTTGTCTTGCCCTATGGGAGAAGTGCAGAGCTTCAGTAATGCATCTGGAGGAGCCTGGCAACCTATACAGGGAGCTTTGGAACCTTCTCTATAGGTCCTTTCTGAATTGCCCGACCCCCTTCCGTGGGCACTCTAAAGTTTCCCAGTTGCATGCACTGGTATGGACACAGCAGATTACCATACATCAATCTTCCAGAAGTCCCACTGCTCCTTGTGACCACAAGAACGGATCACAACTAAAGATGACTGGTGTCATAGTATGAGAATCATTTAGTGTGGCCCCACCCAGCCATGGAAGGAGCCAACAGCCTTAAAAGACAGTCCAAGCTTTCTCCCCTGTGAAGTAATTGATTTCTGAAGTGCCTCAGGCAAGGGAGGGAGTGGATGGAAGCACCACCGGCCCCCAAGGGCCTGGAAGACTGCTTCCTTTGCACAACGGAGGAGCCTCTGTTGCTGCTCCTCAGGGCTGGGAGGGTTTAAGCAGAGATCTCCAGCCATCCATTTGGGAGAGAGAGATTTAGAACTGAGCAGGAAGATGAAAGGAATCTGTGATGCAGAAACCAAAAATTCCAGTGCCAACCCACAGCATGTTACAGGTAGTCCTTGACTTATGACAATTGGGCCTGGAACGTTTGTCACCAAGTGATGCCGATGTTAAAGTGAGTCACATTTTTTTTGCCATAGACATTAAGAAAATCACACAGTTGTTAAGTGAATCTGGTTCCCCACAGACTTTGCTTGTTGAAACTCCTCCCTCCCCCGGAGAAGGTTGCAAATGGCAATCGCATGACCCCATCCCAGGATGTTGCAACTATAAATACATGCCAGTTGCTAAATTTTGATCACATGACTGCAGGGACATTGTGATGGTCGTAAGTTTGAGGATCAGTCATTTTTTCAGTGCAATCACAACTTCCAATGGCTATTAAATTATTGTAATCAAGGACTACCTGTAATTGTCAGGCCAAGTCATCCTGAAGGAAGTACAAGTAATTCAGCGAAGTATGTTTAACATAATATAAACTAACTTTTCATCTTCCTCATAGATCTTCGTCACAATTTCATCAATCAAGAGTTTCTCTCTAAGGAACTCCTTGTAAGCAGCTTGCTTCCGCCTTTCTTCTTCCTCCAACTGTTTCTCCAGTTCTTGCTGATAGAGCAACTTCTCCTGATTGCGCCTCGTTTCAACAGCATTCTCTGTCTTGGCTGCTCTTCCTTGCTCTTCCTTCATTGCTTGGTAGATTTCTGCATCCTCCTTCTGTTGGCACAAATCCATCTACTTGCTCTGTTTTCTTCCTATTTACTTATAACTTGCAATCATTCACTCCATCTTCCTTGTCAGATACATCTATTTTTATCTAAGAAGTTAACTTCCAAACCCATTCTCTGTACTGCATCACAAAAATCTAAGATTTGCTACAAATCATTCAGGTTCTCAGACATCACAGCATGATCTGCATATAAAAGTACATCTACATTCATATCCCCAGTTACCAACCTGTAACTGCATCAATGATCTTTATGTATTGGCCCAAAATATTTCTCCACTTACATTTTCTGCAGTTTTCCAACGTTCTCACAGCATTTATTTCATCAAGTCTAAAAATTAAATATTCCATAAACTAGTTACCATTTTTTCGTATTTCAGAGCTTCTTTCTCAGCAATCTGAACAGCCCTCTCTTTATTCATATATGCAGATTGCAATTTCCTCTCCAGTTCCCGCAGTTCAATACTAGAAACAAGCAGGCAAAAAAACTTATGAAAATTATTATTTGATTCAAGAGCCCTCTAAAGAATTTGTATGAAAGGCACTGGATGCGGTGACAGTAGGAAGTTGGAGTGAAGCTGATTAATGGAGACTACAGGCAGTCCTTGATGTATGATCATAGTCGGAGTTGGAACTTTGGCCATAAGATGAGGCACCTATGTGACTGAACCCAATTTTTCTAACATTTCTATAAGTAGACCATGTGATGATAAGTCAGAATCATGTGGTGGTTGACTCCCAAATGGGCAATTGTTGCCAAAAACCAGCAACATTTTTCTGCAAAATACAATGATGTGATTATGTGTGTGCACGTGACATTTCAAAACAGTGCTTTACAAGCCATAAAGCACCATTTCAGAGTCTACTGTTTCTTTGAATGGTCATTAAACAACTGGTCACAAGTGGAGGACTACCTGCACACGCAGGGACTTTCTCTGAGCCTCACCCTCCATTCCCAAGGATGCCTGAAGGGGCCCCAGCCACAACTTCTTCATCAGGATGATCCTCAAACAGTCAGAAATCAGAACAGTCCTGGAATGGTCAGTAAAAGAAATACCTATTTTCTTTGATTTGTTGCCTCATTTTTTCATCTTTAAGTTTGTCGTGGTTTAATCTTGCTAATTCAGTTGCCAGTTTTTCTTCCTGCTGCAATTCCAGGGCTTTTAGCTTTTTATTCTCTTCTGCCTGACAAACACAGAATCACATAAATTTCAGTGTATGTTTCTCAGCAATTGTTTGATGGCTCAAGAAGTCTACAAGATATATTATACGTGCTATGGTTGAAGCAGAGACATCACCCTGCCAACAAAAGTGCGTATAGTCCAAGCCATGGTTTTCCCAGTTGCAATGTATGGCTGTGAAAGTTGGACCATAAGAAAGGCTGAGCGCCAAAGAATTGAGGCCTTTGAACTATGGTGCTGGAGAAGACTCCTGCGAGTCCCTTGGACTGCAAGGCGTTCAAACCGGTCAGTCCTAGAAGAGATCAACCCCGACTGCTCTTTAGAAGGCCAGATCCTGAAGTTGAAACTCAAATAGTTTGGCCACCTAATGAGAAGGAAGGATTCACTGGAGAAGAGCCTAATGCTGGGAAAGATTGAGGGCAATAGAAGAAGGGGACGACAGAGAATGAGATGGCTGGATGGAGTCACTGAAGCAGTAGGCGTGAATTTAAATGGACTCCAGAAGATGGCAGAGGACAGGAAGACCTGGAGGAACGTTGTCCATGGGGTCGCGATGGGTCGGACACGACTTCGCAATTAACAACAATGGTTGATAATCATTCTTACAAAACCGTCCAAAGAATGCAACTACTGGTACTTGATTGAATTAAAGGTGCAGCGCAATAGCAGGTAATTTGCTAGCCAGTGTTTTGACATTCACAATTACCTTAATATTTCTACCGACAGACTTTTCCTTGGGGGGGGGAGGGGGCTGGGATGTCGCTCCCTCTCTCGGAGGGGCAAGAGATGCCCGGAACCGCGGCGGCCCGAGCCGGCCTCCTCTGGGCCTTCGCCCGCGCCCACCTGCTGGACGGCCTCCTCCAGGCGCTGCTCGTGCTCCTCCTCCCGCAGCAGCCGCGTGACGCGTTTCTGCTGTACGCGGTCCTCGGCCTCCCACATCACCTCCAGCTGGTGAACGCGCTCCAGCTTCTTGCGGTGCTCTCGCTCCCGCATCTGCTGGAAGTAGAGCTCGTGTTGCTTGCGGTCCATCAGCTGCGCCGCGGTGGGCTGCCGCCGGCTCGGCTTCTGCGCCATGGCCGCGGGAAGTCGCCCTCCGCGGGCCCAGAGAGCCGCCGGGCGCGGGACTGCGAGAGGTCAGCGTCCGCTCTCCCGGCGCCGCACTGCCTAGCAACGGGCGCACTTCCGGCGGAAACCAGGGGAGCGCGCCGCGTCTCCAGGCAACCGGGCTTGGGCGGAGAGCCGCAGCCCGCCAGAACCCTCGGCTTCCCCGCGCTCAAGCGAAGCGCAGCCGCCACCTGAGCCCCGGCGGGCCGCCTTTGTGGTCGCAGGCGCTCCGAAGGAATCCCCGGGAAAGGGCGGCTGCCCACCAGCCCTGGGCGAGGCGCCTGGGTGCAATTCTGCCCAGGCCCGGAGCGTTTTCCCGGAAGGGAGCTTAAGCGGCAAGTAGGCAGCCGAGTGGCTGCAGGCTCCGCTCTGAGAAACCCTGCATTTAAAGAGGCTCACCCGGGTTGTGGGGGGCCGCCTGCAAGGCTAAGCTCAGGCCCCCGAATCTCCCTTGAGAAGCCCAACCTCACCCGACCTGGGGAGGGGGCGCTTGGATTTCAGCCTCCCGGCAACCCTTCTCACCACTCCTGCCCACTGAGCATCACGGGTTGGGGCTGCTTGTCTCTTCGCTACCCACTCGCCCTCCTTCCCAGGTTTCCCTCCGCTCTAGCCCAGGGGTAGGCAACCTTGGCTCTTTTAGGACTTGTGGACTTGAACTCCCAGAATTCCAGCTCAGCTTGGAAACCTCCCTTTTCTTTCAGCATGGCTGGCTCAGGAATTCTGGGAGTTAAAATCATAAGAGTCATAAAAGAGCCAAGGTTGCCTATCCCTGCTCTAGCCAAATGGCTCCTTTGTAACCTTCTATCCGTGGCCTACAGTGGCTATGCCTGTCTTTGTATATGTTGTGGGGTTTTATTGTCATACTGGTTTTAAATTTGTAGCCAGTCATAATTTGTAAGCTGGATAGCCTTTTTCATCCTTCCAATGAACAAACACAGAGAGAGAGAGTGCCAGAAAGTTTTCTCAGGTGCAATTCCCCTCAAACACACCAGACTCTGCGATCCTTCCCAGCAATCTGTCTCTCTCTTCACAGATGACCAGTCTTGAGACCTGCATCTTCTTCACATTTACTCAGTGGCTGGTGTGCCTGAAGGAGTCTCTCCGGCATTGAAAGGCGAATGAAAGCAGCTGCACAGCCTTGCCTCAGAATGTGTGGTGCCTTTGAGGCTAAACAATACTGTTCGAGTGTATCTGCAATTAAGGTGATGGTACGAATCTTAAACAGATTCTAAATACATTCCTTCTGGGGAGAAAGCCTTGAGCCCTCCCAAGGGTGAGCAAGCATAGAACCTGAGATTCCACCAGCCAGTTTCAAAAACATACATATGAAAAGGAACAAAACCCATAATATTTTCTTGCAAATATTTACTCCAAAATATGTACATCAGTGTCTTAACGGAAATTCAAAACATTTAAGTTCATAAAAACAAACCAAGTTCAAAATCACTTTCTACAAGATTTAGAGGAGAATTTTAATTAAGCGTGTTAATATTGAAAAAGCAAACTCCTATTAAATCATGTTATACATTCCTTCACTAACTACGGTATATCAAAAGGATTTCATGCCACCCCACCCTTTCCATTTGTTTGACATAAATTTAGATACAAAATCCCCCTTCAGTACCTGACTTAAATGCTTCCAAATTTCTTCTTCCTCCTTTTGGTAACAGATTACATCTTTTCAGCTTTCCGTTTCTTTCAAGCCACTTTGTATTGTCTGGGCCTGCCGTTAACAGAAAGAATAGAAGAGTGACTGCCCCAAAGGAAGAGCTGGGGCCCACCTTTCCTACAAACAGGTGTGTACAATTTTATTCTGCTTGCACACAGGGAAACTCACAAGTATATTTATAATCATCCACTTTCATTGAAAGTTTTAAGGTGAACTTGGCTTCTTGTAAGATCACACCGATCCAGAAGTACCCAAACAAACTGTTGCCATTGATGGGATGGGAATGCAACCCCCAGCCCAGGGTTTCCCTTTGAGTGTTCTTCTGGTAGTCATTTTATTTTTTTTAAAAGTGGCTTCTGTAAGAACCCTTACTTTGAATCCTCCGGCTTCACATATTGTCTTCTTCTGGGCTCTCTGCCTACCTAATTTGCAACAGGCAAGCGGCATCCCTGCCTCATTTGTTTCATCTTTCACAATCTGTGTGTTGTCAAGGCAAAGCCCTCCTTCAACTGGTTTCATTGCTGGCTTCCTCCTGGTTACTGGACAAGTCCTCATGGCTCGGGCTGCCACCTCCAGAAGGAAGGTCAGCTGGCTCAGAGCCGAGCCCGGTTTTCTTGGCTGAGGCCGGGACGCCTCCCTTCTGCTGCAAGATCTCAGTGGCCTCGTGCTCCAGCACCTCGGAGGGCGTCAGTGGCTCCAAATGAATGCTGCCTTGCTCGCTTGCATCGGAATGGGCAGAGTCAGGCTCTCCTCTTCTTCGCAAAAACTGTTCAAAGCTGACCTCTTCATCATTGGATGCCAAAGGAGTACAATCCATGTTCACATCTGCCAGCTGAGCTTCCTCTAAACTGGCCACCTTTGTCTGGACATCAGAGCCAGTCCACTCTGAACAAGCACTGCTTTTATTGCTTCCAAGCTCGGTTGGTTCTGCTTCTCCTTGCTTGTCAAAAACTGTCTTTTCACAAGAGCTCTCCAACACATTTCCTTGCAATCCTGGAGTAGTACCATTTTTCACAGCTGAGGAAGAGGGACTTCCTTCGTGCTCATCTGCAGCTGGATTTTGAAGAGGAACCCTCATCATTCCGGTCAGAGAGCCTTTTGAAAAGGTGCAAAGTTCAGCAATGCAGGATTGGTTTCCAACCAATTCAGAAATAGTTCCTTCACACTGTGCAGTTAAAGACACGGTCTTGTCCCCATCTTCAATTCTGTCCTCATCTCCTTCGCCTGTAAGATCTGCAGAGCTATCTGAATGAGCTGACTCGCCTAAAGCAAAGGCGTCTTCTGTCCTTTCATGCCTGCAAACTAAAAGTCCAACATTACTTTTGTTTCTCAGAATGTCTGCATCCCTTGCTGCGTCTGGTACTGTGGAATCGCTTGAATTGGCTGTGAGTTCCAACCCAGAGGAGCTTTCTGGAGCAGTGGTGCTCCCTTCATGCTCAGCAGCTAGAGGGCCAAGGTCACTCTGACTGGGGCAGCAGTCTTCCCCAAGACCCACCCTACTTGGACTGCCTATCAATTCAGAACTACAAGCACCTTCTGGAACTGGCAAACTGGCTTTGCTTTCAGCAGCTATGAGACTGGGGCTTTCTGGATGTGCGGAACCCTTTATGCTGCTATCTGTGGAACAGCTATGGAGTTCTGAAGTGGCTGCAGCTGACAACACAGGGCCTTCCTTTTGTGCATCGGAAAGGTCTTCATCCATCTGCTTCTCAGGGCTGGTGGCCTTGCTTTTTCCTGGGCAGGCTTCAGGTTCTGGGGCAGAAACTGGATTGTCTTCTTCAAGAGGAGATGGTTTTCCTTCACATCCACTCATTGGCACACTTTCCTCCTGCTGGTTTCCAAGGCCCCCCAGTGCCCTTCTTCTTGCAGGACTCCGAGAGCAGGCTTCAGATGTTGAACTAAATCCATTTTCTGGAACTGGGCTTTTAGTTCCTTCACTGTCAGCAGCTAAAACAATGTCAGTATTCTGCTTTCCAGGAAGATCTGCATTTGTTTCTCTCACAGACTCTTTCATCTGTGGGCTGAAAAAGCAATATAAGCACTTTAATTACCTGACTGTAATAAAACATGCTAATTGTTTCAGCCTATGGGGTGGTGTGGGGAGGGGTACTACACCCCCATGCCTGCATGTCAGGGCGTTTGTCCTCTTTGACATTCTCCCCCTGGCCAAGTAGGTGATGCTCCTGCCATGCTGATTCAGTGATTGGAGGCTGGGAGATGTAGGTGGTGACCAGGCTGAGCCTGAGGGAAGAAGGGGTCAAACAAGGGTCATTAGCGGGTTAGTCCCTTTGCACCCACAAGAGATCTAAGTCCAGCCGCCTTGAATTCCATTGGCTCTTATTTGCCACCAATTTGCTTTGACCATTAGTGGTTGTTCAAATTCTTGAACTGCCTGGACTTCTGATTTCCTGCGCTTAATAGAAGGATCTACATGGGGAGGAACAGTTCTGACTCAACCTCCTGGGCCTGCAGTTCCTGCTCAAGGAGCAGGTGACAACTCTTCTGAGGAAGGGGACCTTTGCACATGTACTGAGCATGTGGGACCAAGAGCAGAATATTGCTTGCAACCCTTTAAAGCAACTGCCTGTTTCCCTGGAATTGCCGCCACCTGATGCATGATCCAGAGAAGAGAGGCACTTTGCTGCCTCCCAATCTAAAGAACCAATGGCCCTACTCTACACATATCCCAGTTCAAGACTTGCAAAAATCCAGAGGTTAACTTGCACTCACTACCTATTATTTAAAGAGGCACAAATTTATTCACACTTCAGTTTGTGGAAGATCTAACTTTATTTTTACCTTTCTGAAATAAATGCTTTTCCTTGCTCGTCACATATAGGGGGCACCAAATGCTTCTAAAAGAAAAGAGCACAATATCACATAGTACAGTGATATTTTCCCTCAAGGTTCACATTGAACAAATGAATGCAACCCACAAAAGCTGGGTCCCCGACAGAGGGACCAATGACTCAGCATTGGCACAGAAACCCAAGAAGGCCAGACATAGAGGCAACTACGATCTAGATCAGCCACATGATCAAAATAAGCCAGCTGGAGGAAACCACTCCAGTGTGGAGGCTGACTTCTCGAAACTGCTGAAAAGCAAGCGGACCAGACGGGAGGGAGGGAAAAGAGTGAGCGTGCACTGGAAAAGACAGAAAAGGTGGGCAACAGCTGTCTCAAAAGCCCAGGGGGGGGGGAAGCGCACTCCCAAACAGGTTAGGCAACAGGTGGTACCAAATTCTGCTCCTGGCCAGATTTTTATATTCAGCACCGTTATTTTCTATCTGCTTCCTTCTGAGGTGGAATGTCCCCCTCCCTCCTGTACCTTCTTCACAAGACACAAATGGGTTTCAGCAACCTTCAAAGGCCGGGCCAATTTGCAGCCAGATCTGAAGAGAAATTTCTTCCTCCAAGTTAAAAGATATAATTGGAACATTGTGCTACTTGCACAGAGAAGAACAAGGCTGCTTTTTAAAAATTTGTTCATTCCTTATTAAGAATACGATTACCATTTTAAAGCCTCTCATCTGAAAATTTGAAAAAAAAAACATCTGAAAGCTATTATCTAATAGTTATCATTATGGCTGAAATTACACATCTGCTGAAAACTTTCAATAGATATGGCTATACAAAAGTTTTAAGACAAAAAAAGGGGACTACCTCTGACTTTTCTTCAATTTCATTTTTCAATAATGCATCCTTTGCTAGGCTAAAAGAGAAAACACTGGTTAGCTTAATGTTGATAATACACTGTCTAAAACTAAAGTGAAAACACTACTTTTGAAAATCTTCATTAGGAGTTAATTGATTATTTCACTTCCCACCAAACACCTCCATGGAACCCTATCTGTTATCTGACTCTTACCAGTGTTTGGTCAAGGTGACCAGAACTGGTATAGTGCTCCCTACTCTTTGTGGCTGCCCTCTACTCTGAGGAAGGGAGGAGGAGGATGTGAATATCTGGGATATTTGTCTCAGTGTATTTAAGTAGATGGAGTGCACAAAACCTGCTGCTTTGGGAATGAATCAAAACTGTTTTTAACCTTTAGTACAATGTCTCTGTATTCTCTTGCGATGGAAGGGAAGAATGCAAGCTGCACTTTGCTGGTAACCCCACCTAAGAAGTGTCCCACTCCACTGCAAGCTCAAGCCAGAAGAGAGGTCTAGCCACACCTCCTCCCCTGTGCATCCTTTCCCCAAGAAGCAGGAGGGGGGCCCGGTTGCACCTTCAAGGCAAGGGGCCTCACCACCTCCGCCTTGTCTCTCTGGGACAGATCCTCCTGCAGTAGAGCAGAGTTGCAAGGCACAGAAGCAAAGAAAGACCAGGAAAGGGACAGCCTAGAGCGCCTCAGTTGGGCCCCTGGGTGGCTGCTTTTGCCAATCTCAGGTTCTTTGCTACATCAGGCAAAAAGGCTGCTCCTATGTTCATCTGCTTAGCCCATAGCTCCTGCGAAGAAACAAGAGAAGTTGAGGGTGATGTGGAAAGCAAATGGCTGCCTCCTCCTCGCCACACCTCTGTGGTTGTAACAGATCAGCCAAAATTACGGGGGAGCCTTCAGCTTCATCATTGTATCTGGTGGAGGCTATTCTGGAACGCCCAAAAGGAAAGACCCCTATCTGTCACTCACAGCATAGATTTTTCTGTAGTAATTTTCAAGCCTGGCCTGTACCCAAGATTAGTTATATATTATTCAGGTGTATTGACTTCTAAACAGCTTATCACATCACCAAAATTATTTTTTACTGTTTAAGAAATTTCTCTGCATGGATAGTGAGAAAGGTGCGTCTCATATAAAACCACGTACATTCATTAGCTTTTGTAACCCAGTTTAACTTTTCAAAGACGTTTTGCTCAAAAAAATTGCTGCTGCCAAGTATCTTCTTTGCTGATGCAGTGAAAAGTTAAATCTAATTCACTGAAGCCTGGCATGGCACCAGCCGCATCATTAATCATGAATGCAACTTTGGGCCAGGAAAGGCTTCGCTAGTGAGCCCTCGAGATGCAAAGCGTCTGCCAGCACTGAAGTCACTCACTACTTGTGCCATCTCTACCACTTTCAGAGGGCAAATATCTTTGGCCCCGTTCAGCCATTTTCAAAACGTCCAGATTAGAGAGAGGGATCCTAAGCACCATTACAGAGGGGAGGTTCCACACTTGTTAACAGAACATGAAAAAAGAGATGTGCCTATCTAATCAACTAGAGTACAGGCAAACTTGCTTTTCCACAGCCTTCCTCTATATAAGGAAGAGGTGGAAAACCTCCACATCCATCCACTTGACCAAACAATTACATTTGAAAAACTCACCCAGAAATATCAGCAGGAGTGAAGCAATCCAAGGGAACTAGAAGTGAAAAAAAGAGAATTCGATATTCAAGGTAACACCAGTGTTTTATTGCAACATCTGAAGCCAATGCCCCAAACACCTACCACGTTCTACAATCACTTGACAAGTATGAGTCAGGCTTTCATTAAGGTGGGTGGCCATCTTGTCCAAGCCAGAAACATCTGTCAGGAAATCGCAGTTAAGACAAACCACAGTGGTGCCCCTGGGGAGAAAGCCATTGGAAGGAGTTGAGCTCTCCAAATACCTAGACAGCTGTTGGCCCCTACTTGCCCCACAACCCCATAGTCCTACAAGGGCCCCAGGGCCAACAGTCTTGCACTACTTAGACAGTGTCAGCGAACACAGGATGCTGCACATCCAGGGAAGCAGCTAGAATGGCACTGCACACTATTAAAAATGCAGAGCTGAAATTAAAAAATAGTAGAAGATGGTTACCTCAGTTCATCTGAATGCGTTTTATAAATCCAAAATCTTTTAGTTTGACGAGCACTATGAAAGCTACAAAAAAACAGAGTACCTTAAGTTGAATTCCTGAAAAAAATGACTTATTTCTACCATAAAATATACATTAAAAAAGCTACGGTCATGTGGTTTGTAATGCATCTTATATAAAGGAGCACATTCTGTGCCAACACAATTAACAAGAAATGAAGAAAAGCCCCAGGTTCACCTGAGAAGAGTTTCTAGCAGCCCCTCCTCTGGTATTCTAATACCAGAGAAGTTGTGTTTTTTCCCACCAGCTTTCAGGGCAAATGGTGCAATTCAGCCAGAAGCAGCCAAACAGAGAATTGGGTCAGGGAGACAAGGGGTTTTATTTTGTCAGTTTGTACTTAGGGATTAAGGTACCTTATTTTACTGTGAGCATCAGCTGATTGTTTCTAAACAATGCAACTTGATCCAGGCAGAAGCTGCTACCTGGAAGGCTAAGTGATGGAGTCAGGTAGCATGGAGCCTTGCCTTTCTGTCTCAAACCTTTCTGTCTCTCTTAACCAGACTGAAGCTCAAGGTCTCTTACCCCATCATGTGGTTCACATAAGCTTTGCTGCAACTGGTGCCGTATCTGCACAAACTGCAGCGCACATACGCCGGGAAGTGACTTGCAAAAGTCCGGATGTCTGAGTAACACTCAATGCATTTTTGAATATCAGGACACCTAAGATTAACCAATGTCATAATTAATTATCAAAGAGTAAGTTAATTCACAGGTCAAGCCGTTGTTGGGTAAGATTTGCTTAGCTTAAACTGGGGGTGCCAGATGCAGAGGTTGTTTGGACCTGCAGAAGCCCCAGGTGCTTGTAAGGTTTCTAAATAACTTCTATTGATCCCTGAGAATTACCTGAGGTTATTTAGTGCTGTATTTGCAACCTTTGTTTTCTTGCTGCTGCTGCCGCCGCCGCCGCCGCCGCCACCACCACCACCACCACTGCTGCCGCTGCTGCTGCCACCGCTGCTGTTCTTGCTTCCCTCACAGCTGCTCGTCCCCAGGACCTGCTTCTTCTGCACGCTCAGCGGCTTCAGCTTGGACTTTCCCTTGCAACTAGCAGTCAGCTTGTTCTGAGCTTTGCTGTTTGCTGTTTTGGTTCCAGGAGACAACAGCAAGGTGGACGTGTTTGTGCTTGCAGGGGACGCTGTCACAGAGGCAGGTTGAAGAGATCCAGCAGAAGCTCTAATTGTAACCTAGAATGTGAGACTCTTTCAGTTTTCTCTGCCTCACAAAAGCCAGCGCTGATCTGCTTGCTTGGATTTCAAAAGGAATTTGGGCAATCCTTGTTTTTTTAATATGCAAAGTAAAAAGTAGCCACAGCACAAGACTGCAATGTCCTCTGAACGCTGCAGGGGAGCTGGGTGGCTGAAGGTTCTCCATCCAACCAGCCATCCAATTTCAGCAGAGCAAGAATAAAAGCAAACTGTTTCTTTCTCTCTCTTCCATTCATGCTTTTTTCTAAGGCCTCAGCTTCCACACGTATCACCCACAGAACAGCCACATTCCGAGACAAGATCAGGACTAGCTGGATCTCATTGTCAAACCAAAAAAGAGCTAGAATCCAATCATCAGTCTGCTACGTAACAAGCAACAACTCCCTTATCTACTCAGAGCAAGACTCCAGAAAGAAGGGAATGGATATGATCAAAAGAATCCAGAGATTTTTGATATCAGATTGACAAGTGAAAAGCAAATTAAAGAAACTATTTCTTCCATGAGACACCACCATCGTCATCCTGAAGAAAAGCACCAGGCATTTCCTAGAGCACAGGCTCCCAAAGAGGCCGCTCAGGCCACAGCCCATGTCCTGTTCCCCGAAGGGAGTGGCCAGACGAGCCCCTGGCTTCAGCCTCTGGCTGAAGAGGGCACCTCTTGGACAGGCCGAGGGAAAACCTTCCTGGGCTATTCACACAACGCACCGGCCACCCACTTACTTTGGTTCCTGGAGGCAAGCCCTCCAACTGTGCAGGTTTTTTGAATGTCCGATGATGCTGAGATTTGTGGTCCAGTTTTTCTTTGCAGGTCAAGAACTGGAGTCTACATTTGGTACAGCGATGTATTCCTTTTTTCTTTAGGAAAAGAAAAAAAGGCGGAGGTATAAGTATGTGGATGTTCATCCCAGAATAATAAGACAGATCACTGAGCTACGTTTTAATAATGCTGAATTCACAAATGGTCTAATGCCACATTGCAAGAGGATCTGAAAGTGTAAAAATTGTGGCCACTTGCAACAACACCTACAGAGTAACAAGTAAGGACATTCAACATTCAACTAAGCTGGAAAGCACGACAGCCTCTCATCCCCCGTTCTTTGCTAGAAAAGGAGGAGTCCTGTTGTCTTCCCAGAAACGCCTCTTAGCCATATTCCCTGAAGCCTCCTGCACTTCAGCCATAGTCAGTGCCTTGCCCAGCATTAGCCATGCCCAAAGGTTTCCTGGGCAGGCCGCTAGGCAAGATGGGCAGCAGCCCCAGGCGCTGCACAGGACAGGCAGCTGGGGGAGCAGCATGACAGCCATGTTCCGTGGGGGGGGGGGAGGAAGTACTATGGGGTGGGTGTCCACTACTCTTTGCTCCCCACTTACCTTCCTTAAAGGTTACAAATGTTACCTGATGCCTCATAAAATGGTGCATATAAGGTGCCCCAATTTTAATAACTTTAAGGCAAAATGGGCAAAGCAGGTTCTTTGTGTTTTCATGAATGGATCTGAAGTGTTTTTCCACATCCGAAAATGCTGACGATCTGTAATTGCAAACCTAAATATCAATATAAAGAGGAAGAGGGGAATATTTACTTCTAGCATCTCTTCTTAGGAACAAGAAGACATAGACAAACATGTGCACATAAAAAGGGGGGGGGGAGTACCTGGCAGACATAAGGCATTTCCCCAGGCTTGTGATTGTCTTTCATATGCTGCAACAGAACTTGCTCAGTTTCAAAAGAGAGTTCACAGATTTTGCAAATAGCTAAAAAAGAAAATAAGCAGCAGCTGAACGTTTTAAAAAAATCAGAATGCTGGAGTGACACCAAACTGGCACCTGTGACTCAGCTAGGACTCTCAAAGGGCACTTTATAACCCAGATGGTCATTACCTTCTGGCCACATTTCGGCAGTTTGTGGGCTTCGCATTTACATCCCTGCATCCCACTGAAGGAGCCCAGTCCAGGTATGGAAAGGAGCTGAATTCCTTCAGCTGGTCCCCAGAGATGAGAGGCTGTGGAGAAGTTGCTGTGAGGTGGGATGCCTCAGATAGGTGGGAGGCTCTGGGAAGGCCAGTGCAAACTGCCCACAAGTGTAGGGGGCTGAAAATCCTCCAGGATGGCGGTTGCTGAATGAATCAGTCACATGACCTCTTGGTTAATGACTGAGATTCGGTCCTAACTGTGGTCATAAGTCAAATTACTATCTGTAATTTGACTTCTAAGTGAAAGTAGACTCCTGAATATTATTCACACATAGATAGGATAGGTTAATTGTTTTAATTAGTTGAACTATCATATCTACGTCAGAAGCTGTATTTACTTTAAAAGTTCAGGCTGCGTTTGATATTATTGCTTTCTCCACCAATGTGCAGACGCTGAGAACTTCTGAATTTGGTTTAGCCACAAGTCTACCAAGATCCTTGTCTATGGACTATCTCGTATCCCCCTACCCACTCCCCATCTTTCCCATCCAGAAGAACTCACTGGAGGACTCGTGAGGCGTGTGGGTGCTTTCAATGTGGCACTGCAGCTGAAAGGGGGTAGGAAACTGACGGTAGCAGTGCTGGCAGGTGGTGTGGCTTTCCCAGCTCTCACTGTTCTGCTTCTCAAGCTCCAAATGATGCTTCATGTGATTCATAAATCTAAGAAGAACAGTACACAAGTCAAGCAGCTGCTTTTAAAGGGAAACCTTTAATTCCACGCACCAAGGAAGGGATAGAAGGTGCCTGCTGTTTGGCACATGGTGTCAACAGATACCCCTCTGGCTGCTGGCTCTAGGGAAAACATTTGCATAAATAAATGGTTAAATTCCTCTGTCAAAAGTGAGTGGAACCCAAAGGACCAGAAAAACGTAGATTAAAGCATGTTGGCACAATCACTCATCCATTTGAAGCAGATGAAAACTTGCAGATGAAAACTAGAGAGACTTAAAAGATTCCAGGTATGAACCAAAAAGGTCAGGAGGCCCCAAGGTTGGACAGCCAAAGGGGTTCTGGCACTCCAATTATGGAGGATTCAACTTCCATTCTCTTTGAGACCTGGCAATTGGCAGAACCTTTTGATTCTCCAAACATATCCACCTTAATTGTTAATATTTAGATCTGTTCAATTCTCGGCTATGATTCGTTTGGATTTATTTAGCAGAACTCTTTGAAGGAATGCAAAATCAGCTCTGCTAAAATTAAAAATAAACAAGAACGACACATGAAGCAAGGTAATGCTTAGGCCTCCACTCTGGCTGCCCCTAAGCTCCCATGTCAGAGCTGTGCCTCTTCCACACTATAAATACCTGATGTTGCTTTTGAGGACTTTCATGCAGCTGGCACACTTGAAAGTCGTGTGGGTCTTCTGCTCCTGGCGCACCTGCTGGAGGTTCCCCTCGTGCTTGCCGTAATAGAAGTCGTTAACCAACATGATCAATTTTCCTTTTTCTGCTTCAGCAATTTTAGGTGATATACCTGAGCAATCCATTTTGGTTATTCCCGGAAAGGCATGCACCATTTCAGGACAGCAATACTGAAAAGGCCAACAACTAGCATGAATTTTGAACAAAGGCATTTGCTGAATTGTCAAGAACAGCAAAGAAGTTAATCAAGATGTCTTCAAATCAAAATATCTAGCAAAATCAGATATCTTGAGTTCAGAAGACTATTAAAAAAATATCATCAGTATTTATCATAAATACTGATAACCCCAAATTCACAGTTAACAAATTAATATACCACCATGAAAGGAAATTATTCCTGATTGAGGAAAAACAGGCTGAAAATTAAGACCAGTAAGGGTGCAAACAGAACACAATGTCACAAAGAAATCTCTACAATCAAGACAGAAAAATCACAAAGAAGAAATAGGTTTCAAAGAATTTTCCACTCTTGAATTTCATCTGAGACTTATTTCAGCTAGGGAAGTTCAGGAGTGAATTTAGTGTGCATTATCTCTGGAGTGGGAACACATACTCATCTCAGACAAAAATGTGGCAGCTAAACAAGTTATTTTAAATGGTATATGTGAAAGGCAAATGGGAGAAACCTTTAAAAACCACAAGAAAATGCAGTCATCTTTACTTATATACAATTTAAATACTGAAATAAAACTGAATAAAACAGCCCTAGATTTTATCATGTCTAGAAATACCAAGTGATTCAAGGTTACATTTATAACCATGTCTTACTTCCATCCCAAATATATTTACCTTTATATGATTTTTCAAAGGCTCCAAAAGGTTAAAATGAATATTACATTTTGGGCATGCCTGTGGAAAAGGGGCTCCATTCTTAATATTACTTGAAGCAGCGTCTGTGGAAAAAGAGAATGGGATATATTATTATTTAATGTGTGTTTGAATATGTGAGGCAGATACATTAAATTCATTATCCAAAGGCATCCTTTAATCCATCTGACCATTGCTGGAAATGAATGTAGCCTTCCATGGATTCCCTCAGATCACAAGGTTTGATGCCCTTCCCCTGCTTGTATTTCACAGCAGTCTTTAAAACACCTTCAGACAAGATTCCTCCCAAACAGGACATCCAGCATGTTCTTACCTTTTTCATGGAGGACCAGGTCATCTGGAGGTTTAACGGAGGAGAGGAGAGGTGACTCACTCTCAGAGCCTGTTTCATTAGCCTTGGCCTTTTTGGGAATGATACTACTGGCTTCAGAAGCGGAGGGACGCTTGGACAAGCCTAGAAATGTTTTAAAATTTAAATGTAAGTAGCCTTTTATAGCCATTACTTCTCAGTCTCTCAAACCCCACATCATGCATAAATGCATAAAATCAATCCACAGACACAGCTCATGCTGCAATCCAAGTCATCTTTTCTCAGAAGCCACACCTACCTTGTTCAGCAGGGCTCCCATGCTAGGAAGCCCCTCCATGCCTTATTTCAAAGCTATTGCTATCAAGAAGAGCATTACTCTGAGATATGCACTCAGCTTTCCTTAGATGTTCACACAATATTTGATGGTCCCTAAGAGCAAACCCCACTCCTTACCAGTACCAATCAAGTTACCTAGCTGGCTAATGAAACTTCTCCAAGAAAACCCCCAGGCTCAGAGGGCACCAAGGACCCTTCAGTCCCCGACTAAACATTATGAGCCTGGCCACCCATTTTTTAAATCCCTTTTTTGCCTCAAACCACAAGCAAAATAAAAAACCTGACTTGGACACACCTGCCATGTTCATGGGTGATCCACTCTGGTATTGTGACCCTCCTGAATTCTGCCTTACGCCAAAGGTCAGGCCCGAAGTTCTATCTGGGGTCACCTGTGGAGGATGCGTTCAATAACTCAGCAACAGGACTCTTTGATTCTACAGCAATTTTCTGTTGCTGTAGAACAAGGGTGTCAAACTCGCAACATCACGTGTCGCGGCTTTTTTGCCATTGCCAGCAATGGGGTGGCCGTGGTTTCTTTGTGATGCATGCGGCCCTTGGGCTGGCAGTTTGATACCTCTGCTGTAGAAACACTTCAAAAGATTCACACACGGAGCACCCACGTTTACTCTTTTAAGTGCTCCATTCAGACAAGATGCACTTTCTGCCAGGTCCTTCTCCTTTCCAAAGCCCCAGAGGGACTCCGACTGGCCCAGAGTCCTCGGGGCTCAGAACACAATTATCTCCAGGACACGGCAAGCAGCAGCAACAGCAGTACTCACAGGCTGGGGGACTGTGGCTGCTGGTACATGGGGCAGCTCCAAACCTACCCGGTTCAGTGCAATAGGCTGTGCTGTTACGGTGGCCACCGGCCTGGACGTAGATGGCGCTGACGTAGGAATATGGAGATTCCGTGACAAGGACTGGGTAGGGGCAGATATATTGACAGGCTGGGAGATCCCAGCATTGGGTTTAGCTTCCTGCGGTGACGAACATTCTGAAAGTGGCTTCTGCAAGACCTGAGACGATCCTGAGATGCTGCTGATGCGTGGCTGTGGCTGAACAGCTAGGGTACTAGTTGCAGGTCTGCCTGAAGAGTGAAACCCTGGAGAAACAGCCACAGCACCTGCCACAAGAAGCAGGAAACAAAAAATTACAGTTAGACTCAGAAGCTTTCAGAGACGTCAACGTTTGGCATCACTGGAGAACATCATACCTCTTTTGGGGGCACCATTCTGCACTCCAACTCGTGATGAATTCGTGTTAACTCTGTTCAATATATCTGTTAAAAAATGATCATTGCTGCTTTCAGAAAACAAAGGAGGAGGAAAATATGCTCAAGGGAATTTATCAATACAACCCTAGAGAAGGAAAATAACATCTCACTGTGAAGTTGCACTAATTCTTAAAAGGTTTGCAGTCTTCTCATTCCTGAAAGAAGCTGCAGAATTCCAGCAATTGTTCCAAGAAGGGATCCAACAGCACCGTAACCAATTATCTCAGTTTAACTACAATACATTTATGCTGATTCCTGCCAGTCAACAGGATTTTTGAGTCAACCTGTTTAGGACAGACATGCAAGTTAAGCTTGACTGGCCTATTAGCAACTCCAAGGCAGCCTGCGGTGACTAACCTTGAAGCTTGCTCTTCTTCCCCTTGTGTGCCCCCCCAGTTCAAAACAGCCCCTTACAGGTATTGGTTGGTTTGGAGCTCAAGAACTCCCCAACAAAGATAGGCTCGTCATCATCGTCGTCGTCATCAACAACAATGGGGTTTGCTTTCTGTTGCCAGGGTTCAAGCTCTTCCTCTTCGCATTCCATGAAAAGCTCTGCCATTGTGGAACTAGAGAGGGAAAATAGTAGCAGGTGGAACAGACCACTGTCATGAGTGCCCACCAGCTGTTCTGTTCCGGAAAGATGCCCTGGTTCTGGCATGGTTGCACTCCTTGCTTAAAGCTTTGGTTTGCCCAACTACAGGCAGGCCAAGAAAGGGCACAGATGGCCCGCAGCAGATGCCAATGGCTGCATCTTCACAAAAAGAAACCCAAAGGCTATTTTCTCTGCTTCAATCCAGCAGACCATGCTTTAACCTAGAGTGTAAAAAAGTTTTGGGGGTTCGGAATCATGAAAGCCAGTGACTTTAACAGATAACACAACTGTTACCAATAAGAAAGTTCGACATTATAAGAGGCAGCGCCAATCATCCTAAGAGCAAAAGGATTTTCCAGGAAAGCCCTTCGGGCAGAGGGGAGCAGTGGGGGGGGCGGCAGGGAGCCACTCGGCCTTCCCTGCTCCCTTCCCCCATCATCTCGGGGGAAGAGCGGTGCGCGGAGGGGCCTCCGCGGGCGGTTCCCTTCCCTTCCGGGGTCACTCGGAGGGAAGCCCGCTGCCTGCAAGCACCGTTCAGCCCCCTCCCTTTCCCGGGGAGTTCCCGGGCCTTCCCATCCAGGCTCTGGCTTGGACGAAACCGTGCCCCCGATCCTCCCGCCAACACATGCGCCCTCGCCCGCCTCGCTTTCCCCGCCGATTCACCCGGGAGACCCAAGGGGCCGCCGCTCCCGTCCCGGCAGGGCTACGGCGGCCGCGGCCCTGCTGGGGAAACGGGAGCACCCTCTCCGTTACTCCCCGAGCCTCCCGGGCGACGACGGCCCCGTCGACCGGGCTCACTGCGGCGGGAGGAGGCCGCGCTCCATCCAAGATGGCGGGGCCGCCCGGGCGCCCTCCCCCGGCCGGACCGCGCGGGGCGGCGGCGGAGCGCTTACCGGGGGCAGCAGCAGGGCGGAGGGCGGGACGCGCGGAGGCCCTCCCCCTCAGGCGCCCCACGTGGCCGATCTGCCCGGACCGCGTCCCTCCCGGACCGCTCGGGGAACCCGGCGGAGGCGCTGGCCGGTCCGGCAGGCGGCTAGTAGGAGCGACGCAGCCGGCAACTTCCCGCGCGCCCAACCTGCGAGGCCCCAGCACGTTGGCATGCGAACCGCCGCGCCTGCTCTTTGTTTCCCGCGCGCGGTCGAAGGGCGTCCGTAGAAACAGGGACCCCTCCCCCACCCTCAGCTGGCCGGGCCTGCGAGGAGGCTCCCGAAGAGCGCGGGGGCGGGGCAGGCGACGCAGGCGCGGCAGGGCGGGGGCTCTCTGGGGCGCCCAAGAGGTCCAGCCTGAGGGCCGCCGCCGCCCCTCGCCGCGATCGCTCCGGGCAGAGATCAGCGCGCAATGCGGTCGGGGGGGGGGCGAGGGGAGCACGGCAGCTCCTGAAGAGGTCGGGACCCTCGATGCGGCTGCACCACGGAAGGCCCCCGAGTCTGGCAAGGCGCCCGGCAGCCTCCGCGGGGCGCAGACCTGGCCTCGGCTGCATGCGGGAGAACGGCGCCTCCCCTACCCTTGCCCGCCGCAGGCCCGGTCTCGGTGGCGTCGCCTCTTTGCCGCGGCTTCTTCGCCGCCGCCCTGGACAGCGGCCCCGCCAGCCCTTCTCCTGCACTGCTGGCGCCGCGGCGGGCCGGCGGTGGGCGGGGCCGTGGGCGGGGCAAGGCCAAGCCCCGCCCCGCGCGGATGGATCCCGGGCGGTCGGCGCGACGTGGCGGTTCTTCGGCATCTCGACAGCTCGCCTGGGGAGGCTGCGCTTTCCGCCAGGGCCGCGGGCGGGCTGCAAGAGGAAGGTGGCCCCGGCTGGGGCGGAGCGGAGCGGCCGCCTTGCCCGCTTCTCGCGGCCCAGCCGCCGCGGGGGCCCTCGGAACGGGCGGCGGGGCGAGGGCGGCCTCTCTGCTGACGGTCGGCGCCCGTCCCGCAGGCGGCGGAGGAGGAGGCCAAGATGAACTCGCAGCAGCAGCAGCAGCAGCGCCTGGCCGCCATCGGTACCGACAAGGAGCTGAGCGACCTGCTGGACTTCAGCGCGGTAGGCCCTTTGCGGGAGGCGGGGGCGGCTCCCCACCCCGGGCCCGCCGCGCAATCCCGCTGAGGAGCCGCGTCTCTCTCTCTCTCTCTCTCTCTCTCTCCCTGCTGCAGATGTTCTCGCCGCCCGTGAACCGCGGGAAGGCCCGGCCCACCACGCTGGGGAGCAGCCAGTTCGGCGGGGCAGGTGAGGAGGCCCTGCGGGAAGGAGCCCCGCGTGGCTGCAGCCGGTCGGGCGCGACGGGCCTCGCCGCGGCTCGCTTAGCGGGCTGTGGGTGCTGCATTGGCGGAGGCCGTTCTGCCCCGAGTACCCGTCGGGGGGCTTCGGCTTTGGCCGGCGTTGGATGTTCAGACCGCCGCGGCCCTTCCGCAACCGGGGTGCCAGATTTCAATGGCTCCTGAGGTAACGCGGGGAGAAAGCGAGCGGGGCCGCGGGCAGCAGCTGGAGGGTTGCGTGGGCGGGACGAGAAGCGCCTCCTCGGGCTGCTTTGGCCGGCCGAAGAGAGGCTTCTCCCGTTGCTCCGCTCGGGCTTCCCTCCGGGCCTTTCCTTTGGGATGAGGTGGTTTTCAGGGGTTTTGGGTGGCCCCATAAACGGATCCAAAGAATAAACGCTCTCAGATGATGAAAACCGTTCATTGTGGTTGCCCCGTGACCTTGCCCCCTTGGATCTGGGCCTGTTGGGGTACTAGTCCTTAATGAGGCTTAATCTCGCTTGTTGGTTTTGCTTTTTGGCGCTACAAAAAGCATGGCTTAGTCTGGTATTCTTCAACGGTGCAGCAGCAGCACCCCAAAAGTCAGGGGAGGACGTCTGGATCTTTCCAAGGAACAAAAGCCATGAATGCTTGGTGTGAGGGCTAGGCAAGAAGACATATGCCAGCCCTATAGGCAGCATGAGAAGCCAGAGACTGAGGGCCGAGCCAAGGGAGGACTAGGGGTGCTGTCAGCACTTGTTCCCTCTGCTCATGGACCAAATGGGGGAGCCAAGGCCAGAGCTAGTTTGGATTGAGACCTTCCTTTGCTTTGGCAAGCCTGGTAGTTTTCTTCCAAAAGTGGTGACCCCCCCCTCTTGCTTATGACCCACCACCGGGTCCCAACCTAGTTTTACAACCCATGACAAATGAAGCAGAAATACTTGATCTTGTGGTCCAAATACTGTTACTAAAGGTAACCATCTTATCCCAAGTGATTGGTTGATAAACATGCTTCCGTACTATACTACTTGGTATACTAGTATGTTGAGGTAGATTTAATCATTAGTGTAAGAAGCAGAAGTAATTAATGGTAATTAGGTTTTCTCTTTTTCTTGATGCTTGAGAATTTCTTGTACTATTATCTGTCTAGAAATTGCAGTGAAAATTAGCAAAGCTAGCAACCTGCATGTGTTGGTATCCTTAGTTTTCTTTTTCCATCACTTCAATTTCTATAAAAGAACAAATGCTTCTGTTACATCAATATGTGCATAAATTTTTAACATCTTAAACGTTTTCTATAGATAATCATAAATGTAGAAGGATGGACTATTATACTTCTGATCTAATTGTAAACACAGCTTACCTTTTTGGAGGAGTTGATTTAGTAGTGATTTCCTTGCTAAATCTTGATGTTTCATATTGGTAAACTTTGTACATATGTTCTGTATGCTGAGTATTAACTAAAAATGTTGCATATTGTTCCTACTACATACAGGTTCTTTTTCACATTTTGCATAATTGATGGATTTTGTGGCTTTGAATCTGAAAATTGGATTTGACAAAAATAAGTATTCAGTTTTAGGAACATGTGATAAATATTAATACAAAGCTTACATGGAGTCAAAAACACTTTCTATTTTAAACATGGAAAAAATGCCTTTCAGCACTAACTTCCTATTCTAAATCATATCTATACAGTGTAATTTGCCTCATAAAGCTTTTCATTGTATTTTTGTATTTTTAAAACTGTAGCACAACTTTTTTTTGTATCCTTATCTTTATTTTTTCAGGTCATTGTCTCCAGTGTAGAAATGTCTTTCATATCACAACTGAATTATTCTAATTCCTGAAAATTAAATAATTTGATTTGCAGTTGGGCATATATTTATAGAACTTGATTAGTTTAGTTTGGGTCCTGAAATCGAGTTTGTTATGTCAGGTAGATTGCCAACTGATTTGTTGCATTCAAAGATTCTTTTCCTTTGAAAGGAGAAGTTGTATTTTTGCTCTGTCAAAATGTCTGTTTCTTATCCTTGTAATGCTAGGATGCTTTTGTTCTTTAGCAAAATTAGAAAACTGAGTTTTCTGCTCATTGAAGAGCATGCTTCGGTATTTTGTGGCAGGTGCTTCATGGCTAATATTTAAGAGAGTTATGTTGTCCTTTGTTTAAGTATTCCTCTTCCGTTGCAGCTCAGTTGTCTTATACAACAGATTTGCTGGTTACTCTTGTGTCTGATGTCATGAAAACTTGCATGACAACTGACAATTCTAGTATTAAATTCTTACAGAATTGTTCTCTAATACTCTAATGTTAAATAATGTTTCTTAAATACTATTTGCTTATTCTTCTGACAGTTTGACAAAATGAAATGAGCACAATATTGATTAAAATATTTCCAGTAATTCTTAGGGCGTTCCTCTAGTTCTTTATTAATAATTCTCTATTCTCTAGGGAATATTGCAAATTTGGTTGGCCAATAGGACTTAATAAAATTTACAGTTCTGCTTTTCATATTGTGCTTCAAAAGTTTAGAGCGCTAACTTTAGCACATGTGAAGAAGGTATGTGGGAATGACTTTAGGAAGCTGAGTAGCTTATTACAGACTTGAGCCATAAAATGCAGGTAATCCTTGACTTACGACCACAATTGAGCCCAAAGGTTCTGTTGCTAAGCAAGACAATTGTTAAATGAGTTTTGCTTCATTTTACAATCTTTCTTGCCACAGTTGTTAAATGAATCATTGCAGTTGTTAAGTGAATCTTGTTTCCCCATTGACTTTGTTGCAATGACCCCAGGATAGTGCACCATCATAAATACATTCATTCCAGTGGCAAAGTGTTGATCACATGACCATAGGAATCCTGCAATGGTCATAAGTGTGAAAAAGTCATGTTACTTTTTCAATGCCATGGTAACTTCAGATGGTCACTACTGTTGTAAGTGGAGAACTATCTATATTTCCTTTCAGAACTCTTTTTTTTCAACTAGTTAATTTGCACTAGAAAACAGATTAGCAAAGCAATTAAGTAGTCTTACACATAATTCTTATCAGTCTATAACAACCCAAAATTAAATTCTCAATTAGGGAATGTATAAACCTATTTCAATATCAGCAGCATTAGTTGCAGGAGTTCTGTGCCAGTGTAAACTTATAGATAATCAGGTCATAAATAACAATCCCTTGAGTTTGTTGGAATTCAGTGTCTAGATTGTGGAGTCTATGGGCCAACATAGTTGTCTGCCCAATGTAGAGTGCCTACATTCATTTCTCCTTGCTCTGTTCTAACCAATATTGTTGAACCAACCCATTTGTATGCGGCATTCTTGCTTCACTTACCCCCGTTGTTTAGAATAACTTGACTATTTATTAAAAGAATTGAAAGACTGGGTATGTGAGCAAATACAGTTATACCACACAACCAACCTTATCCTAACTCTTTAAAAATGTTTATGCACAAATAACCAAAAATAAATCACAATTGCAAATACATGAACAACCTTACGCAGATATTGAAGTCTGATTTCCATTTGTCAATTGCAGATAGGTGAAATTGTTAAGATTGCCAAAATTGTGGATTAGACAACATCACCACCAGATGGATTCATAACTGGCTGACTGGCCGTACTCAGCATCTGATCCTCAATGGAACTGCATCTACACGGAGGGAAGTGTGTGGTGGGGTGCCCCAGGGCTCTGTTCTGGGCCCAATGCTTTTCAACATCTTCATTAACGATTTGGACGAGGGGATAGATGCAGACGACGCCAAGCTGGCAGGAATACCCAGCACTCCAGAAGATAGGCTTAAGATACAGGAGGATCTAAACCAGTGGTTCTCCACCTTTTTAATGCCGCGACCCCCAACCGGTCGTAAGTCGAGGACTACCCAACTGGTCGTAAGTCAAGGACTTTCCCTGCCCGGGAGCGCCGCACATGCGTGGTCCTGCGCCGGCCGAGGCGTAACTGGCAAGGGGCAGCGATGGCGCAGGGCAACCACCGGCTGGGCCACCAGCTGGCCCAGCCCAAGGGAGGTAAGGCACCCGCCGGGCCCCACGCGGGCCAGCAACCCTCCCTGCACCCGCCGGCCTCCCACCTCCCACCCCTGGCCCTCTTTTACTTACATTTTTAGTAGTTGCTCAGCAGGGAGGAGTGGAAACTTCCAGACAGCTCGCCTTCGCTGCAGACAACTTGCAGCACCATTTGCAGAATGGGACTTTTGGCGGGCTCAGCAGGGCAGAGACAGCCTGGACAATTCCTATTGGCTTTTGAAAGCCAATAGAATTAGACTCTATTCAAGAGAGTCTATTCTATTGGCTTTCAAAAGCCAATAGAATAAAAGGGAGTAGCACAGCTAAGGAAAAGGGGAAAAAATGGCGGACTGCGTTTGGCGACCCCCGTGAAATGGTCGTTTGACCCCAAATGGGGTCCCGACCCACAGGTTGAGAACCGCTGATCTAAACAGATTTGAACACTGGGCGCTATCTAACAAAATGAAATTCAATGGTGAAAAAAGTAAGGTTCTACATTTAGGCAAGAAAAACCAAATGTATAGGTATAGTATAGGTGGTACCTTGCTCAATAGTCGTAACCGTGAGATGGATCTTGGAGTCCTAGTGGTAAATCACTTAAATATGAGCCAGTCGTGTGCTGCAGCTACCAAAAAAGCCAACTCAGTGCTGGGCTGCATTAACAGAAGGATAGAATCAAGATCACATAAAGTATTAAGACCACTTTACAATCCCTTGGTAAGGCCATACTTTCCCTTTTCACTTCTACTAGCTCATATCATCACCATCATGCCTCTTTATCCAGGTTCATCTCTTTTTTTCCCTCTCCTCCTCACAAAAACTCACTAGTTGCAACAGCTTCCATTTCTTGAAAGTGGCTGGTTTGTTTGCAAAAGAGGCTGACTGATACTTGCAGATGGGTTCAACTGATTTTGTAAACAGATAAGCTTTGAGAGGCAAATAATTTTGTTTAATTGATTATTAATTGATAGGATTATCCAGTTTTGGTCGCCACGATGTAAAAAAGATGTTGAGACTCTAGAAAGAGTACAGAGAAGAACAACAGAGATGATTAGGGGACTGGAGGCTAAAACATGGTTGCTGGAATTGGGTATGTCTAGTTTCATGAAGAGAAGGATGAGGGGGGACGTGATAGCAGTCTTCCAATAACTCGGGCTGTCACAAAGAAAAGGGAGTCAAGCTATTCTCCAAAGCACCCGAAGGCAAGACAAGAAGCAACGGATGGAAACTAATCAAGGAGAGAAGCAACCTAGAACTAAGGAGAAACTTCCTGACAGAACAATTAACCAGTTAAATAGACATAGCAAAATAATTGCTAGCATTTACCTACTGACTGACATTTTGGGGAAATATGTTTTTGAAAAACCCAGTTTAAAAAAATGGTTATATATTGTTTGCATCTTTATTGTTCAGGGGAAAACCTCGGCTCAAATATTATATGAGTAATATTTGAAAATAAAATAAATGAACAGTGATTTTTATTTCCACATGTAATATGCTTAGTCTATGTTATTTCACTTGAAATCCTATCAATTAATAATCAATTAAACAAAATGATTTGCCTCTCAAAGCTTATCTGTTTACAAAATCAGTTGAACCCATCTGCAAGTATCAGTCAGCCTCTTTTGCAAACAAACCAGCCACTTTCAAGAAATGGAAGCTGTTGCAACTAGTGAGTTTTTGTGAGGAGGAGAGGGGAAAAAAGAGATGAACCTGGATAAAGAGGAGGCAAGATGATGATGATGATATGAGCTAGTAGAAGTGAAAAGGGAAAGATTACAAGGTTAGTTGTTAGTTAGGTCTTAGATGTGTGTATCCGTATTTAATCCAGTGAACAGCCCTGCCCTCCTCTTCCAAGGAATCCAGGGTTTGTTTCTCAGAGATCTGTTAGCTCTTGGTATCTTATGATGCTAATTTCTTTCTACACAAAAGCTTGTCATATCAATTATGTAAGAAATATTCAGTTTGTCAGCAATTACTTGGGGAAAAATAACATCAATTTTCAATCAGTCCTTGAAAATATTAACAATCACCCCTTGCAGTGATTGTTACAGTGTGGGGTATTGCAATTGGGTAAACAAAGTCCTGAAGGTTACATACTGAATTATACTGGTAAAATTTCAAAACAGGATTCTTAGGCTTCTAGATTAATTCCTTCCCTGACATTTAAACTATAATATATTTGGCTGTCTAATGTTGTATAATATTTAATGCTCCTGGTTTTCCTACTCTCGTACGTTGACTAATAACTATATACAGAAATTTTGCATATTGTTCCTTAAACATGCTATACATGGCTTGTTGCATTTAGATAGTTTTCAGCCTTATATGTATGACTTGGTTTTTCATGCAGTGAAATGTTGATCAAAGAATTTTTTTCTAATAGTGCAGTATATTTTGTTTCACTTAGCAGATTTTTTAAAAAAAATCAAATGAGATGTAATTCTATATTATTGTGGAAACCAGAAATGCCATTTCAAGCAATGGATTATATACTCCTGAAAAAAAACAGTTTTCCTCTGGTAAAACAATGAAGTAAAAATGAAGTATTAGCTGTGTCCTAGTATATAGATATATAAAGTGCATTTCCTTTTAACTTCATTTAAAGTGCAGAAAGGGAGCAAGATATAATAAGCCAAAGAAATTAAGGCACAAGGTGTGTGTGTATCTCTGTGTGTGTGCATAATCTTACTATTTATATATTTATGTCTGCATATAACTTTAATTATAAAAGTATGTATTTTTTTTATTGTGAATTTTTAAAGGTTTTTACAAATAACAAAAAAAGAACAATAACGAACAAACAAAAAAAAACAACCCTCACCCAACCCCTCCCAAACCACCCCCTCCATCCCCCCCCCGAGCTTCCCAGAGCTGAATATAAGCTTAGTTAAAATTTTAAGAAACCTAAACAAATTTTAACAACTTATAAAATAGTTAATAATAAAATATATATGACATAAGCATTAAAAAAAATTCTTAAAAAGGAAAAAAAAGAAGAAAGAAAGAAGAAAAGAAATAGGAAAAAGAAAAAAAGGGAAAAAAGAGAAAACAATCTATAAAATATCAAAAATTATACTAAAATCCTTAAAATTAAAAAAAGGACCAGGGAGAGTGCAAAAAAAATGAACTTCCAAAGCGCTTTAAAAGAAAAAGGGAAAAAGAAACTTGAAAGAGAAAAAAAACTGTGCTCATTTAAGTCCGTTCTTTCTTTCCGAAAAGGAAAAAAAAAAAAAAAGCACTTTCAAAACGCCATTTTACTTTCACTCTCACTCTCCACTGAAAAAAAGCAAAAGAAAAAAAAAATCAGCATAAGCTAAAAGAGAAATAAAAAGAAATACAACTCTAACTCTAAGTAAAATCCTTTAAACAGTTCTGTCCGCTTTAAAAATCACTCACCAGAAAACTTTAAGCGCGGAGATGGTAGCGGCGTTTCACTTTGTTTCCGAAGAAACAAAGACAGCTGGGAGGCGGAGAAAGCACGAACTCCGAGGGAACACTCTTTCTACCCCCCCCCCAAAAAAATCCAGAGGGGGTTAAGAGGTTCTACCTCTATTCGTGTGGTCTCTACCCCTTCCCTTCGCCCGGGAAGGGGATTTCGAGCCGCGGGCCAGCTGATGCGCACTGTGCTCCGCAGATCTGACGCCGTCCCAGGAGGACGGCTACAAGGTAGCCGCCATCATCGTCGCTGACCACCGGAAGCTGCCAAAAGTATGTATTGTCTATTGTGTTATGCACCACTTAAAAAAATCTAACATTCAATAATGCAGTAAAAATAATGAACTTGGTAGGTTGGGGAACAGCCTGCTTCTCAATAGGAATCTAAAGAGGACCATGTTAGCTGCTATTGGTAATTTTTTTTTTACTACCAAAAACATGAAAAAGCAGTATCAATTGTTCTCCAGCATGCAGATGTAGCATCCATCGGTGGGTTATTTCAGCCTTCCTGCTCAGAGAGATTAAGTTCGAAGTTCAGCCACACCTCCTTGGGGCGGTCCTTCCCCAGTTTTAACTTAGTCTTTGCTCAGAGCAGACGCAATTTTGGTGGCTCCTCTGCTAGACTAGAGTTTGAATTAATTGATTGTATAGATAGTTATTTAAACCTACATTTCAGTTGTTTTTTTGTTGTTTGATGTCATTTGCTGTTAGCAGTTAGCAGTTTGAAGGTATTTAGAGGCAGGCAGAACCTTTAGCCAGCAGAGGTTTGTGGGCCTCTGGGGCCGATCCATCCGACTCTGAATAGCATTGAACAGCTGTTTAGCGCTAAAACGGAGCCTGAATTTGGCGCTCAGGAGCAGGTTGATTCGTCAGTTCCAGCGGAGCGCGGCTCGGTTGGGAGGCTTTGTTCTTCCCTCGTGGCCGTGAGGCTCCAGCAGGTGCAAGCATTGATCGGGATCGCAGCGGAGGCTGCGCAACAACCGCAAGTGTTTTTTTGTCTTATAGATAAGAGGGGGAAGGAGCAAGTGTTGCAGGATTCCCCAGTATTGTTGTTAGATGTTGGCGAAGTTCTCCCCGGGGCGTCGCCATTTTGCAAGACACGAGGCTTGTGGCCGCCATTTTGAATTCTGCCTTGGGCGTGGTCGCCATTTGTAGGCCTTATTACCAGTGGTATTTTTCAGGCCTGAGTAATTATACTATAGCCTACTGTGTTAGGCTCCTAAGGGGGAAACTACACAGTATATCTTGTTGACTTACCTTATTATTCTGAACAAAGGAAGAGTGGAATCAAGAACATATACACATAATACAATCTGTTTATAATATATTTGAATTACCTGTTCCTTGTAGCTCGCAGGCGCTGTTGTCAGCAGGGCCTATCCAGGCAGTTCTAGTGGACTGTCTGGCTGTTTGCCATTGCTGTTGCTCAGAGTGTGGGATCTTCCCTCTCTGACACCAGATCTGTGTATTTTTTCCCCATTCCTGGATATCTCCTACTCGGAATAACCAGCGAGTGATGGCAGGCAGTGAAACTCCTCAGACATCGCAGGGTTCTGGAGTTCCCCTCACACAACCAAACCACAGATCTTCTGAATTGAACGTGGGGGGAAAGAAGAATGCTAAAACCAAACATTTAACCACCAAGGAACCCTCCAAGGCTGCTGAGAG
This sequence comes from Crotalus tigris, assembly GCF_016545835.1. Lineage (NCBI taxonomy): Eukaryota > Metazoa > Chordata > Lepidosauria > Squamata > Viperidae > Crotalus > Crotalus tigris. The sequence continues at coordinate 364,940 of NW_024096608.1, forward strand.
AGAGGCCTCGAGGAGACATCAGGCACTAGAAAAGGAATTTTCCAGAATTCAAAGGCTCAGGTCCAGTGAGGCTGGTTCCCCTGTTTCACTGGACCGGTCCCCATTTGAGCCTCCAAGTGTGCCTTCTTATGATGCCCCCAGGGCTTGGTCTCCTCAAGGGGAAAGTGAACAGGTTAGTCCCTCTTCCTCCTCTCCTTCTCATCTTCCTCCTCCTCCCCCTCCTCCTCCTTCTGTTTCTTCCACTTCCATCATACAACAAGTTCCAGTAGTCACACATTCCCCCATAGCGGCTGGTGCTCGTTCCACAGATCAGGGCATGTGGGCAGAACAGGTCCAGAGCTATATGCATCAGGCGTTCAACCAATTTATGGCTTCTTCAATGAGTCAAGGGTTTCCCCAGGCACCACCACCTCTGCCCACACCTGCATTACAGGCGGGGCGTGTTCAGATACCAGGTTCAGGTGTATCTGAAGCATCATCTCAATTAGGAGAAGGCGAATCGGTGGACATGGAATCGGTGGATATTCCCATGTCAGAGGATGAGGGGCGGCTCTGGACCCGACTCCTACAACGGGTCTTTTTGATCCATCCCTGTTCAGATCTTTACTTCTGATTTGGCCACGGAGTAGGAACCCAAACCATCTACCTCTGCTACACAAGAATCTAATCCTTTGTTTGTGGAAAAGGTAGTGGAGGAGAAACAGATTCCTTGTCCTACCATATTCCGCACTACCGTGGAGAAGCAGTGGACCTCATTGCCCACTTTGCCTTCTCCCAATAGCACGGATAAGAAACTCTTTAATGTTTCTTCCTCCTTTGACTCTCTTCTAGAGGTGCCTACGGTGGACACTCCGCTCACCTCTCTGTTCTACACATCCACAATCCCTGGAGATATGGCAGAGAATCTAAAGGCGGAGGATAAAAGGTTTGAATTTTCCTTCTGCAGATCTCATCAAGCCTTGGCATGGGCAATTAAGGCAGCAACGTCTTCGTCCTTTTTCGCAAGGACATCCCTTATGTGGCTTCGTGAGTTACAGGCTCTGATTCCCCCTGAACAGGTGCGTACTCACCAGATGTTAGGGAAACTGGTAGCTGCGTCAGAATACATGGCTGACGCTTCCCTACAGTCTGCCAAGTTCTCCGCTAGGTCCATTGCGGCCACGGTTTCTTCACGCAGACTCCTATGGCTCAAACAATGGAGGGCAGACTTGAAATCAAAGTGGCGCCTCTCAACGGACACTTATAGTGGGAAGCAGCTATTCGGTCCGGTTCTTGAACCGTTCCTGATAGAGGGGAAGGATAAGCAAAAGGTTTTGGCACACCCCTCTAAAAAGGTGGATAGAAGGCCTCAACAGGACTTTCGCAGGCAGACCTTTCGTGCCGGGGGTTTTTGGGAAGGGAGGCAGCCCTTTCAGAGCAGACAAACCTGGGATTGGTCCAGAGGCTCTCGCTCCTTCTCCCCCAGGCAGGATCGGCAACAGGACTGCCAAGGTTCTGGAACTAAAGGTCAGTTCCAGTCCAAATGTCCCTTTCAAGGGGCTGGGGGTCGCCCATTCAGGAAATCCAAGTGACGCCAGGGCGGACCCTCCCATAGGAGGTCGCTTAGCATTGTTCAGTGACACTTGGGAGGTCACCACCAATGACACCTGGGTGAGGGAGACCATAAGATACGGTCTTGCCTTAGAGTTCCTTTCCATTCCGTCAGACCATTTCATTTAGTGCCCCACCTCAAGAAACGCACAAAAGGGCGAGCTAGTGTCCAAGGCCATATCTCATGTGCTAGAAATAGAAGCCATAGAACTGGTACCACGGGATCAGATAGGAAAGGGGTACTACTCCATCCTATTCGTAGTTCCCAAGGCCTCGGGAGGTTGGAGGGCGATTCTGGACCTAAAAGGGCTAAATTACTTTCTAGCCTACAGGAGATTCAAAATGCAGTCCCTCAAATCAATTCTGGCCAGCATCAGGAAAGGGGATTTCCTCTCCTCCATAGATTTGACCGAAGCGTATCTTCACATTCCCATCCTCCCACAACACCGCAAATTCCTCCAGTTTTGTTATGCGCATCGGCATTACCAATACAGAGCACTACTCTTCGGCCCCTCGGGTATTCACAAAAATATTGGCAGTGATAGCTGCCCACCTCAGATTGATGCCGGTGCGCGTACAGTGTTACCTGGACGATATAATTATCCAATCCAGTTCTTTCCATTCCGCCCAATCGGACCTACAGATCACGATAGAGACACTGCAGGAACACGGATTCTCAATAAACTTCAAAAAGAGTCACATAATTCTCTCCACTCGGATCCTCCACCTAGGGACTATAATAGATTCCATCCTGTGCAAGTTTTATCTCTCCCAGGAACGCAATGACAGCATCAGGTCGCTCGTCCAAGGGATCCAGAGAGAGAAGGGAGTCTTGCTCGTCCAGTTGTCTCAACTGTTGGGCAAGATGGTGTCTTGTCTGGGCATTGTTCCATGGGCCAGACTGCACTCCAGAGATCTCCAGTGGTTCCTCCTTCCCTTCCAGAGACGGAACGTGAGTGCCTCAACAAGGAAGGTGAGAGTGCCACACCACATCCTGTCGTCCCTCCTATGGTGGACGTCGTCGGCATTGAACAGGGGGCCCCTATTCAAGGAACCTCCCAGGTTCAAGCTGACCACGGACGCCAGCCTATTCGGCTGGGGGGCCCATCTACAGACACACATGGCACAGGGTCAATGGTCACAGTCAGACCTTACACACAATATAAATTGGCTAGAATTGCGAGCAATACATTTAGCCCTTCGTCACTTTTCCAAGATCGTGGTGGGGAACCATGTCCTGATAATGACGGACAACGTAGCAGCCAAGGCACATGTCAACAGGCAGGGAGGGACCCGATCATGGTCCCTCATGCAGGAAGCATTGGATCTGGGGTTGTGGGCAGAGTCCAATCTGAGGTCCATCAGTGCAGAGCACATATCAGGAGAGGCGAATCGCCAAGCCGATTCACTGAGCAGGGCGACAGTCGACCACTCAGAGTGGAGGTTGGACCTGGCTCTGTTTCAGGAAATTTCAGAGTGGTTCGGACAACCACAGGTGGATTTGTTTGCCTCTGAGAAAAATTTCCCACCTCCCCAGGTACTTCACCAGGTTCCTGTCACCGGGGGCGGAAGGAACGGATGCCCTCTCCAGCCAGTGGCCGAGGGAACTGCTCTATGCTTTTCCCCCATTTCCACTTATTCAGGCTACCATTCGCAAGGTCCTTCTGGAACAGGCGGAGGTAATCTTGGTTGTTCCACACTGGCCAAGACGACTGCGGTTTGCTGACCTCGTGGACTTGTCGATATCTCCACTGTGGAAGATTCCGCCGAGCCACATATCACTCAGTCAAGGGAATCTCCAACATCCAGATGGCTTCAACTAGCCGCTTGGCACTTGAGCGGGAGAGTTTAGTCAGACAGTCCTATTCATCTGAGGTCATATCCATGATACAAGCTTCAAGGAGACCCTCCACTAATAGAGTTTATGACGCCACGTGGAGGAATTTTTGCAAATGGTGTATCACTCATAATCTTAGACCTTTAAAGGTCACTATTCTGGACATCTTAAAATACCTTTTAGAGGGGTTGAATAAGGGTCTTTCACATAGTACTATCTGCAGACAGATTGCGGCCCTGTCAACGGTCCTCACGTGTGACAACTTTCATTCTCTATCTCAACACCCGGCAGTTGCTGCTTTCCTAAAGGGGGCAATTAACACTAGGCTGATAATTAACATGGTGGACCGATAACCTTCATGGGATTTGCTGAAGGCGTTGCAAGCTCTCTCAATGACACCGTTCGAGCCCATAGGGTCTTGCTCACTTTATTTCCTCTCTTTGAAGGTTGCCTTTCTGGTGGCCATCATGTTGGCTAGGCATATTTCGGAACTGGCCACCCTCTCAGTCAGAAGTGATCTGTGTATGTTTTTGGATGACAAAGTGTTCCTTCAATTGGACCCTTCTTTCGTCCCGAAGGTCAATACATGGTTCCATAGGTCCCAAGACTTGATTCTTCCTAATTTTTGCCCTAATCCAACTCATTGTCTGGAGAGACAGTGGCATAAATTAGACGTGCGCAGGGCCTTGCGATATTACGTCAGGCGGACTGCCGCTTTTCGCAAATCGGAGGCTCATTTTGTGTCTTTTCAGTCCTCTTCCATGGGAAGGAAGGTTTCATCTTCCACCATAGGGAGATGGATTAGGGCATGTATTTCTCACGTGCACAGATCTCAATCCCTGCCTGTACCGAAACATATCACAGCTCATTCAACAGGTAGTGCAGCCACGTCAGCGGCCTGGTCTACGCAAGCCTTGTAGGGCAGCCACTTGGTCTTCTCCCTCTTCATTTATAAGGCATTATAAACTTGATAGGTTTGCTGCTGCGGAAGCTTCATTTGGCAGAAGGGTCTTGCAGCAGGTTGTCTCCTCCGAGGGGACACACGTCTAGACTGTCCCTCCCAGCAGGGACATGGGTGGATTTGGTATGTCCCACTGGTGGATGCTATATATGCATACTGGAGAAGGGGCGTTGTCTTACCCGAACGCCTTTTCTCAGCATGTAGATGTAGCATCCACACCCACCCTTAACAGTCAGTCTAGGCAGGTGTAATTGCAGAAGGAGCCATTGCGTCAGACTTCGTCATCTTTGCTTTGCCTCATTAAAACTGGGGAAGGACCGCCCCAAGGAGGCGTGGCTGAACTTCGAACTTAGTCTCTCTGAGTAGGAAGGCTGAAATAACCCACTGGTGGATGCTACATCTACATGCTGAGAAAAGGCGTTCAGGTAAGACAATGCCCCTTCTCTTAAAGATATAGCAGCAGTACCTGCAAGAAACAAATGCTTAATGAAATTATTCCCAGGATAATTTTTTATTTATTTGAATGTAGAATTGGGACCTTTGCAGCCATCCCAACTAAACCAGACTGAAAAATGACTAAATGAACCAATTTTACTTTATTGTAAGGTTTATTGGTTGTTTTTTGTTCTGGGAATTTTCTTTAGCAGAATTACTTTATGATGCTACATGGTTGATTATCTAGTTATTTGGGCTAATTTTAAAATGTTTTTGGTTGAATTTAATGTACATATGTGGAGTTCTTTTGTACATCAGGATGGGAAAGTGTTCTATATATTTAAATAAAAGTCCAAATTTTTGTTACTGGAAAATATGTAAAGAAGCAATTAAAAAGGAAACGTTGCTCTTTGGCTTTAAATGTTTTGACATTAAAAGGCTTTTGGAAAGCCTTCTTAAATGAAAGAAAATACTATTATCAGGTATCTTGAAGACTGAGAACTGAATCAGATTATTAGTGTTTGCTGCAAATTTCAACTATTGAAAAACAAAACATTTTAAATTATTTTTACATCTCTGCATATAAATACTTGCCAAAGTGAATTATGGTACACAAAAGTGTCCAGCCCTCCAGGCTCGACATAGACAGGTGGGGGGGAGGGCGAGGACGGCACGCAGGGCAGAAGACGCCAACGGCAGCCAGTGCCGATGAAACCACCCAAGTCCAGCCGCCAGCAAGCTCGGCTGCCAAACAGCTGATAGGCGGCAGCATCCCAGTTGCGAGCACTGGTGGCGTTTTTCTGGGCCGCGGAGCAGCTGAGAGCTCCGGCGGCGTTCCTTGGGACATTCGCCATCCGGGCTACAGGCAGAGCTAATGCCCTGTAGCTGGCTGGGGACGAAGATAAGGTCTGGAGCTGGCTGATTCTGGAGCTGGGTAGGACGGGGGCATGCAGCCCGGGACGAAGGGGCCCAGTAGCTTTTAAGGGAAGCATGGCCAGATGCTGGCTAGAGGGGGGGTGAGGTTTATTGCCTGTGTATATAAACAGCGCTGGGAGGCAATTGCTCCCAGCGTGGACTTTGAAAGCACTGTTTGTTTATCCTGCATGCCGAAGATTCCTCTTAGTAAAACGACACCACCTGTGAACTGAATGACTCCGAGTCTTTATTGCCAGGGGTGAGTTAGGATCATGGACAGAAAGTCCGCGCTCCCCAAACCTACCCCTTTATCCTCTGTTTCCCTCTCTCTGTGTCTGCACCCAGGGCTCACCGTAGGCAAGCAGTTTGGCTTGTTTGAGGCGAGGGTATGGCTGAGGGGACCCAGGAGGTGGTGCCTACAGAGGCAGGGGTGGAAGCAGCTCCAACTTGAGCCCCAGAACTAGCCCCTCAGGACGCTGATCAATCAGTGGTGTGTCGAAAAGTGGTGGAGGCGCAGCCAACAGAACGGCCAGGGGACGCCCTTGTAGCCAGGGGTCCGTCCCAAGAGGGGACGGCTCCTCTGGGGAGTGGTGGCATAGCCCAGCTGCCACCGGCCTGGCAACCAGCCAGCCACTTACTCCAGGGGAAGAGGGCCAGCAACCATCCTGATGGAGGGAGAGACGTGTTACTGAAGATGAGGAGGACTGGAGTTACTCCATGGCTCCCGGCCAGACGACGATGGATATCTTACAGGAGCACTTCGGAGAAGCAGGCTACCAGGACTCCTTCCCGTGGCCAAGATGGGACCAGAGTATGGAGGCAACGTTGTGGCCACAGACTGGTCCCTCATCACTCCAGTCAGGCCCAGGCCGCTTCTGGTTGGCCAGCCCAAAATTGAAGCTGGACATGAGCCACAGAGGTAACACGCAACAAGAGAGGGCTCCCACTCAGAGTGCATACTTGCCAGTGGATAGGCCACGGGCCAGAGGGACAGGTAGGCCACTGTCTGTCCCACCGGGGCCTCCGCCCAGAAGGTCAGGTCCCAGGGTTGGGCCCTCAACCAGGAGGGGAGCAGACTCTATGACACTGGCTCCTTGTCCTGTGGCAGACCCCACGCATGATTCAGGGTGGGGTATGGATCCCTGGGCTCAGGGACCAGTCTGGGGTCCTCCACCCCTCTAGATTACATTCGATGGAAACCCGGACCGGTTGGCATTATTCCTGAGTCAAACAATCGGCCACTTGGATCGTTATGGCCACCTTTATCCATCCCAGTAGGCTATGGTAGGAACAGTCACAGCAGCCCTGCAGGGGGAGGCTGCGGAGTGGGTGGCTGACCTGCATAGTGACCACACCCAGGAGCTAACCAATGTCGGGTCGTTTCTGGGTGCGCTGTGGGGCTGTTTTGAAGATGTGTCCAGGGTGCAGCGTGCAGAAGGAGAGCTATTAGCAATCAAACAACGGGACAGGCCTGCAGCTGAGTATGTCAGGGACTTTAGACGAGTAGCTAGCAAGCTGCGCACGTGGCCAGAACACCTGTTAGTCCACCAGTTTCGGGCAGGCCTGGACCAGGAGCTATGACAGGCGTGTGTATACTGCGGGATCCTGAGCAGGTTGCAGGAATGGTTCTGCGTAGTACTAGACCTAGACATGGGTCTTCAGGAATTCCGGTCTAGGGGTAAGGGGCCTGGGGGTCCACGTAAAGCTATGGAAAGACCAAGGGCTCCAGGGCCAGGACCAAGCCAACCCACAGGGATGCCTCATCCAGCGTTCAGGTGCTTCCGCTGTAACCAGCCGGGACATCGCGCCGCAGAATGTCCCAGTCCAGCAGTCCAGGGAAAACCAGAGTCTCCTGTGAAAACCACCCCCAGGAAGACCCTGGAAAAGTCAAGGGCTGTACAACAGGCTGAGGGATTCGTTCTTCACGGAGAGCAGTCTAAGACGGAAGACGCGACCGCCTTGACAGGACACCAACTGGTCATTTTCAAAGATGACACTGAGGACACAAAAGACCCAATGGTGAGTGAGCCTATCCACCCATTCACCATTTCCATTACGCTGGTTAATCCCCAGTCAGGATGTCGGGCGATGTATGATGCCCTCATCGACACAGGGTGTACCTGGTGCTTAATCAGTGAGGGGGTGGTGAAAACTGTAGGGATCAGGGTAAAGGCCTTGGTCAAATCAGTAAGGTTCAAGCAAGTGGCTGGGTCTCTGTTGGGAGGGGCTCCCGCCATGTACATCACAGAACCAGTACGGATGGAGATGGAAGAGCATTGAGAGGTCATACGTTTCATCGTAATCCCCTCAATGGCGGAGGCCGTGATATTGGGTCTAGCGTGGCCCGATGATCTGGTGGGAGGGGGTTATCGGAAAGTCTGGATAGGGGTTGGTCCCCGGCCTCCACCACATGAGCGGGTCCAAGGAGGCAGAGATCTAGGAAAGGGGTGGAGGAGAGCAAGTCATCTTTCCACCAGAGTATGCTGACCTCGCTGAGCTGTTCAGCGAGCGGGAGAGCGATGCCTCCTCATCATTCTATTGATTGTGCCATTGATATCATGCTGGGTTCCAAACTCCCCAAACCTCGGATGTACGCCATGACACCCAAAGAGATGGCTGAGCTAAGGCAGTATATTGACAAAAATCTGGCAAGGGGGTTTATCCAACCCGCCCGGTCGTCGGTTGCGGCCCCAGTATTGTTCAAAGAGAAAAAGGACAGCATTCTCCGCCTCTGTGTGGATTTCAGAGGTCTCAATGGGGTATGTGTGGAAAACCTATATCCCCTACCACTCACGAAAGACCTGTTAGCCCACCTAGCAAAGGGTAAAATCTTTACCAAGCTCGATCTGCTGGAGGCATATTATAGGGTATGAGGGGATGAATGGAAAACCACATTCAATAGTCCTCTGGGGAGTTACCGATATCGGGTAATGCCCTTTGGGTTACAGGGGGCCCCTGTGGTATTTATGCAGCTAATTAATGAAGTTCTGCATGAGTACTTATATCAGGGGGTCCTTGTGTACCTAAATGACATCCTCATATATTCCGAGAACAGGACAGACCACATTAGGTTGGTAAGGCAGGTTTTGGAGAAATTTCTGCAAGTACAATTGTACGTTAAACTGTCTAAGTGTGCGTTCCATCAAACCCAGTTAGACTACCTTGGGTATCGAATCTCGGGGGAGGCCGTAGAGATGGATCCAACTAAGGTTCAGGCTGTGCTTGAATGGCAAGCCCCACAAACATGACGCGAATTGCAAAGTTACTTCGACTTTGTGAATTTCTATCGCCAGTTTATCCCCTTGTTCGCTACGGTGGCTTTGCCCTTAACGGACCTGCTCCGTACCAAACACTCAGCGAGTAAGCCACGGGCTACCTAATCATTGCCATGGTCACTCGCTTGCCAAAAAGCCTTTGAAACCCTGAAAGCTGTTCTATCCCAGCCTATGGCTGTCCTTGTGCCTTTGAGAAAATAGGGTGGAGATTCAAAAGAAAACAAACCCCTTTTAATAAGGGTAACCAACCTGCAAATAGTCCAGAAACAAAAGCAGCAAACACAATTCAAATGGAGGAAATTGTCCACACGAAACCATACAAAGCAGAGAAGTAGTCACCGGCAAGACTAACAGAACATGATCCCATGAAATACTTTGCAACGGTTGCCTTCAGCAACCAGCACCGCCCACACCTTCCCTTTTTATAAAGCAGTCCCAAGGCATTGCCTCTCAGTGCCTTCTCCTCCTCCCCTGGAGTTGTCGTATTGACTGTTGCTGATCTGCTCTCGCTAATTGCCTCCGTCTACGAGCATCGGTCATCATGTCCATCAGGTGTGAATCCTCCAAGTCTGACTCATTCTCTCCACACAGCTGAGCTTCATCAGGAACATGACTGGAGGGCCCAGGCTCTTCATCAAACAGGGAGTCTTGTAATTCATCAGAGCTTCCCTCTGACCCTGATGGCCCTTCAAATGCCTCCTCCATCTCCTCCTCAGATTCCCCAGACTCAGCTGTTGGGAACACAGGCTGGCACGGAATCACGACAAAAGGTTTGTTTTTGAGGGAGCCGGTCTTACAACATCCAGACCTGGAGAAACAGTTTATGGTGCACGCAGATGCCAGTGATGTGGCTGTGGGGGCGGTTCTGCTTCAGAAAAACAATCAGGGTCCTGCAGCCTTGCGCGTTTACATCACGTAAGTTTACTACTGAGCGGGCTTGGGCGATATGGGAAAAGGAGGCATTCTCCGTGAAGTGGGCGTTAACCACATGGTGCCATTTCCTGGAGGGGGCCAAGGAACCATTCGAGGTGTGAACCGATCATAAAAACCTTGAGGCCCTACAAACACCTTGCAGCCTTGCTCCAAAACATGTGAGGTGGGCACAGTATTTCCAGAGGTTTCAGTTTCAGATAAAATACGTGCCTGGTGGGAGGAACTTTTTGGCAGATACGTTATCCCGGATGCTGCAATACAACAGCAAGGAGGAGGAGGTGGGGCAGGCCATGATAACTCCCCCCTTGCGGCATCCAGCCGAAAGAGTAACCACGCTCAGACCAGCAGGGGACTTGGTGCAGGAATTGTAGAGTGCAACTGTGAGCGATCCCTGGTTGGTGAGCCATCCGGCCGTGTTAACCAAGAGGGGGGGTTGGCATGGAAGGGTGGTAAGTCTACATACCAGGAAAGGTACTCCACCGAAGCCATGATGTTAAGCAGGCTGGTCACTTTGGCTTCCTGAAAACATTGCATTTACTCAGACGCCAATTCTGGTGGCCAGGGATGAAAGCGGATGTGGAGACCTATGTACGGGAATGCCCGGTATGTGGTGCCACAAAACCCTGCGTAGGAAAACTGCTTGGCCTATTACAACAGGTCTCCAACCCGACCCGGCCTTGGGAAGAGATAGCAATGGACTTTATTTTAGAATTACCAGACAGTCGTGAAAATAGACCTTTTTTCAAAACAAGCACATTTCATCCCGTGCAAGGGTTTACCGTTTGCTCAACAGTTGACTAAACTGTTCATAACACGTGTACCGGCTGCATGGGATGCCCAGACGTATAATATCTGACCGAGCTGTACAGTTTACCACCCGATTCTGGAGGGAGTTCGTCCACTTGATCGGTTCGTCACAGGGCCTAAGTTCCATGTTCCACCCTAGTACCAATGGAGCGGCTGAACGAGCCAACGCGATGGTGGAACAGTATCTGAGGAGCTATATTGACTAACAACAGACGAACTGGGCGGGTCTCCTACCGTTCGCAGAGGTGGCATACAACAACACGGTCCACAGCAGCACCGGCTTTCGGGTGGTGCACGGAATGGAGTTTGTACTGATTCCGGAATGCCTTCAGGGATACCCCGTGCCTTGTCCTCTGCAGGAATGGATGCCTCGGATCCGAGAAGTATGGGACTCAGTCAAGAAGGCTTTGAGGAAAACTGAAAAGACTTGGAAAACACAAGCCAATAAAAAACGGGAACCACAGAAACCCGTCCAGGCAGGGGATATGGTGTACCTGTCCACCAAGTACTTAAAACTGTGCCTGCCATGTAAGAAACTAGGGCTGAAATATATAGGGCTGTTTAGAGTGCAACAGGTCATCAACCCAGTTACCATGCGTTTGCAACTCCCCCGCAGTCTCGGCAAGGTGCACCCTGTTTTTCATAGTAGCCTGTTGAAGCTGGCGGTAGGGTCATCCTTCAGATGCATAAAACCGCCACCGGGTCCCCTCGGGGGGGGGGATTGATATGAAATCCGGGGAGTACTCGATTCCCGCCTTCATCAGTCGTGTACAGTATTTGGTAAGGTGGAAGGAGTACCCAATATCGGAGGCTTCCTGGGTGGGGAAAGCGGATATCACAGCTCCCCGGTTGTTATGACAGTATCACCGTAAATACCCTCATAAGCCAAGGGGGAACACTACCTGCGCCATCTCCCACGGCACGATCCTAATTGCATGTTTTCCTTATCTTCCAGGAGGAGCCCTGGTAGGGGGGGGAGGGGGAGGATGGCGCGCAGGGCGGAAGACACCAACGGCAGCCAGCGCCAACGAAACCACCTGAGTCCAGGTGGCCGCATTCCAGTTGCGAGCACTGGCGGCGTTTTTCCGGGCCGCGGAGCAGCTGAGAGCTCCGGCGGTGTTCCTTGGGCCGTGCAGCAGCTGAGAGCTCCAGCGGCGTTCCTCGGGACATTCACCATCCGGGCTACAGGCAGAGCTAATGCCCTGTAGCTGGCTGGGGCCAAAGATAAGGTCTGGAGCTGGCTGAATCTGGAGCTGGGTGGGACGGGGCTGTGCAGGCTGGGATGAAGGGGCTGCTGGGCGTTGCCAGTATCCTTTTAAGGGACGCATGGCCGGATGCTGGCTAGAGGGGTGGGGTGGGTTTTCTTGCCTGTGTGTATAAACAGCACTGGGAGGCAGTTGCTTCCAGCTCAGACTTTGAAAGCACTGTTTGTTTATCCTGCATGCCGAAGATTCCTCTTAGTAAAACGACACCACCTGTGAACTGAACGAGTCTTTATTGCCAGGGGTGAGGTAGGATCTTGGACAGAAAGTTTATTTGTGTTAGCTTTGATAGTACTATAGGACCTTATTGATTGAAGTTTGACTGTTCAAGTTGATATGTTAAAATTCAATGATGCACATTTAAGAAGTTTTGGATAAAGCAGTTGATCAGTTTGTGATCTTGTCTGAGTTGGATCAATCTGTCTGGATAACTTTTTGGGCATATTAAAGCAGAATTGATAGTAAATCCACTTCTGCAACAGCATTGTTGCCAATGAGCAATGATTCTCTTGGAAGGGGGCTGTCTTGTGACTTAACTAATAAAGATGTGTTGAAGCCGTTGAACTTTGATTCAATATTACATTAAATTGGAAACATTGCCATAGATAGAGCACATGTTTACAGCCTTCGCTGTTTAGTGATACTAAAGGTCTGGCATATGCACTTCACTGTAAGAACAATTTTTGCTTTTTCTATTACAAACTTCCAAACAAAGGCAAGGGTGGATTCATTAGCAACCAAAATTAATTCGTTTTCTGTCATTTTAAGGTTTTAACATTGTGAGATTCAGTGTGAGCGGATGGTATGGGTATAATTTTAGTTTTTAAAGTAATCACAATATTTGACTTCCAAAGGGTGTGTTGAGGATTGAATTTCAAAGCCGTGTTAAGTATTGATTTTGGTGACACTTTGAATATTGGAAGTACATTGTAATTAACTGATGGCTGCTTCTCTCATTTGCACTGGAACAGAAATACTTTATTTCAAGGAAACACAGACATTAACATGCTTAAGACTTAACAGTAATTAACGTACCAAGTGGAAGCCACTTGCTTCAAAGGAACTGTACTTAAGAAAATAATCCAGGCCTCATGTGCTCTAAGTATTTCATATGGAATTAAGTGTGGTTGCAAAGGTGTATTGTTTTCTAAGAAGGGACTCTAATCCAGCCTTCCCTAGCCTGGCACTCACTGGATTTTTGGTAGTTGTCATTTCCCGTATTCCCATCTGCTATGCTGGGAACCAGGTTATTGAGAAAGACTCCTTTGACCTGGGTTCCATGAGAATTGCCCAGCTCTCCCTCCTTCATTCTGATGTTCATATAAATTTAACAATTAATATATTATCTAGGGTAGGGGCTGACCTAAGTTGTAATTTTAACATCTATACAATTATTTTGACATCACCTGAGATTTAAGCACTTAACAACAACTAATACCGTGTCTCATAATGGGTTTTACTTACTTTTCTCAGAAGAATTAGGATTTTGATCCTGTAAATTCCCCTCACATGGGGATGTTGCCATTAAAAAATTGTATTTGTTGCTGTCTCCATCTGCTTGCAGGGAACAACTGTAGCCAAGCGTCTTGGATGATATAGAAGAACTTCATGAAACAGAATAAGCAAGTAAGATATAACCCACCTCACCTCTAATATAGAAGCAATATAACTGGAAAGTGCAGAAAGGCTTCTAAGGAGAAAGACTTGTGCAAAAGAATAGAAAGTTTAACATCGGATCCGTGATCTTAAAAAAAAGTTTCATTAGTGTTGGGTGTAAGAGCCAGATAAAATCAAAGGCAAGAGAAACTACATGCATCACCTTACTTTAATTATCTTCGCGCCCTCAAAATGTAACCAACTACATTTGAAATTAGAGAGAATTTCAAAAAGAGAAAGTCTGATGACTAGCATTTAAGAGAAAATTAAGAATGTTCTGGTTTCTGATCAAATCACATTTTTTATTTTGTATTTCTAATTTATGTATTTGTTTCCTGGGATTTATATGCTACTCCAATCAAGTAGGACTTTGCCAAACAGAGAATATGATTAAAGACTCTTTCTTAGTGTCAAATAGTTTTATATCCTTCAAGGAAGCATGTCAGTATGGCAGATAATGGCATCCTATAAATCATTTGTGACATACAGTTAGTCCTCAATTTGCAAATGGTTAGTTAACTGTTCAGAGTTATGAGGGACTCAGAAAAATTACTTACGACCCATCTAAGTTACAACTACCATACCACCTCTACAGTCATGTGATTGCATTATGGGTACTTGGTAACCGGCTCACATTTACAATCAGTTGGTAGAGGTCCTGTGGCCACATGATCACATTTTGCAACACTTTTTGCCATTTTCCAGCAAAAAACACCCATTAGAGAACCTGGATTCGGACTTAAAAACCAGGTGATTCACTTAATCACGATGACCTACTTATCAACTCATGAAAACATTTGTGAAATTGAATCCAGTCACATGACTCAACAATGTATGACCAAAATTACAGACTCATTTGTGTTCATAAGTTGGGGATTACCTACATAGGAAGTCACATGCTTGGTAAAGACCTACTTGGAATGGAACAAGGAATGCTTGTCTAAACCTATGTACATTTTCCTTAACTCTGACTGGAATTAATATGGCAAGATCCATATGGACAGTAATAGGTTGCAGGTAGAATGTTGACTATTTTAGCCATAAAAAACCTCAATATGGGAAAAATCAATTGCTAAATTTTTTACATTACTTCAGATAAAATTCAGATGAAGGCTGTTTTTTTTTTAAAAAAAAAAAACCCTAGTTTTGGTTTACTATTTTGGCAGTTTTTCAGCTTCTTTGGACTATTTGTTTATTTGGGATCATAGTTTGATTGCTATTTGTGAAATCTTGCAGTTGCTAAAAGTTTTGGAAGAATAGATTGAAGCTCCTGTGCAAATAATCTACTTTTATAGGAAGTTGAAGAAAGATGATAACATAATTAACATGAATTTCATGTAAGCTTTGGGATAATGAGCATGGGTATTGTGCTTTTGTAAAGCAATGGAAGTTGGCCTTGAATAATATAAAATTTTAATTTTATAACAGAAGTACAATAGAAAATTCTGTTTCAGGTATATCTGGCACTTTAAAGAATGCTCAATAATAATGAGTTGCAGTTGCCTTGGTAGAAATAAAGCCCAGGCATTATAATCCTAACTTGGTATTACTGTGTTTTGAGCTAAAAGTCAAAGAATTATTAAAAAGACTTTGAATTGATGGTTATGGATAAAGATGTTCGAATATTACATCCCTAATATTTAAAACACTTGAAGACTGAAGAGTGGTGTTTCATTCATAGGGATGATAAAAGAAAGCAATGGACATTGGATGAATAAATCTATACCTGATTTGCAACAGTGGATTGCTGATCTGCAGTAACTGTCAATAGTAGATTTCTTGCTTGGCGTGTGTGTCCCAGGAACAAGAAGATGAGCAATTGGGTCAGTTTTGGGGAGTGTTTATGAAATAATTTTGCATAGTCTTTTTTTCCCATTTTTGAAAAATTATTTTATTAATACTATTATTGCACTGCATACTTTTCCCTGTTAATTTATTTGCTTTAGTTAAAAGAATTCTCATTGGAATGGAGGAATTTTGAAATATTAAGTAAACTTAATGGACTACTTTTTGATGTATGTATATTCCTGTTTCTGCCAAAGATCATTTAGGCCAGGGGTCTTCAAAATTGGCCCTTTTATGACTTGTGGATTTCAACTCCCAGAATTCCTCAGCCAGTGTGCCTGGCTGAGGAATTCTGGGAGTTGAAGTCCACAAGTCATAAAAGGGCCAAGTTTGAAGACCCCTGATTTAGGCCATTATGCTTGACTTTATTTTGCAGTAATTAGGCTTTGACTTGCAGAAAGCAGCTGAGGGGAGGGGGGAGCAAGTGGGAAGGAGGGATGAGTTTTGCTTTCACTTAAGAGGGCTGATGGAGGTTCTGAACATGCAGTATTGTTACACTATTTTCAACTGTCCTGTTAAGAGCATCTTGGCTTACTTAACGAAAGTAAAAAACAAATCTAGGTGGCTTGCATAAGTAAATCTGATTTATTGTAAGGGCAAAATCCAGGAACAGTCTAGTGAAAATGCAAAATAATAAGGAAGCAGGTGGGATTTCACAGCTTTCCTAGAAAATCATAATTTGGGATCTTGATAGAATGTTGTTTGTTGGGAAGTGTGTTATTTGGGTCAAGTGCAGTTGATTGGCTGGCAAAGCCAATGGCTTTTTGGTATTACACCTTTGTGTCTGGTTTGCTATTCAGTAGTAAGAAAGTAATTCAGTAACAAAAGTGATACTTTGACATTATCATTATTTGCATGACTTTGAAAAACTGTTTTCACCTCTATAAGATGTTTTATAGGTGGCACCTCCCTCCCACAAGATTAGCACGAATGAACAAGGGGAAATCCTTGATATGTTGGAAGTGTGAAGAGACCGTTGGGAATTACTACCACGTGGTGGCAATGCCCAAAGGCACAAAAATTTTGGAACTTATTAAAGAAGTGGTTGAAAGAAATTTTGCAAATAGACATAGAAGCCAAACCGGAATTTTTCTTATTGGGAATTATAGAAAGAAAACATAAGAAAGACACAAATTATTTACTACTGCATATAGTAACAGCGGCACGAATAGCCTTCGCTCAAAAATGGAAAGAGAAAGATACTCCAACCGAAGAGGAAATATTATTGAAAATTTTCAATTGCGCTGAAATGGATAGACTTACATAGGAACTCAAGGACAAAAGTGAAACCAAATACTATAAAATTTGGGAACAATTTTATGATTGGATGGACAATAAGAGGGTAGCCAAGATAAATATATAGTGTTAGAATACAATATAGATCATAGACAAATGTATATTTAAAAGATAAATAGATATATAGAAATAAGGGGAAAAGTGTAAATAGTATATTATAAATAGCGAGCAAAGTTCAAGAACTATATGTCTATATAAGTATTAATACTATTGTAAAATGTTGGAAGATGTATGGAACCAGTGACGTCATATCTGTGTCCAATGTGTTTTTAATTTTGTATTATTAATAAAAATTAAAAAAAAGAAAAACTGTTTTCAAACTATTTTCAATAGAGTGCATAATCAAAAAAATATTTAAAGATGTAAAAAAAGAACCATCACCTAAAGATTATTACAGTAAAATAATGACTCACTGTGTGAAACAGAAATGTATAGACCAGGGGTAGGCAACCTTGGCTCTTTTATGACACGTGGACTTCAACTCCCAGAATTCCTGAGCCAGCATGGCTCAGCTTGGAAACCTCTCCCTTTCCCCTCAGCATGGCTGGCTCAGGAATTCTGGGAGTTGAAGTCCACGAGTCATAAAAGAGCCAAGATTGCCTACCCCTGGTATAGACAGTGGTTTTCATTTTTCCATAGCCTGATTTTTGCATGATCACTTAATAAACCAGTTATTTGGCTTTGGGAGAAAATTACTTACTGGCCCGGTTTGAATCTTTAAATTTGATTATGAGAATTGTGTGAGTGTGAAATGATTTCTTTGGCTTATTTCCTGCTGTTTTTGAAAGTTGTTAAGTAAACCAAGGAACACCTGACTATCTGATTCCTGTCCTCATAGCCACAGTTTTTCTCTCTGGTGATCACCCTATCCAAGAACTTGGTATTTCTTGTTTTGCATTTTGATCACAAGAGGCAGTCCTACTAATTTAGTATAAGAAGTGAGTTTAATAGAATGTCTTTCATGGGAATGGAATCTTGCTTACATCTATGTAAGCTACAGGTGCCAATTGTAGCACTATTTATAGAGTATGTGTACTGTAGGTTTTGCAGTCGTTTAAATGTATTGTTTTCTTTCTTTGCATTGGAATACAGAAGATCTTTGTTTGCATTTGCTATGGTGGTCATTTTGCCTTCTCTTATGGAGAAAAGAATTATATGCCATGGGTGACTTCTGCTTTTGTTGGTGCCAACCACTACACTTCCTCACTCCTAGGACCAAGTACAATAAAATTATTACATCACTGTCAGCTGCAAAATGTGGCAAAGTCATAGTGGACTGTGATTCTGAGAAGCGCTCTAGAAAATTACCATTTTATAATGATAATATACAAATCATACGATGAGATTCCATTGCTTCTGTATTGGAGTAGTATTTCTTGCTTAACGTGTCACTTCTTTGTGCTTTTTGAGTAAGTCCTGCATATGGCATTATTGTATAAAGAGAATTCTCAAAAACAGGTCACTTGTCATGCAATTTATTAACGTAAGATTTTGTGCCATTTTGTATTAGGTTTAGCATAGTTGTTACATCCTTTTTAATCACAAGTGTTCGGTTGTGTATCCAGGCAAGTTAGAGGGAAAAAGTTACTAAAATTTACTAGTAAAATCAGCCACCTTTATAGAACTTAAAAGTAAAGCAATTCAACACTGATTTAAAATAAATGATGAATGTAGACCCAGAGAATTACTGTCTTGAAGTTTTTGTTCTTGGTATATTGTTAGAAAGTGCTGTCAAAAACAATAGAAGTATGCTGTACTTTGGATATGTTTTGCAGAATGGTACGTCAGAGCTTACAGAGCTCACATAGAGCCCTTGTCTCCAGCATTTTAAAGAAGCCACATCTTTCCCCAGGTTTCTGCAACTGCCTCACATCCCAGAAACACCTCTGGTTGAAGGAATGTCATTCACATTCTCACTGTTCTGAGGCATCTCTTTGGAATCATGTTCAGAGTTGATCCAGAGCCCCAGAAAGCATGCAAAACAACCAGTTAGAGATGAATCAGCAGAGTTGTACCTCTGAACTTTTTTCCCTTGCCAAACTTCGTAAATTTCCAAAAAGCATTTGATAACAAGAACAAGGAAGCATTGAATTTCATAACATTTGTGAATGACTTGCAATCAAGCTTGACTCTGCAGTCTGTAAGATCACAGATACTACTATATGGCAAACAGATAAAGGAAATACAAAGAAGAGCTTCCCAAAGTGCTTTAATTGTCATCAACAGGCAAATGTGATTCAGTGTAACTAAGCTTAAAGCATTTTTTTCAGAATATATCCTCACTTAATATAAGCTGCCATCTAATTTGAGTGTGAATAGTCAGGAAAAAGCTGTCCTGGGGTATCTTCTGAATGCTTTCTGGAGATTGATAGTTGAGCATAATTTAAACTCATGATTTTTTTTTAAATTTTGCACTTTATTATAGAGCATACATTTTCTTTCTACTAATAGGTATGGAGGAACGAGCAGGAGGGATATCTTGGGGAGCAAGCGGTCAGTTCAGTCCTTCATACGAACCTACAAGGGTAAGAGTATACTTTAACTGTAGCTAATGTTGATTTCAGGAATATCCAATATCTGAGGCCTTTCCTGAACCTATTTGCCATGGGGTGCTTTTAATGAGCAACTCTTAAATTATTTCCCGATACAACTAATCAAAAGATGAGATACAAGCTAGGGAGACATGAAAATGTATTACAGCAGCTGTCCAGGTTTGAGAGTGTGAGGTTTGAATCAAGAGTTCATTACTGTCCAGAGAGGACCTCAAGTTTCCCACAGTTATCCTGACTGCAGTTTCCTCATGAAGGTCTTCCATTATTTATTTATTTATTTATGAGACTTATATACCGCTTTAAGTGCAAGCACTCTCTAAGCGGTGTACACCAGTAAGCAATGTATGTATATATTTACATTGCCCCCAACAATCTGGGTCCTCATTTTACCTACCCCGGAAGGATGGAAGGCTGAGTCAACCTTGAGCCGGTGAGATTTGAACCGCTGACCTGCTGAACACAGTCAGATAAAGTGGCCTGCAGTACTGCACCCTAACTGCTGCGCCACCTCGGCTCTTAAACATGGGTGCCCCCAGCCAAAATGTGGATGTAAGGTTTTCACCAAAGTAGCTTATGTATGGATCATTCTAATATAGTTAATAACTAAATTACAAACTTGCTTATTGTCATTATGTTCTATTTAGAAAAGTCCAGTAAAGCAATTGAAGAAATTCTGACCTGTAGAATCAATAATATAGCATGCTTGTTTGAAATAGTTTGGGTCATGTTGAAGAAAATAGTTTTTACTACTAGAATTAAATGGTTTTAAATTATTAATTGAAGCACCAGCCTTTGGCCTAGAACAGGGGTCTGTGGACCAACATTGGGCCGCAGCATGCCAGAAACTGGGCTGCGCAAACAAGCGAAGCCCCATCCATGGGATGCAAGCAGCACACGAAACCATGTCCCCTCCCTCCACAGAATCGGTCCCTGGTGCCCAAAAGGCTGGGGGCCGCTGGCCTAGGCACAAAAGCTGGCTGGGTGACTTTGGGCCAGTCACTCATTCTCGACCCAACCCACCTCACAGGATAGTTGTGGTGGGTCAAGGAGGAAGAGGAAGGAGCATTGTGTATCTTTGCCACCTTGAGTTACTTATATAACAATAAAGGTGGAATTAAAATATATATATATAATCTGTGTGCCTCCAGATGTTTAATTACAATTCCCAGGAACTTCAATTATTTTGATTACAGTAATTATCAGGAATATTAGGAAATTTTAATTTAATGATGTGTTTTGGACTAGAGGTTCACTCCTCTTGTAGAATATAGAATGTTCAAGCAAAAAATGGTAACCACAAGTCACTTGAAGAGTGCTTTGATAACTAGAATTGTAATGTCTCCCTAGCTAGTTAACACAAGGGGAATCCCAGCTGCACTTAGATCATTGCGGCCAACACTACAGCATCAAACCCTCAGTATAGCTTTTTTATTTTTCATGAGAGTTTGCATACTCTTTTCCTAAGATTGGCAAGTGCTCTTTGAGATAAGTCACCACCTCCTTAATTATATGAGGAACTATATCAGGACAGCATGGTTCTTAAGTGGCACATGTGCTTCAGGTTACTAATATCTCCAAGAGCACCGTGTGTGTGTGTGTGTGTACACAGTTGTACAGTTATAATATAAACTACTGTCCAAATAGACCATTGATCAGCCTCTTATTTAGTTTTCTTATGATTATGGTTTCTTTATTTAGAAATGTAAAGGTTGGTTGATTATACTAAATGTTATTTCTCTTACAGGAAAATGGCAGCCTTCTTGGAAAAACCTCAGATATTTCAACAGCTCTGGAGAAGCTGAAACACGAGGAGGTAGGATTTGCTTCTTGTATGTATGTTCTCTTTTCTTTCCTGGTTTCCATTTGTGCTTTCCATCTGACCAGCTGGTCTTATGGAGAAAGCTCTATTTTAGTCAAAGGGTGGATAGATACAGATAGGATAGGCACAGGGGAAGGGCTACAATTCAGGAATGATGCATTCATTTGGAATGCAGGCCATCTGGCCTTACATTATTGGGGTGACCAAGATGAATCTGGGGAAGTCTTGGTGGCTGAGAAGAGAAGAGATGACAATCAGATTCCAGAAATGTCTGCTTTTAGAGATGGGATAATCCTAATAGGCAGATATTTATTGATTCCATTATATGACACCTCTTCAGTTATAGTCAGAACAGTATTTTTATCAAAAGCAAAATATCTACAATATAGAATCAACAATTTAAAACATCCAACATAAAAATACAGTATAGGATAAAGACACCAGATGGAGTAAAGTTAACCAATTTACAAAAGTATTCATACTAATACTGATATTAATTACTGATATTGTTACTAATAAAGGATTGCTATTCATAAAAGTGGTACCAGCATACTACCAAATGTTCTCCAAAATCTAAATATAACTCCAATTTTTTTAAAATAATGAAAATCGGGGATATGCTGTTACTCAAAAATCACATTAGTTATATAGAAAGCCACTGAAAGACTGCAAATTATAGATATGCTTTGTGCACAATATTTTCTTAAAACATAGTGCTGGGTTTGAATATAAAAGAGACTATATATTTTGACCTTGGTTAGGAACATCCTGTTTTCTGGGCAGCTGCTACTCCCTGCTGCCTGTCAGAGGGGAACAGGTCAGAGTCACAAGAAGGCACCCTCATGGTCATAAGCGAGTTGTCAGTGTCATTAAGGGTTTTCCTGAATGCCTGTCATGGCTGTGTGGATGATTTTGAAGTGAATAAAGTGGAGGAATCTTTGGGCCTCCCAGAAGGTAAAGGCAAAGATGGAAGTTGAGACATTCGTTCGTGATCCTTTATCCTCAGTTGCTGATGTTCCAGTGAGGACTCAGGACAAACTAGAGGGAGCGGAGACGGCCTTGTGATGAGATCAGTGGCCAGGCAGTGTTTTCTCATCATCCAGATCTCCCCAGATAAAGGAGAGAACATGAGATTACCCTGTTGCGCTCTGGTTGGCTGCTGCTCCTCCTCCTCCTTGGAGCCAGCTGCAAAGATTATGGAGTTCCACCAAGTTTACCTTCAGTGCAAATCCCAATCTGGAAAATAATAAATGTTCAGGGATTGATGATTTCTAGTCCTGTAGGATTTTGGTCATTTCTTGTTTTGGAGGTTGAGTAAAATACATTTAGGCCAATTAATCTGATAAGATAGTCCAGACTGGAAGTTTTTAGTGTGCAACTTATAATAACCAAATTGTCCATCTCCAAATACTGTCAAGAAGAGATCCTAAAACATTTTTTTTAATTGTCACCACAGTCACGTGAGCCTTTAATTAAAGGTTTCTCAAACACATATTGCTCAAGTCTGTCTCAAGTGGACTGAAGAACCATCTAACGACCTTGTTACCACTTTTACATAGGTGCCAGCAGCAGCAAGGAGCCCTAGTATCATAAACTATGGTGGCACAGAGTCTTAGCCAAAGGCTCCGAGGTGCCCAGGCGTCATTGTATGAAACAAATTTGATGTGTACATGTGGGGGTTTTGCTGCATTGGAAGGGGAGAGGACAAAAGGAAGGTACAGTTAATCATTATGAAGAGTATATTACATACACTGTGACAAAGTCTTTGATTGTGTCAAAGTGCTATTGTCTTCCTGGAATTTCATGAAAAATGACCCACTGTACTTCCATGTTTTCATTTCAGTTTAATTGAACTTAGTAAGTGGAGCTGCAAAATAATAGCTTAAATACTGTTCATTACGCACAGAGTTTTACAGATACTCCTTCCTATGATGAACATTTGAGTGATGAACGATTAGGACCCAGTGAAGAATTATCTCCAACTCCTTTCCTTAATTCAAATCTGATAGGTAAGTTGATATTATTTTCTGCATTGCTTCCTGCAAAATGGCTTTTTTCTATATTAATGCCAAGAGCAGGAGAAACTGATTCTTGTGCAATTGCTTTAAACTGGCTGGCTCAAGCTTTCCCTGTTGTAGTTTAACAGATTATTCTTTATAGTATTTAAAATTGTGTAATATTAAAACTGAGATAAAGGGGCTTTTCATAATTCTTGCCATTGCATCATTAAAAATGGAGAGTTATTTGTCATCAGAATGGTATTTTATTTTATTTTTATTATGTTCAGCCATAGGCATGTTTGCCAGGAAGGATAGTTGATTATTAATTGCTAGTGTCTTGATCAATGGAGTTTTTAAACACCTTAATGATTTTTTTACATTACAGGAGAAAAAAAAGTTGCTGAATAGAAAAGGATAATTATTCAGCAATGAACAATATACTTTTAGAAGATGAATTTTAAAATTGGTTTAGACATTCTGAAATGTTTTTTGTCAGAGGAAATTATTATGTTGAACTGATTTGGGTTTCTTCCTAATTCTAATTTTGTTAGGAAGACAACATGTAAAGAATTAAATGTGTTACTTTAACAGTAACTGTAACTGGTTATTAAAAGTCTCTGACTGACAAATTCATGTGTATCTGCATTTTCTGGCTTTGATACTGTTATTTTGCTAAATGGTTGCAATGGAGCAATAGTAACTGTCAGGGTCCACTTAAAAACCTCATCCCAAGAAAACAGAACTCTTGGAAACTGTTTCTTCCAAAAGGAACTTTTATTAGGAGAAGCTGATAGCAGGCATACTAGACAGGATCTTAGGATTTCCCGTGCAGAAAAGTGTCCCAAGCAAAACCCCACCCCATAGTTCATCCAGTCAGTTAAAATAGCCCAATCCCCAGGTGTTAGGTTCCTCGTGGGAACAGGGAGATAATATTGGGCTGTCTCTGGTTGTAGCTGTGATTCGCACCTTCTCTGGGGCTGCGGAGATAAAGTAGTCCCTGGAGGTTGCATTCCACTCCTAGGAAAAAGTGGGGAGAAAAGAATTGGGAAGCCTATTGATATGGGTTCTGACATCCTGCCTCCCTTAAAAAAAAGAGAGATCCACCTGTGGAGAGATAAAAACATACGCATATACAGTCAGGTCCAGAAATATTGGGACATCGACACAATTCGAACATCTTTGGCTCTATACACCACCACAATGGAGTTGGAATGAAACAAACACAATGTGCTTTAACTGCAGACTGTCAACTTTAATTTGAGGGTATGTACATCCAACTCAGGTGAACGGGGTAGGACTTACAGCAGTTTGCATATGTGCCTCCCACTTGTTAAGGGACCAAAGGTAATGGGACAATTGGCTTCTCAGCTGTTCCATGGCCAGGTATGTGATATTCCCTCATTACCCCAATTACAACGTGCAGATAAAAGGCCCAGAGTTCATTTCAAGTGTGCTATTTGCATTTGGAATCTGTTCCTGCCAACTCTCAAGATGAAATCCAAAGAGCTGTCACTATCAGTGAAACAAGCCATCATTAGGTTGAAGAAACAAAACAAACCCATCAGAGAGATAGCAAGAACATTAGGCGTGGCCAAAACAACTGTTTGGAACATTCTCAAAAAGAAGGAATGCACCGGTGAGCTCAGCAACACCAAAAGACCCGGGAGACCACGGAAAACAACTGTGGTGGATGACCGAAGAATTCTTTCCCTGGTGAAGAAAACACCCTTCACAACAGTTGGCCAGATCAAGAACACTCTCCAGGAGATAGGTGTATGGGTGTCAAAGTCAACAATCAAGAGAAGACTTCACCAGAGTGAATACAGAGGGTTCACCACAAGATATAAACCATTGGTGAGCCTCAAAAACAGGAAGGCCAGATTAGAGTTTGCCAAACAACATCTAACAAAGCCTTCACAGTTCTGGAACAAGATCCTATGGACAGATGAGACCAAGATCAACTTGTACCAGAGTGATGGGAAGAGAAGAGTATGGAGAAGGAAAGGAACTGCTCATGATCCTAAGCATACCACCTCATCAGTGAAGCATGGTGGTGGTAGTGTCATGGCGTGGGCATGTATAGCTGCCAATGGAACTGGTTCTCTTATATTTATTGATGATGTGACTGCTGACAAAAACAGCAGGATGAATTCTGAAGTTTTTCGGGCAATATTATCTGCTCACATTCAGCCAAATACTGCAGAACTCATTGGATGGCGCTTCACAGTGCAGATGGACACTGACCCAAAGCATACTGCAAAAGCAACCAAAGAGTTTGTAAAGGGACAGAAGTGGAATGTTATGCAATGGCCAAGTCAATCAGCTGACCTGAATCCCATTGAGCATGCATTTCACTTGCTGAAGACAAAACTGAAGGAAAAATGCCCCAAGAACAAGCAGGAACTGAAGACAGTTGCAGTAGAGGCCTGGCAGAGTATCACCAGGGATGAAACCCAGCGTCTGGTGATGTCTATGCATTCCAGACTTCAGGCTGTGATTGACTGCAAAGGATTTGCAACCAAGTATTAAGAAGGGAAAGTTTGATTTATGATTATTATTCTGTCCCATTACCTTTGGTCCCTTAACAAGTGGGAGGCACATATGCAAACTGCTGTAAGTCCTACCCCGTTCACCTGAGTTGGATGTACATACCCTCAAATTAAAGCTGACAGTCTGCAGTTAAAGCACATTGTGTTTGTTTCATTCCAACTCCATTGTGGTGGTGTATAGAGCCAAAGATGTTCGAATTGTGTCGATGTCCCAATATTTCTGGACCTGACTGTAAGTTAGTCTGGTTTGTGTGGGTATTCTGTGCGAAACTTTTTCAGCAGCTTTGGGGTGTTAATGTAGCGTTTGTGGACCCACACGTTTTGGGAAGAGGGAAGATATTTCCAGGCTACTAAGTATTGGATTGAGCCGTGATGTTTTCTGGAGTCTAGGATGACTTTTATTTCAAAATGTTGTTCTCCCTCTACCATAATGGGGGAGGAGGTGGAGCAACAGCTGATCTTAAGGGCGACTGTTGCTCTCGTTTGAGGAGGCTGCAATGGAAAATGGGGTGAATTTGCCTGAGTGACTTTGGGAGTTTCAATTCTACTGTTACTGGGTTTATGACTCTAACAATTGGAAATGTTCCTATGTATTTCGGTCTCAGCTTCTTTGATGGCTGTAGGGATTTAGGTATTTGGTTGAAAGATAAACCATTTCTCCTATTTTGAATGGCTCTGGTTCAGTTCTTTTTTTGTCTGCTTGTGCTTTGTAAGCTTGTCTAGCATCGTCTAGTGCTTTTTTAACTACCGGCCAGGCATTTTTTAATTGATCTATCCACTCCTTTAGGGAGGGGATGGCCGGTTAGTTGGGTGATAGTTCTGGCATTGGGTTGAAACTTTGGCTGGTGGCTACTTGGAAAGGGGTGTAACCCGTGCTGGAGTGAACTGCATTGTTGTAGGCAACTTCTGCAGACAGAAGTAAGTCAGTCCAGTTTGCTGGTAATTAATAAAGCATCTTAAATATTGTTCAAGTACTGAGTTCGAACATTCCGTCCCACCATTCGTTTGCGGATGATAACTAGATGACAATCTTCGGTGGTCCCTAAAAGGGATAGAAACTCTTTCCAGAACTTGGAAGTGAATTGCACCTCCCTGTCTGATATGATGCGTTGGCTATAGATAAGTTGAATGAACAGTTTTGCTAGGGTTTTGACGGTTGGGATTTTTGAGCAGGGAATGAAATGCACTTGCTTGGAAAAGAGATCTGTGACTACCCAAATAACTGTATTTCCACTGCTTTCTGGTAGTTCTACTATAAAATCCATGGAGATTTCCTTCCATGGTGCTGAGGGGCTTGCTACTGGTTGCAACAGCCTGGGTGATTTCCCCTTTAGTCTCTTTGCAGCTGCACATGTTGGGCAGCTGGCTACATAGCTTTCCAAACAATCTTATTGATTTTTCCATTTTTATATCAGAATGCTTAAGAAACAAGGTGGAGATAGGGTAATCAGTTAAGTACAATAACATCATACACATATGGCTCAAGTAATGCTCCTTAAAATTTCCCTCTCTAACAATTAGAATAATATAGTCAAGCTAATACATTTCTAAATAAAATTAATTCATTAATACATTCCTAAATAAGAATTCAATTAATCAATAGAAGTTATCAGCAACCTTTCATTAATATAAATCAAACCCTGTTTTTAGGTTTATTAATTTCCAAATACCATATCTAACTTAGCTTTAAACAAAGATATTATTTACAATTCTGGTGTCCATAATTTCTCTTATTTAAACATACTATTTCCATAATTACAGTACATTCTTAACATTTCTCAACTATATTCTATTTCTTATTCAATAATTCTTCATTTATTAATTTCATTTCTTCCATCATTACAATCTTTTTATCATTATAGCTCCACAAATTAGCTATTATGTCTAATAAGAAAAAAAGCATAGGAAAAATAGAAAAAAATAATAAAAAGGAAAAAAAACAAACCAAAGAAAAAAAGAGAAAAGAAGGAAGTTCTCCAGCACTGGAGATGGAGAATCCACCAATGGGTTTTGACTGTATTCCTGCCCAATCAGATCAGTTCAGCCAAAGTTGTCACGCCCATCCTGGACCACCGAGATCCCAGTCTTCACTGATCTCGCCCAGGAATCAGACGTGCAGCTTGGCTCTTAGGCAAGTACAGTCTCCATTGGTGGATTTTCCTTTCCAGTAGCTGAGAGATTGTAGCGAGGTAATTGGATTTTTCCCTAATTTGGATTACTTTACCTAATTCTAACCACTCCCCAAGAAATTAGAGATAGCCTTTCTCCATTGAGGGGATACTCATCCCGGCTAAGAAAGGAGCTTCTTCCTTTCCTCCACTCCCCCTCCCCCCACACCCCTCCTCCACTTCCAAAGGGAGATTAACGAGCAGTTGTGGCTAACGGCCATTACCACAGTCAGCTCGAACTGAGCCTGCGAATACAGCTCCGTTGAAGACCTCAGATTCAGGACACCTGAGATTTTCAACCCCAGCTGTTTCGCGGGCCGTTTCGGAGCCGTTAAAGCAACTCCGACCGCTTCTCCCATCGGGCTGCTGTAGAGAGGGGTGCGTGCGCAGAAGGCAGTGCGGATCAGCCGGCAGGCGGCTGCTGGGGATTCTGGAACCAGGGTCGCTTCCCATTCTCCTTCCAACGAACTGCTAGCTTCTTCAGCCTGAGTAGGCACCCTTCTCCACGTGCGGATGCCATTTTTGAAGCCGCGCAGCGCACACGCGGTCTCCTTTGCTGTGCCCACGTGGCTTGAGGAGGCCCAGGGGACAAAGACTTAGGAGGAGCCGCGGCGCATGCGCAGCTACTAGTTTGGGGCTGCGCGGCCTAAATAGGCCCCAGCGGACACAAACTGCTCAGATACCTACCGCAGGGGGAGGAACACCCAGGGTGGAAGCCTGCCTTCTCCGGGGGAGGTGGTCCCCAAGGTGGCATCAGACCGGACCATATGCAGGCGGTTTGGGCTAATCTGTTGAGGATCGGCCCCGGTCACAGCTTGAGGATCCTTCCAAGGAAGGATTTCTGACTTCCCCTAGACATTTTCACAATAATCAATAATATTATTCATAATATTATTAATATTATATTGTTAATATTATTAATAATATTATTAATCAATAATATTATTTCACAATAACCACAAGCTCCGCTCGGTGATCTGACTAAGTTGGGGAGGGACACAACCACACTTCTCTGATTCTCCAATTTCAGGCCCTGATGTCTCCTCGCACCCCCAGTAGTGTGTCTGTCCTTATCCGGATAACAGCTGCTTGGATTCCAGGCGCCCCCAGTCGTATGCCTGTCCTTATCCATAGCATTTCAGGCCGGATTCCAGGCACCCCCAGTAGTGTGTCTGTCCTTATCTGTGCACAGCCTATCCACATAAAGGCTATACCTGGGTTCCAGGCGTCCCCTGTATTGTGTCTGTCCTTATCCAGCGGGTGTACTCTCCAGATACCAGGGGCCCCTTACCGTGTTCCTGTGTTATCGGAGAATGGAGGAAGCCATCCTTCCCTCGACAGGAGTCTTGCCATCCTCATCAGGTTTACCTGGTCCGGAAGGCACTGATAAACCAACGGCCACTAAGGCCAGGTCTACCAAAAAATCTTCCAGAAAGGCAGACAAACAGGCCAGCAAGAGACACCAAGCCCTAGAAAAGGAGTTTTCCAGGGCACAGAAAAGGGACAGACTGGAAACAGCTCAGACCGGAGGCTTAGCCCCTGACTTGCCTTTGGGGGTTCCGACTTCCCCGGTAGGGATCTGGTCAATGGGGGAATCCTCACATTCCCCCGCGCGGTGCAGGACAGGTGAGTTCTCTTCCCTTTCCCAATCCTCTACTCCATGGGCATCTCAGGGGGCCCCAGAGGCCACATTCACTCCTACTGCAGCAGGTCTACGCCCTAGCGAGTCGGTCCCTTTACCCTCGGAGGACCGCCTAACCTTACTGATCGCACAGGCAGTAGACCGAGCCCTTGAGGCTAGGGCCCAGGCTCCCAAGCCAGGTACAGCCATGATTCACCCTGTCCTGTCCAACAACAAGGGACGGAGGCCCATCATTATCCCTCTTCTCCATCGGGGTCATCTGTTTCCGAGGTCTCTTACCTCGACCAACCCGTCACAGAGCAGGAGGTCTAAATGTCCGAGGAGGAAGACATCCCTCCTGAAGTGCCCTCATTCAGCGGCCTCTTTAACCCCTCTTTCTTTATTACCTTACTGCGCAAGGCTACATCCACAGCTCATCTTGGACAGGGAACCTCAGCTGAATCGGCTCCCGTTCTCCCGGACGCGGAGGCTGACCCAAACTTCGTCGAATCGGTAGCGGCCCAACACCGTATCCCATGTCCCTCCTTATTCCTGAACGCGATCCGGAAACAATGGACTTCCCTGGCTTCTCTTCCTCCCCCAGGTAACACTGACAAGAGGTTGTTCAATGTACCCAAGGTCCTGGAGGAGACGTTGGAGGTACCGATGGTGGACGAGCCCTTGGGGCCCCTAGTATCAGCCACCGCCATATACCAGTCAGAGTCCAATGTTATCTGGACGACATATTAATACAGTCGTCATCCAACCAGGATGCTCGGTTGGACCTCACTCTGGTGGTAAAACTGCTCCAGGACCACAGGTTTTCGGTAAACTTTCCCAAAAGCCACTTGGTTCCCACAACAAGACTATTACACCTCGGGGCCATTATAGACACAGTGGAGTGCCGGGTATACCTATCTCAGGAATGCCGCAATGGCATAAGGGAGTCAGTTCTCCAACTACGCAGGAGCCAGACAGTAACGTTAGCCAGGCTATCCCAGTTGTTAGGGAAGATGATCTCGGCCATAGCGATTGTCCCGTGTCCAGACTTCACTCCCGGGAACTGCAATGGTTCATGCTCCCCTTCCAGAGACAGAACCTAAGTGCATCCCAACAAAGGGTAAGACTCCCGCGATGAGTACAGCATTCCCTCGAGTGGTGGATGTCTCCAGCCATACTCAGAGGGTCATACTTCAGGGAACTGGGCAGGTTAGTACTCACGACCGACGCCAACCTATTTAGCTGGGGAGCACACCTCCGGTCTCAGTGGACACAGGGCCGTTGGTCCACGTCGGATCTCCGCCACAACATAAACTGGCTCAAACTAGGTGGAACCATCCACCTAGTCCTACGGCACTTCCGCAGTATAGTGACACGGTGGCACGTGCTGGTCCTCACGGACAATGTGGCAGCCAAGGCTCACGTAAATCGCCAAGGGGGCACCCGTTCTCACTCCCTATTGTCTGAGTCCCTCCTACTGGGATCCTGGGCAGAACAAAACCTGGCCTCAATCAAGGCCAATCATATCTCAGGGGAAGCGAACACTCAGGCCGATCTGCTGAGCAGGGCAATGGTAGATCACTCGGAATGGCGTCTCCATCCGAGGGTCTTCAAAGAAATTTGTCATCGTTTCGGCCACCCACTTGTGGACCTCTTTGCGTCACCATCCAATGCCCAGCTGACTCGCTTCTTCTCCCGCTTCCCATCCGCAGGAGCAGAGCAGACAGATGCGCTCTGGTGCCCTTGGCCTCAGGGACTGCTTTATGCCTTTTCCCCTCTGCCTCTCCTCCCGGTGGTAATACGCAAACTCCTTCGGGAGCAAGCCAAGATACTCCTGGTGGCCCCATATTGGCCAAGGAGACCTTGGTTTGCCGACCTGAGGAGCCTCTCTCTCACGGAACCGTGGCGAATTCCCCCGGATCGAGTCTCACTCAGTCAAGGGGTGATTCTCCATCCAGAACCCCAATGGCTACAATTAGCCGTCTGGCACTTGAACACTCGATCTTAACAAGGGAGCTTTGTTCGCAAGGGGGCATCAAGGTAATTCAGACATCTCACCGCCCTTCCACGAATCGCATATACGAAGCCACGTGGAAGAATTTTCAATCATGGTGCTCCAACTGACACTTGCCCATAGGGGAACTTAAGGTTCCCAACATCTTGGACTACTTGTTAGACAGGCTGGAAAGGGGCTTGGCTCCAAACACGCTGCGCAGACAGATCGCTGTCCTCTCCACGGTTCTATCTTGTAATTCTGTGGAGTCACTGGGCCATCATCCCTTACTCCGCTCATTCCTTAAAGGGGCCGCGAATATCAGGCCCCCCACCGTGCACAGGTACCCTTCATGGGAACTACCACGGGTCTTACGGGCGCTTACCAAGGCACCATTCGAGCCCCTAAAAACATGCGACCTCCGCTACCTGTCCCACAAGGTAGCATTTTTGGTGGCAATCACATCAGCACGACGTATCTCTGAATTAGTGGCGCTCTCAATACGGGATGACCTGTGTGTTTTCCACAGGGATCGAGTAGTCCTTCGACTCGACCCTACCTTCATCCCGAAGGTCAATTCTTTATTTCATAGATCACAGAAGATAGTAATGCTGGATTTTTGCCCAAATCCAGCGCACGCCCTGGAACGACAATGGCATACATTGGATGTATGTAGAGCTCTTCGGTACTATATTTCAAGGACTGCGGATTTCCGCAGCTTAGAAGCTCTCTTCATATCCTTCCACTCCTCCTCCAGGGGCCGGAAGGTTTCTTCTTCCACCATTGGTAGGTGGATTAGAGCATGCATCGCCGGGGCGTATCAGGCGGAGGCATTGCCGATTCCTAGACGGGTCACAGCACACTCCACACGGAGTGCAGCCACTTCAGCGGCATGGGCCACTCAAGCTTCCATTGAGGAGGTCTGCAGAGCGGCCACATCGTCTTTCATTTGAAACTATAAACTCGATAGGTTTTCCTCTGCAGAGTCTTCCTTTGGTAGGAGGGTTCTTCAGCAGCAAAGTACCACACCGGACCAGTCTATTTCCCACCCTCAGGGACAGTAGGCTTTGGTATGTCCCATTGGTGGATTCTCCATCTCCAGTGCTGGAGAAGGGGCGTTTCTTACCTGAACGCCTTTTCTCAGCACGGAGATGGAAAATCCACACCCGCCCTTGTAGACCATATAGGTTTAGGGTTAGTCAGTTTGTGAGCCAAAACGTCAGCTGTCAGTCAAGCGCTTTGCTCGCGTCAAGACTGGGATCTCGGTGGTCCAGGACGGGCATGGCAACTTTGGCTGAACTGATCTGATTGGGCAGGAATATAGTCAAAACCCATTGGTGGATTCTCCATTTCTGTGCTGAGAAAAGGCATTCAGGTAAGACAACGCCCCATCTATTATTCTGAAGAATATATTTTTACTATATTTCAATATTAAATTCTAAATCTTATCCTAAAAACATCTTTTAAGAATCCAAATCCAAATCAATCCACATCTCTATAAAGCCATTGCAACCCATAAGTGTAATCTTAAATTCCATATTTATATCTTATTCTAGCTTTCTTTCTGTTCCAAACGGGTTTTCATAGCAAGGCCTCTAAGTCCGCAAATAAAACTCCCTCCATTTCTTGCCATAACGCATAAGTCAGGGGAGAATCTCCAATTGTCCATTTTAATAGGCTAGTGAAAAAGTTGTAGCGATTCTCAGTAGCTCGTAGTTGAACATCAATCTTCATCTTTTCTGAAGTTGCATCTAGTTTAATTACAGTCACTTTTGAATCATCCAAAGTCTCAATAGATTGTCTATAAAATAATGTAGAGTCCTCTTTAATGTTGTTTTGTTCTCCTCCTATTGGTTTTTTATCTGTCAGGTAACCAGTTGGAGTCTGGACATCAGCCTGCCCTTCTGGGGTAACATCCTTAGTTTCCGTGCTAAAAGTCATTTGTTCATTAGCATCAAAGGTTTTTTACGGTGTAGATTAATAGTCCTGATGTAAATTTAGTTCCTCCATCTCAGTAAATTGTGGATAAAGTTGAGAACAGGTCTCTTGAGTATATACCCTTTCTGCTGTTTCTTGGCCTGCAGTGTGCTCAGACTGGACAGCCATTTGTCTGAAATGGTGTAGGGTTCCTGCTTGAGCAGGGGGTTGGACTCGATGACCTCCAAGGTCCCTTCCAACTTTTATTATTATTATTATTATTATTATTATTATTATTATTATTATTGATCATCGCACAGTCAGCCAGATGTTCAGACTGGATTTGGCATTTTGTCTACCTATCGAGTCCTTACCCAGGACCTGGGATAGGCAGATGTGGGTGTTTGATGGTATTACAGATATTGTCGCAGGATGGAAGCAGTTCCTATTATTGTTATATATTATATATATTATATATTATATATATTATTATATATTATAATATATTATTATGTACTTGTAATTGAAATCTGGACAGAGTTCCTCCCTTTCAGTAATATATAAAGCCATTATTCTTTTGGTGGAGGCTATATTTAATAACAATCAGACAATATGCGTTTCCACCCAGCTTTATCTTTCCCTTTTAAGATAATTTGAAGGTCAAAGTCAGGCTCAGAGTCCAAAGAGAGGAAATAACAATTGAGTAAATAATTTCACCACAAGATGTCTCCAGAGGGTTAACCAGTTATTTAGTCTTTCCAGACCCCCAATAAAAATAATTTGTTTCCTTTTTTTCTTTTTTCCTTCTTTTCTTTAGTTATAAAAATAGTAGAAAATAGACAAAAAAACCCAAAATTCTCCCAAATGCTAGCATATTAAGTTTCTATAACAGGGATTTTAGGACCCCCAAATATTCAAAAATAAAGTCAACCATTGAAAAAGTTGAAATTAATTTTTCTTTTGTTCCAAGGCTTTTCTTCCCCCATCAATAACGCCGCTTTAAAAAGATAGGGAAATAATTCCAAAGGCTTTTCACAGGAATAAATAGGAAAGGGAGAGGCAAGGAAAGGTCTCACCGAATCTTCCATGGTGGTTCTATTTCGCTTAGATGTTCGTGTGGCTTACAGCTGGTGCAGCTAAGTGATTGGCCATTTTACTGACAGATCTTTACTCTGTCAGCCCAAAGGAGCTCGCTTGACTGCAGAGGGTACTGCCGCCCCTCTGCAGTCAGACAGGCAGTCTCCTCAATGGTGGTCGCCCCTCCAAAGCGACTTTTGACCCAATCAAGGGTCTACCTGCGGGGGAAACTTGGCCGGTGAAGAGATGAGTCTCTCTGCACGACCGCAGCGCTGCGACCCGGAACTGGAAGCCACTACATAGCTTTCAATGTCTTTTTTGAGAGAGGGCCACCAGAATTGTCTTTTGATTAGATGTAGTGTTTTCACGAATCCAAAGTGGCCTGCTGATTTTGTATCATGGCACAGTTGCATAAATATGAGCCTTTGGCTTTTTGGTATGTATAGCTTCTCTCTCACCCAAGGTAGACCATCTGTGATTGTACAAAGGTTTTTGTGGCTTAGGAACCATTCATCGGTTTCTAAAGCTTTTCTAAACTCGATCTCTGCTTGGC